>NC_090842.1:49594591-49894591 GCF_028021215.1 Eschrichtius robustus
TTGAAGAGCCAGAAGCAAAAACAAGGTGTCAGGAGCAAAAGCACAGGGCACTTGCTATCACCAAAGGGGTGGGCAAACCAACTAAGCCTCCCCTCTAGGCTGACCCCTGGGCACACCCCACCCTCACCTCATATAAGGAACCAGCTCACCCCACCCCCACCCCCCCGGCTCGGGGAGCGAGCAAGGCAACCTGTTACTTGTTTTTGCTTCCTCAGCAGGGGCCCCATAAAGCCTTGCCTGAATTTCTTGTCTGGCCTCTTATCAATTTATATTGATTAAGGAAGGCCAAGAACCCTGGTCGGTATCAGAGTGATGCATCTATAAGCCAAGGAATGCTTCAGGCTCCAGAAAGCTAGGAGAGGGTCATGGAACAGTTCTTCCCCAATGCCTTCAGAGGGATCGTGAGCCTGCTGACACCTTGATTCCAGACTTCTGGCCTCCAGAAGTGTGAGGCAATACATTTCTGTTGTTTTAAACCATCCAATTTGTGGTAGTTTACTATGGCAGTGACAGGGAACTAGTACAGATAACTTCCCCTATCGCTGCCCACACCCCTAAGGCGGCCACAACAATAACGCTGTGCTTACCACTCGTTGTCAGTTCCCTGTTCACTTCTGACCCTTGAGGATTTCCTTTCTTCAAGCTCAGCTTTGTATGTTTAATATTTTTTGGTTGTTAACTCTTATCCAATGTTTCTCTTCCTGTATAGTGAGAGAGATGTCATGCTACCTCAAGTTCTCCATCAGCCCCCCATTGCTGACCTCTTGGGCTGCTGGGAACCTCAGGGAAAATGACATTCCCAGACGTTCCCAGGATGAATTCTTCCCACTAGAGCAATCCTGAGCACCCCCCAAGCGTAGAGCCTAGAGCGTGTTGCACTGTGCTTGGAAGTGGTCTGGAAGTGACTGTGAACACCAGGCTGACAGGCCAGGTGAGTAATGTAAATGAATAAAGAAACCCAGCTGGGTGTAAACCATACCAATTATTTTGAAACCCTCAGACTTCATGGCATAGCTTTTATTTTTCCACTTTGTTAGCAACCTGGGTATCACTTTCTTTTTAATTCTACTCTAAGGAGAACCGTCATGCAGACTTAATGCTAAGTGGCAACTGCCTCCAAGGTCCTGAGAGGCGGAGACCCTGGTGAAATAGGATGCCTCCATCGAAGGGACAGCTGTCACTCGGCGCCAGCTGAGGCCTGTGAAGTATTGTCAGGTCTCTGTATCTTTCAAAATAAAAAAAAGAGTTTGGATCTTTTTTGTGAAATTTCCTAATTTTAAAATGTTGGCACTACGAAAGAATTCAAAAGTTTAAAACAATGTTTTCTGGTCAAAAAAATATAGGCATATAATTCATTAGTTTACTAAATATGATTTGATGATTGCTTTTTCAAAATTTCTAGTTACATGACTTTTCTGAGAAAGAAAATCATTCTATAAAACAATAATAGACATTTATAGTTTTCTTGAAACCTCTTTGTTACAATTTGTACATTTCTCAGTGGAAAAGCAAATTCTAGATGATGGCATTTTTCTTAGTACTTTATTTATTTTTTTAAATACAGAGAAGCGTTTGACTCCAAAGGCATGTTTTCCTTTAAGGAAAATGATGAAGAATAAAATCAATTAGAAACAGACGTTGCTTGACCCCCAAGTTCTGAAAACAGACAGAATACTCAAGGTCAACACTGAAACTCCAAGTTTAATTTATTCTGTTGTTTTTTTTCCTTCTCCCTCCCCAGAATATTCCATATTTTGTTAGTTTCTGTCAGAGAAATATGGCTTCATTTGATCTGCCTCTTTGCCAGGGTGTCGTAGGTAATTGTGAATCTGAGAAGGCCATTTCAGAGATGCACCTGCTAGGTGCCTTGCACTGCACATCAGAGTGGCCTGGACATTTTGCTGTTGTTGTTGTTTTGAGTGATAGGAGAGCCGACTTATCCTTGAATCTGAGGGACCAGCATGCCTCTAAGAAGACAGCTACTTGGACAAACCTTAACAAAATTCTTGGGTCGTTTGGTGTTTCAGATCCAGGTCTGTCCACTTGTTCCCTACTGCAGGGGGGAAGGGTGGGGCCAGTGACAGCATGGAGAGACCGTATCTGGTGTTTTTGTGCTACTTGCATTTCTTATGGGTCAAAAGGAAGCTGAGAGTTCTGTATGGGCCACCCACTTGACCCATCCAGCCCCTCAGATGTGATATCGACACTGCTCGCCTATCTCATTGTCTGTTTTGGGGCAGTGCCTCTGATATATTTTTTCTTTCCTAATCTCCAAGTGTGGGTTCATCATTTATGAACCTGTTATTCCATTTTGGAGTTTCTCCATGTTTTCAGACTGAACTGCCCCTCCAGGCTGAGAGTTTCATAATCCCTTCCTTTTCAGTGAAAGTCTTTCATCCTCAATACTGAATACCTGAGGTCTCTTAGCATCTTTGCCCACAGCCTCCATGGCCAGTTAGCCCGCAGGATCTGCTACTCTGTGAAGTGGCTGTGTGGATGCTAAGTGTTGGTGAAGAGTACGTTTTCAAACGTGTGTGCTTTCTTTTCTATTCCCATTCATCTTCTATATTCAACTGGCCCCTCTCCGGCTCTCAGTCTATCTACTCTCTCACACCATCATTCTCATAGTTCAGCTAGAGTGATCTTTCTAAAATAAAATTTGACCATGTCACAACCATGATGAAAGTCTTTGCTGACTCCATTACATAGAGAACAAAAGCCAAGACCTACAGCATGGCACTAAAAGGCCTTAATAATCTCTTACCTAATTTACCAAACTTTTCTCTTGGCCAATGCCTCCATTAAGGTTGCATCAAACTCTTCTCTGTCCCCCAGGTAAAAGTAACGTGTTGGACAAGAGCCAACTTGTCCACTTTATAAAAGGTGTCTTTATATACCCAACACCATAGCTTTAAAACATAAAAAGTAATAGAAAATAGGAAGAATGTAATAAATCCTCACTTATACTGGAAGATATTTGCCTGACCTCTCTCAGAACTCAATAAATTAAGAGCACAGAGGTTAAAGGAAAAATGAGTAAGTTATAGAAGTGCTACATGTATATGTGTGTATATATATGCATACACTTTTTCTAAGCAAATAGAAAACTCACACTATTTTAAAACACACATGAAATATTTATAAAATTTACCATGTATTAAGTCACAAAGGAAATTTCTATAAATCTCTCAAGTCAGAAATCATAGGGATCATAAAGACAGATCACATTAAAAATCCAGACTTCTAAAATAACCCTTGAGTTAAAGAGGTTAAAATAAAACAATAAATTCATGATAACAAGTCACATGTATATTTTTTTAAAAACAAATGACAACCACAAGAACCTTAAGTGTATATACTAGAAAACAAAATGGTTGAAATTAAATGAACTAATCATGCAAGAAACTGGAAGAAAGGATAATAATATAAACCCAAAGACATTAGGACAAAATTGTTGATAATGACAAACCCCAAATTAATGAAATAGGAAAAACACCATTAGCTTTAATATCTGGTTCTTTGAAAAGACAAAAATTCTGGTCAGTTGGTAAAAAAATAATAATATATACAAAGATAGCTAGTATTGGAAATGAGGAAAAGAATATAACTTTAGATAATGAGGAGATTAAAAAAGTAAATGAATATTATTGCATTCTAAAATGTAGACAAAATGGAAATTTTTCTTGTAAATAAATTCACCAAGATTGACTCAAGTTAACAACCTTAAAACATTAGAATTTGTAGAAGAAAAATTTTAAGGTAGTGAAAACTCTTTCTTAAAAATGCTACCGGATCTAGACCATCTGTAGATAAGTTGTACTAAGCCTTCAATAAAACAGAAAATTCTTGTATTCCACAGAAACCTCCCCAACTCATTCTATAATGGTAATATTTCCCTGACAGTAAAAGAAGACAAGAGCAGCATATAAAACAAAACTGAAATTTTCTTGTATGAGCACAAATACAAAAACTCTGAATAAGATATAATCATGTTGCTTGTTGGTAGGTTGAATTAAAGGAATTAGGAATTAAAGGATAGTTAAACCTTCAGAAATCTACTGCTATAATTGATGAAATTAACAGATTAAAATAGAAGTGCAATATGAACATGTATTAAATAAAATTAATCTCATTCATGATTTTAAAAGCCATGGTAAGATAAGAAAGGAAGAAAACTTCTTATCCCAATATAAAGGTTAAGAAATCCAAATTAATGATGTAAAATTAGAAATATTTTATTTGATTTTGTTAAAAAATTAGACAAGACACCCATTGAAATCTCAGCCACTAAATACAGAAATAAAATTGAGCAGATAAAATATTGTAATAGAAGAAACAAAATTATCACTATTTATAGCTAATATGTTTGCATACCTCACATAGCTAATAAATTCCTTAGAATTATTATTTGAAGGTAGTTCAATACAAGATAAATAAACAAAAATAGCATTTCTAAACAACAGCAACAACTAGGAAGTACACTGTGAAAATACCCTGTTTTATATAACCTCTGGAGATAAAGCTAACAGAAAATGTGCAGGACTTGTATAAATAAAACTATGACAGTTTATAAAGGACATGAAAGAGATTACATAACTGAAGAGTCCTCATAGATAGGAAGACTCAATAATGTCAGATCTCCCCAAATAAACTGTCTATTCAATATTTAATGCTCTCCTGACTTGAGCTGGGGGCTTTTTCCCCAGGAAGCAAGTCTGAGACCAAGACTTGCCTACAGAGAGTTTATTTTACAAAATTATCCAGCAGGTTCTGGAATAAAGGGGGTTGCTGAGGGGGGTGTTTAGGGCGCAATGATCACTGGCAAATCTCCCAACCAAATCTCAGTAAGGGATTTAAAAAAAAAAATGTGATAAGCAGATTCTAAAATCACATGGGAGAGACACTGCAGAGGAATCATGAAGACAGTTTTGAAAAAAGAAAATTGATGTGGAGGACTAAGTTCTCCACCAACTTTCCACACAACCTAAGGGTATAGCAATTACAACCGTGTGGTCTTAGGAAAGAAAGAGATCAATGGGATAAACTAAAGAGGGAAGAAATAGAATCATTAAATTGAGAGTTGAATTTATGACAAAGGCAGCACTTTGGTTTGGAGGGGAAAGAATGGTCCAATTAACCAACGATGAAGATGGTTGGCTATTCATTTGGAAAATTAGACCTCTAGTTCATAATACACAAAATTTCAACATTGATCCAAGAGTTCATAAAAATAATTATAAAATAATTAAAAGAAAATATAAAATGTATTCCTCAATAAAATATGAAGTCCAGAGTCTCTGAACATATAGGTTGACATATTTGACTACATTAAAACAAAGGTCTTCTGAACAAGAGACAAATGATGTACTGGGAGAAATATTTATAACATATATAACAAAGAATTACTATCTAAAATTTGTAATACACTTCTTGAAATCAGTAAGAAAAAAAATAACTCAATAGAAAATTAGACAAAACTATAACTGGACAATTCAGAGAACAGGAAATACAATTAGCCAATAAATAGATTTTAAAACATTCAAACTTTCTAATAAACAGAGAAATCCAAATGAAAACAAGATTATCTCTTTTTATACCTTAGAAAAGTAAAATTTTCGATGACTGATGTATCCAGATCACGCAAAGATGTAAAAAATAATACCATGCCATCTACCATCAACTAGTCCTTTTAAAAGGGCAACTTGGTGAAGGCATCTGAATTTAAATGTACATACCCTTCAAACAAGTAATTTTAATTCTAGAAATCTAGTTTATAGAAACATTTCCATGAATGTTCAAAGACTTATGTACAAGATTGTACAACAAAGTCTTATTTGTAATAATGAAAAAAATTAGAAGAACCTTAAATATTTTATAATAAATTATGGTATGCCCATACTATAGAATACTAAACAGCTGTTAAAAAGAGTAATGTGCTTTAGTTTTGAAAGATCTTTGAAATGAATTAAATGAAAAACAGGGTACAGGATAATATCTAAAACATATCTTCACTTATGTGAAAATCCATACGTATAAAACATATATATGTATTATATAGAAATATATTAATATATTAATTGATATTATTTATTAATATATTAATATTAATATATATTATACTTCTATATAATACATATATGTTTTATATGTATGGAAATGGATAAAAATTGACTGGAAAAATGTACATCTAATTGTTTCAAGTGCTTACATTTGGGGGGGTGGTTTTTAGGGTGGGTATATTTGGGATTCACACATTTATTCTATGTATTTCAGTGATATTTGAATTTTTTACAATTTTATGTTGTATTATTGAGATAAAATTTTAAAATAAAAGTATACAATTTTATTATAAATATCACTTTTTTTCCACCTTCACTGAATAAATGCTGAACAAATATTTAAATATATCAGTGTGAAGGGGTCCTTAATTATTGACTTGCTGAGGGCACCTGTGTGTCTCCATCTGCCCTTCTCCCATCTGAGTGCCTCCAGGTGGGACAGGAGAGATGTATGAGGGCAGGCTTGAGCCCTGGGGGGCATCGGGCTTCTGCAGCTGCAGACAAACACATGGGAACACATATGCTCACGGGACACTCACAAGACAATGTTTCATGCACTCTCAGTGGCCCAGGGTGTTCCAGCTCCGGACATGCTGGGAACACGAGGAGGCACCATAGTGGAAAACATCCTTTTGTTGACTGCGGAAAAGTAGTACGTTCCAGGAGTCACGTGTGAGAGGTGCTCCTCCTTACCACTCAGCCCCCGTGGGGTGGCTGTACCAGCCTCTCTATAAATGCAATGTTGGCATAACCTTTGGAGCTATCCACAGCATGCCTGGGGGTTAGCTGAGTGGAGAGATCAATGACAGCACTTGGCCCGGCATACTGGAGGAGCCCCTGCTTCACGTGGGTCCCAGCCTTGAGCCCTGTGCCATCCTAGAGCCTCTAGCAGTGCAGACTGACACAGCTGAAAGCTGCTGGCTGTTCTTTATAGCCTGTGTCATTAAAGGAGCTGGGTTGCCACTGTTCTGCAGAGCACCAAGGTGTAGACTGCATTTTCTGAACGCTTGAAACACTGTCTTTCTCGAGAGCACCAGGCTTCCAGGCCCATTCATTGGTATTTGAGTGCGGGATGGTTTCAGCGACCGCAGATGTTATGCACTGGCATTTTCTCCAGCAGCCTGGCAATTGTAACTGTCACACCTCATAATGAGTTTCGCCAATAGAATGAATAAAGCCGTATTTCTGACCTTAGCACCTATGTGAATCTTATTCAAGTTTTACTCTCCAGTTATTGTCACAGTAAGTCTTCTTATTTGCTGTCAGCAAAAAAATAAAAATAAAAATATACCTTGTTACACAGAAACTTGTTGCAAAAGCTCACTGATAAGGCATTTGTAAATCGAGGAGCTGCTATGCTAGAATCTCTAGAATCTCCAGATGGTTTTGGATGCGTGAATTCTGCCCGTTGCCAGGTCTTGAACATTCAGGGGCACAGCATGACATCATGGCAGTCAGGGGCCCTGGAGCCCTTGAGACCAGTGCTGCATTCTGGCTCTGCCACTTGCAGACTCTTGGGTCATGGAAATCATACAGCCTTTCTGAGCCTCTTATGAAAGTGGGGATACTAATTCCCACTTTGCATAGTTGGCATTCAGATGAGAGACAGCATTCAGAAGGTGCCGGCATCACCTGGCACTTTAAAGACCCAATAAACTGTAGCTTAATATGACATCATCCCCAGGGCTGCTACTTGCACCGTTGGGCCTCCTCCCGTGGTCCAGGTCAGGGCATTAGGATGGAAGACCCAAACAATCTGAGCAAGCATGATTTTTCGTCTGAGAGTTATCAACAGGGGCTTCTAAAAGCTGCAAAATGTTTCAGTCCAATGAACTTGCCCAGCTGGAGGTTTCCAGGCTCTTAGGCAACCTCAACAAACCAACTAACAAAAAAAAAAAAACCCGTTCATGAGAGCTGTATATTTTTAATATTAGTATCATTTATATACAATTTTATTGAAAATGACATTTTTGTTCCTAAACTATGTTCTGGCTGGGGGGAAGGCAGTGATGTTGCATTTGAGGATAAAGTCTTTTACTATCACACATCTCTAGCCTTATACTGAGAGGCAAGGAGGACATGAATTAGGTCCAAAGGACTGAATCTTACAGGAACCTCTCCTGAATGGAGGGGTGCCTGCCTGCCTATGGGGTTGGGGGAAGCTAGGAGACTTCTCTAGATCTTAGTGAAGAAGTTGAGATATTCACTTCATTTCTTTGATTTTACAGGATTTTTACCATTTTTTCTACAGTATCTTTTCTGAAGGCAGAATTGACATCACACTTATTATATGTTTGGTCTACTGAATGTGAAATAACCCAGTCTTTTCTGATTATCTGAGTCTTTCCAAGGCTTGCTTAAGCAAGAAGGGGGGTTAGTTGGAAGGTTATAGGGCTATTTCCCTGGAGTCCATGGGCCCCTGGGCAGCAGGAGGGATTGGAATCTGGAAACACAGCCACCTGCTCTCTGAGACCACCTGGTCTTGTCTTGTATTTGTTTCAGCCTCTCTCTCTACACATCTGTATTCTCTCTCTCTCTGTCTCTTTCTCATCTTACCATCTCACCCTCTTCTCTATTCTCAAGGCCCAATCCAGCCCTCACCTTGCTTGTCCTTCCAACCAGGAGCCATAGAGACCTGACTTAGACATCCTGTGTTCCAATTCTGAATTCCCAAGAAAAAGAATTCCCAAGAAAAAGCTCAGCCTATTCTCAGGGTTGACCCTCACTGAGTCAAGGGAGCTGCTCTATTTAATCAACAGTCAAAAGTGTGGAAGATGCAGTCCTGCTTTCCCAACTATCTGAAGGTCATGGAGGGCAGGAACTAGCCTTTCCACTTGGCCTGGCACCCAGTAGAATTGGGTAAAATTGATTGATTGATTGACCTATCATATACTGCACATCAGGCTTGAAAATTCTTACAGTGTGAACGTAGCTTTCAAATTGTCACTTGTCCCATTTAAGAATAAATGTCAGACGATCCAGGCTGAATAGAGTGTTGAATTCATTTATTTGCTTTCTGTAGAACTTCTGGGTGAAAGGCAGGCTCATAAAACGTGTATGAGCTGGAAAACTTGGGGTACTTGCAAAGATGAATTGTAAAGTATAATTTAACATTGCTTATATATAGAATCTGGGCTCTTGGTAGGATATGGTGGGTACCAAGCTGCTGTGGGTTCTGGTGCCTTGGCAATTGCAGGTCTTTTAAGAGACACTATTTCTTCCCTAGCCAAGATATTGAGACAGAGGAAAAAAATGAATGGTCTTTCACAGTCATCAAAAGGGACCACATATTTCCCAACCTGACTACCTCTTCCTTCCCTGACCTTCTGAGCTTTATGGAGAAAGATGGAAAAAACTAGAGGAGAGAAAGAAGTGGCAGAGAGGAAGAGGGCCTGAGAAGCCTCTGCAAAGAGATGGGTTTGCACACTGACCTTTTGTCCTTGTCCTGGGAGGCTGGGTACATTCAGGTCCCCCTGAATGGGTACATTCAGCCACAGCCCTGGTCCTCTTGGTCCCACCCCCTCATGTCACCCTCATGTCACCCCAACCTGATGTCTCCACAGTGCCCACTGAACCCGAACATTGGTCCAGATAAATGGAACCAGGCCATGGTGGCATCTAAGAGCTGGTTAGATTAATGGTGTGCTTGCTTTCCATTCGGAAATCCCAGAGGAAATATCTGCAGATTTAATTCTCAGTTAAAGGTGGAAGTGTAGGTTTGAATCTTGTATTAGGTTTCATCCCCTTACTGCTCAGCATTTCTTCAGAAAGGTCAACTCTGGGAAAGATTGGAGTGTCGGAATCTTCTCCCTGGTGCTGTATAAAGATTTCTGACCTTTCGGTGCTCTTAATTCCTTCCCTTCCTTCCCTCCTAATACTTCCCCTCCGCCCTTTCTTTTTAAGGGCTCTTATTTATTGAAGTGTAAAGGATGTTGTATTCACACAAGCACATATACACACAAATTCCCCATTTGAAAACACAAATAACTTATCAAAAATGGAACATGCTAATACTCCTCAAAACTGTCAAGGTCATCAAAAACCAAGGAAAATCTGAGAAACCTAAGGAGACATGACAACCAAGTGTAATGTGGTATCCTGGATGAGATCCTGTAACAGACAAAGGATTTTAGGGAAAAACTATGAAAATCTGAATAAAGTATGGACTTCAGTTAATGATAGTGTATCAATATTGGTTCATTAATTATAACAAAAGTACCATACTAATTTACAATGTTAATGATAGGGGAAACTGGGTACAGGGTATATGAGAACTCTCTGTATTAGCTTCTCAACTTTTCTGTAAATCTAGAACTTTTAAAATATAGTCTATTTTTAAAACAAAAAAACAAAAATGGTGCATGCTAAAACCACAACTCAGCTGGCCCATCACAAAGCATCACCTTGGTCACTGCGGCTGAACTGGCCAGGTGGGGGTGGGGGCCTGATTAGCTCGTCCTTCTTGGTAACCAGGAGGTAACCGAGCAATGAGCTCATTACACAAATTCATTCCGGGGCTTGCTTGAAAAGCTAGACATTAACCATTGAAGATGACTCCATATGGTTGGTTTCGTTAACCTGTTAAGTTCCAGACAGAAAGCATTGCAAAAACAGTGCCTCAAAGGAAGAAAGTCTAGGATGTACCGGAAAGGAGGGGTAGTCACCGCAAGAGGGTGGCTGATTTCCCTGAAAATGAGCGAGGCCGTTGCAAATGCATCAGACAGACAGCTCAGATGGGTTTGGGTGGCCCGAGGCATCTGAACCACCCAACGTGATTTTATGTACTTGGGATATTGAAGAGGGTCGCAAGGGAAGATTCATTTACTTATTGTCTTTGAATATTATATTTGAATACCTCACTGACCACAGGAAATGAATGGGCTTTGTTCTTGATTCCTTCAACCTCTCCCAGACCGAGGCCTTGCCCTGGCTCACTCAGGCATCACCAGGGAGCCAGGCCGGTCACCTCCTCAGAAGTCCGCTTCTGAACGTTTCGCCTCGGTGTCTTTTCTCTCTCATTGACATTCCAGCCCTTGAAACAAGGTCTTGGCTCCTTTCTCACTTCAGGATTTTGTTTTGGGGGAGCTGGAACACCTGTCCGCTGATCGCCTGCCACTCCGCATCTGGGCCCGGCTGACAGGCTCGTCTGCTTTGACTAATGATGTGATTGATGGACAAAATAAGGAAGAACATACAAAAAAACATTTCTGTCTGGTCTGGTGTGTCAGCAAGCCTTCATCAAGTGGCTGCTGAAGGTATATTTTGCTGCATGCCTCATTACACAGTAATGGCATTCCCAGGCAAAGCTGTTTCTTTTCATGACACAAGACAGCAGGCAGCTTTATGGGCGCTGGGCCCACCGAGCCCGGAGGAAGGAACAGTACTAAAGAGCGGTCATTTCCAAAAGTGCCTCAAGTTGCTTTTTTGTTGTCATGAATTTAATATGAATCAACACAATATGAAATGGACATGAGGGATTTTAGTGACTAGTGATTTTTTTAAGACTGCTGTCTAAACAGCCATCAAGAAGAAAGGGGAGGGTAGCACCACCACATTTCCTTTCTCCAAACCTGTTGCAAAAAAGAGTCATCTGTCAATTTTACTGCATTAAAAAAGTACACAGAAGCATATAGTCCAAACAAATGTCTTCTTTCAGGCTAAACATGTGGAAAATGCCACAGAGCTGATGCCAGAATCCTCTCACTCAGCAAACCAAGTGTTGGTCACCCCCATTACAGTGGCCTGCTGTGGATGGGGTGACATTTGGGAGAACCACACCTGCTTCACTGTTGCCTCAGTGCATATAATAATCCCCTGAAAATCACTTCTGGCTGGACCATGAGGGAAGCAAAGAACCGCTTCATTCTGCTTACAAGATACCTATTAGCTAGAATCCAGCACTGGAGGATGCAAAGGAACCATGATTAAAACTAAGAGAGAGAGAGTAGGTAAATTCTTGGCCTGATATTTTTTTCCTTCTCTTTCTTCACTAGAGTACACTTAGAAGCAGGCACATGAGTTGGGTCGCAGAGTTCCTACTTTATTTTTTGCAAAGTATTTTGATTCTCCCTGGCATTAATAATTCTTTCTTTCTTTTTTTTTTTTTCCTGGCAAATTTTCTTTGCCAAGGTATTTTATTACACACGTTCCACTTTTTTTCTTTAACATGTTGGACTGTCTCCAAAGAGAGATGCTTAAAATGAAGTTTCATTTTAAAAACACTCTTTTATTATTTCCTGCTACCATGATGAGTCTTTAGCGGTGGGTTATTGTGAATAATATGTGATTTTAACGAGTTGTGATTAGACAAAACTCTCTCTTCCTACAATAAATACTAGGTAGTAAATTAGAAAAGGTATATGAGATTTTCATTCCTATTTAAAAAGAGAGAAAGACATAAACGCCAAATCTTGTTATGATAAATGTAGGCGATAATCTTTTAACATGCATTTAATTTACTGTGAGAGTAAGAGGCAGCTCTTCAACTCCTGTGTCCATGTTGACACTGCTTTGCACCAGCTAGTCTGGCACTGGGGACAGTGGCCCCTTTCTAACCAGGGTAATTATAGCCAGGCCCCAAGAGGGTGGAGGCAGGAACGCAGGGCAGAAGGATGCAAGCTTAAAAATAAACATGTTACCAAAACCAAACCATCAGATTACTTCCTAGATGGACACTAATGAGTATAAAAAGGGAATGAAGGAGGAGAGGGTGTTCCGGTTTTTGGCTGAACAAAGGTAAAAGTCGTTGTCAACATCTTTTGTTAATTTCCCACATCTGTTCGTATTGTTCATTGAATTTTGATATCAAAATATCCCACTCTAAAGCAAAAGGACCATGGAATTCAGCCGACTCAAAAGTAGAAGCAGACTGAAGCATCCATCAACAGCAGAGCAGGGCTAGCTGGGCAGGCCGAATACCTGCCCACGCCCGCTGACTTAGCCGCTCGGCATTTAGAAGCAGGTGGCTCTTGTAATGGCAGAGGCCATCTTATCTGGAGCACTTTTTTCAGTGGCTGTGCTCCGATAGCCTTGGAGCGGTTGGGATTGGAGGAGTTGCTGTCTGATCTCGCTTCCTGCCCTTTGGGCCTGAGAGCCAACAGCCAGCCCCAGGTTTCCTGTAAACCAGCACCCTCTCTGTCCTCTTGGCCTGGCAGGCTGTTTCACTAGCACCTTCTTGATTTACAACTTCAAAGCTAAGCAATGAGCTGCTTTAAACTAGACATCCCCTCCCCCAGCTTGGACCAAAAGCAGGCCTCCTCTCCAAAGGAGGGCCTCACAGCCTTGGAACCTTTATTCTTGCCTTGACTTTCCGTTTTAGAACCAGAACCTTTTCAAAACCTCAGGAGCAGACAGCGGGGTGGGGTGTGGGCTCTGTGCTAGGGCCTCTTTGAATGCCAAGGCCGCAATCCATCCGTTTTCCAGTGAGGTCGTTTGTTTCAAAACTAGTGGCTGCAGGAGCCACTGGGGAGTGAGATCATTTAGCAGCAAAAATATTCTTTCTCAGCAAATTGCTTGGAGCCAGGGAAGAACCTTCCAGGTGGGTGATGCTTAGCACAGAGTGCAAGCAGAGGAAACCCTAACCTCGGGTTGTTTTCTCGCATCTTGCAGGAACCAGCCACCCGTTCACGGGCTGCTCCAGATATTACAACATACATTTTTTCTTTTCCTAAACAAGTTTGTGTATCTTTCTTGATTGATTTTCTTTCTCAAAACTCTTAATATTTTTCCAGATGCCTCTACCTTTTGTCCTTTCAACTGCCACTCACTTAGGAATGGCTCTTTGGAAAAAACTCAGACTAGAAGCATATGTATTTTCTACTTCAGTCTCTAGTTCCTTTGTACAATTTTAACTTATTTTATCTTCCTGTTATTTTTATTACTTTAATCGAAGTGGTGGTGGCACTAATCAATTTGCAAAGAACCCCTCAAATCTAGTTGGCTCTTCTCTGTAGAATATAAAATATGTTATTTGACGGTATATGATTAAAAAAAGGAACATTAGGATTTATCTGCTTAATTTGTGGGATTGACATGGTAGATGCTTTCATACTGAAAGAAAGCTCATTGGTTATGATTGCGAGATGGAATTTTCTCTTGCATTCCAGAAAGTTTGCCATGTAGGTTAGGCAGCTTTCTGGAGACTCTTTCTGTGCTGCAAGCAAACCATAGGTGTTGTCTTGGCTGCCTGTTCCCTGAAGCGCAGGGCCTGGAGACTCTGAAAACTGCTCCAGGTACTTCACCCGCAGCTCCTCTGACGTCCTCTGCCAGGCAGCATGGCCTGAGGGAGAAAAGATCTCCAATGTGAACCCACAGGAGGAATCTGCAGGGAGAGACTGACATACCCCCATAGCCATTAAACTGTGGTTTGGGGGTGAGTGGATGCAGAGCAGGCTTTCCAGGACCCAAGGGCCAATTTCAGACACTTCCCGTGCACCACTCAGATCCTCTTAGCCTCACTGCCTTATCCTGGCTGCTGCTTCATGGCCAGATTTTTGGGGCTTCTCCCTGTCTTCACACAGCAGTACCTGACAGCACCTCACAGTTGCATTGGCCTCTAACTCCCAGGCCAATTATTCCCTGTTTATTCTGAGTCGTGGAATGCCTTGGGACTCCCTCAGTGCCCGTGTTTGTGCAGCCCAGGAGGATGGGAGACTTAATGTCCTATGGAGCATATCTTTGACCCCTGGGTGGATAATTTCTTCCACTTTTGTTTTCATCCCACCCCTGCATATGGTTTCTCAGATGGCCATCCTACAAGGCTAAGTAATCAGTTGCACTCAGAGATGAGTAGCTAAACAGTGCAGCTCCTGTTGGCTTTACCTCCCTCTTCCCTCAATTCCCTTGGCCCTCACTTCTGCTTCCTGGGTCTGCGTCCTCTAATGAGGGTAGGTAGCATGTGTGCTTTTGCTCCAAGTTATACCTTATGTGGAACCTAGGCTAAGTCATAGGTGCTGTGGGGATGGCAGCCAAGTGGACGCCCAACAGAATCAGGACAATTGGGCTGGGCAATTTCTCGTCAGCTATCTTATTGGAGGATCCGATGACTTCTAGGTGAATGACTATGCCCTGTGGTGCCTTGGGAAGGGCTTGCAGATTTCAGAGAATGGGACAGGGAATGGGATACAAAAAAATACATTGTTTGTACCCAGGCCAAGATGCTGCAGACCCCAGGGCCGCCTGGATCAAACACATGACTTTGTCCCAATGGTATGTCAGATGGCGGGTGGGCCAAGTCTGAAGAGGCCACGACCCCCTCCTGCTCCAGTTCTACACATCTGCTTCCCACCTTGGAAGCACCATTCTCATGGCTGTAGTCTTTGAACTCTGATGAGGTGTGTGAAACACCCTATCGACACATCATATCAGGTATCTTTTGAAATGAAAATCTCTTAGATCAGTTTCAACTCATTCCAAATGTCATATGTATCCTCCAGGCTGAACATCCATCTTCCCTCCACCCTTGATATTGTTTGAAATGCAGTGTGGGTCTTTGGGCAGAAAAGCTGACAAAATGGCAAGTTGGGGATTGAGTTGGGGCTTGGTTGCACTGATGCTGTGCTTATCCGGGCACTAATCTTCCTTCATCCTATTCGGGTTCCCGCTAGCTTCTCCTCTGTTAATCCCAGCCTCCTCTGCAGCGTTGTCCTCATCTCTCCTCTCCTCTCCAAATTATCCTTGTTCTTCCAGGACCGACTCAAGTCCTGCATTCTGCAGCAGACTAAACCGGATTCTTGCATTCCATTCTGATGCCCCCAACACATACAAATGTGAACCACATAGCCTAGCCCTGCCTTGCAGGGTCCTCCAAACTGGTCCATGTGTGTGAATCTCATCTCTCCAATGAGCCTCTTCCTTCTGTGTGCCCCATCCATGTCTAGCTGACTGCCAGACTCTGGAAATTTGGTAAATCCTTAAGGATTAGCTTAGGGGCTTTGGAAAAAGGAAAGAGATATTCTCAATATCTGCTCCTCCTTCTCTACCCCATTTCGAACCCATTCCCTCCCTCTCCATTCCAGCCACACGTTTACTTGTGTGGATTTAAGCAGACCCACCCTGTGACCCTGGGGATGGCAGTATCATAACCATTGCCACAGGGTTTTGTTACTCACCTGATATTTCTCCAAAGGCACTTGGCATAAAACAAAAACAAATCAAACGTGCAAATTGTGTCATATACAAAACAAAATGAACACCATAAAAAGAGAGAAAAATGTAAGCTACAATGAATACTAACTCTAATGTATAAATAATACCAGGACTATTTTCTGATCCTATTTTGAACTGGGAGCTACAGTAAAATGAAGAAAGAAACCTAAAATAATAGCAATTTAAGGCAAAGTGTGTGTTATTAAAAGTTCATGATGTTGAAGAGCCAAACTCCTATTCTAGTACTGAGATTTAATATGTACTTCACACAAAAATAAATCATGTAATATTTTCATGGCAGACATAGAATTTTATGGCTTTTATGACTATCATGGAATTGGGATTCATATTTTATAGACAGCTCTAATAACATCAAGAAATGCTCTGGGAAAAATGGGGGCTTAGAGAAAGATGAGTGATCACTCAGCAGAAGCTGAAATCAAGCGTAATTAATGCCCGAAGGTAAGGCTCTTCCCCATCACATGGGTTGCTGGCAGAGCCCTGGCAGGTGCAGCTGGCGTGGTGGGGTCTGTGAAGACGGTAGCTCCGTGAAGGGTGATCTTGGCAAAATAGGACTCCCTCAGGGCTGATGCTGAAATTTTCCATCGCTGTGGTGGGAGGATCTGCAAAGCGTTCAAGAATACACCAGGAAGGATATTCTCAGGTTGGATCTCCCTGCTGGGGGCACAAGCTCTGTTTTTGCAGGGAGCAGAGGCAATTTTGCTGGGGTCCCTAGGACTTCCTACCTCACCCACCCATCATCCCAGCAAACTACTGTCCCCCCCGGAGCTGGACTTTTTAGAAGTTATAAAAGAGCTGAAAATAATCTAAAGTCAACCAGCAGCTGTAGGCGCTTTGTTGGGCTTTTACAAGGATTACTTAGTTGCATCCTTACAACCACCCATCAGGTGGAGAGCTGGGGGGACTTCTCTGTTTTCCTTACCTGGGCACAAACTCCCTGAATGATCTACTGGTTGGTGAGCATAGTGGAGAGCATGTGTCCTTGATGAGCTACAGTTGAAGACATCATGCTAAAATTGTTTTCCCCTCTGAGCCACAGATTACAGAATAGTTTCTACTCCTGGGCAGACTGACACACATGCCGGCCTCCAGGTCTCGCTTATTCTAGCCACAGGCTGACCCCAGCTCGAGGCCCATCTCAGAGTCTCCCCCAGTCGCAGGGTGACCACCAGCCCTCTGTCTCCCTGAGCTCAGCCCCAGGGTGACCCCCTAGCGCAGTCCTGGTACAAGTGCAATGCTGGTCCCAAAACGACAAGCAGAGGACCCATTGGAGGGCTCTCTGTCACCTGTGCCACTACCACCCAGGTCCATCCACAAGGACGTCATCTCTCAGCCATTCTCAGGAAACGTGCCTCTCCAAGCCCTCAGATACACACAGCTCCTTCATGCACACCGTGTGCTGAGCTTGTCCTCCATCCCCCCCTTGGGTTCCAGACCCAACTCTGGGACTGTGACCTTGGGCAGTCCCCTTCACGGGCCCGCTATCTCACCTGTGAGAGGGGATGAGTGAGCGTCCTACCTGCCGGCCTTGTCTTCCTCGGAGGCATTGTTGCGAGTACCTGGAGTTAGCAGGAGTGAAAGCTCTTTGTAAATTGTAATGTACTTCAGGTGGGGAAAGTGCAAACACACCTGTGCGATCCTTCTCCCTGGGAACCGAGGCAGGCATGAGCAAGGCACAGGGGCAAAGAGGAAGTCTGCCCTGGGGGCTGTCACCTGCTCTTTCAGCCTCCCCACACCTTTTACATGTGACTTCTGTGCCCTCTCAGAACTGATATGCAACAGGGAATAGTATTTTGCAGCTATATTTCTGCTCTGCTCTCAGAAATATGGGACGCCTGCCTAGGACAGCATCTGTAGAGGCTCACGGAGGAGGGAGCCTGGACTCTGAAGTGCTGAGGGCCAAGGAGTCCGCTTCCCCAGGCTGGGCCCTGGCCTGTCTTCCATGTGGCCCTCTTGTGAGGTCTGACCTCTCTATAACCTGAACGAGCAAGCTGTGATGAATGGGAAGCCACAGTCTCAGCAGAGGCACTGTGCCCGAAGGAGAGCCATGGCGCAGGCCCCTGAACCTGCGGATCCCACGTCCTTGTGAATCAGGTCCCAGGAGGGATGTGATCCTGGCTTGGGGCTAAGGCTCAGGGACACTGCCACCACCCAAAGGGCACCCTTCTGGAAGCTGTGGCCCCAGGCCTCTGCCTTACTCGAATCCTGCCTCTTTTTAAATGGAGGAACACATTTCCAGTGCTGCCTGGGAGGTGAAGCTCTTTAGGATGCTTAAAAACCTCTCTTTAAAGGTTTATGGTCATTCACATTCTTATTAAATTGCTTTGATAAAATATTCAGCCACAGCCCCCTCCATTTGACTCTGAACTTGGTAAGATATAATTTGCAATTGATTATTGCTCAAACATTCCTGGCACCACATTACGATGTGCTCATACATCTCACCCTCTCTCCGCCAATTTGGGGCGGAGGAAAAATGGTTTCTTTGACCTTTGACCTGTTTGAGGTGGGACATTAGGTCATCAGGGCCATCGAGAATCAAACACCCCCATCTGCCGCCAACAGAGACAGGAATGGATGCGTGCAGCTCTGAACTGAGCTTGTAATTTTTTTTTTCCTCTTGGTAAGATACAGGTATTTTTCAGAGTTGGAAAATGTCTTGAATAAATGAGCTTCGTATATATATGTTTTTAATGTGATTTGCCTGTATTTATTTGGGTGATCACAATTTATGCCAAGTGAAAAGGTTAAGAGTCCTGGAAACTGAATTATTCCATTTATTTGCAGACATGATGCAGTGCAGGACAACAGAAGGGTGCATCCTCATCTTGCCCGGCCCCTGACCTCACCCCTGACCTGGACGTGGGCATCACAGCTCTGAGCTACCTCCCCCAGGCTGGGGCGACCACCCTCGGGAGATGGTTTAGGAGTCTGGCAAGTTGCTAGGGTACGTGGGGGTATCCCTTGTAATTACTTAAAATAGCATTTACTGAGTGTCTTCCGTGCACCCTCTCCTCCTGTTCCCAGGTTCCCAGAGGCCATTCTCCCAGGCCTGAGCTTTTGAGATCTTGCCTAAAAAGGAGCGGCACCCTTAGCCTCAATCCTTCATCACCTGAGTCTGCAAACTTGTCTTCTCATGGTGATTTCCTCACACCTAGTTAACAGTCCGGGGTGAAAGCAGGCAGGGACGGGCTCCCAATCCATGCCTTGCTGGGAGCTGTCATGACTCGCTGGAGTGAGGCCTCTGGCCCCGGTTGGGGGGCTGGGACCCAGGTCTCCGAGGCCCTTGCGTCACACTCTCCACTCCCTCTCCCCTTACTCTGGCAGGTCCATTTCCTTGGTGGCCTGTGGCAGAGACTGAGCCGCCTTACAACTCCAAGGAAAGGCTCTCCTAGTGAAGGGCCAGCCTGGGGAGGAATCTGAGGAGGGGGCTCCCTGTGACCCCCCATCTGCTCTCTATCCCGCACACGTGGCCTGTCTCGTGGGCCCGACTGTCCCGGGCCACGGCCTCTTGGCTGGCTTCCCCATCACTTTCACATTACCCCAGAGTAATTGGATATTGGCAACCAATTACTGAATTTTTCACGTCAGCTTCTTCGGTGACTCATAGACAACCAACCGCGCCAGAGTCTCTTTCGATGAAGAGAGGAATGATAATAATTCTCATTAATGTTCTGCGAGACATGGAAAGCCGAGGCACGTGGCCTGTGGAGGATGGGGAGGAAGGAGAGGAGGCAGCTCTGGCCCTTGGTGCAGGGGATGAGCCTCCCCTCCACCTGCTCACATCCTGACCCCAAAGCTGTGTCCCTCTCTGCCCCTCCAGGTGTGCTCATGCATCTGTCTCTTCATTAGGAAAGAGGGATGTCCTGCCTCTGGGTAGAGGAATTGGGAAAACCTTCCTGAGGTGAATGGGGACATGCAGACCTCATGGAAGAGGATCTCCGTGGTTGTAGAGGATGTGGATGGAAGGGAGAGGCATGCTGAGGAGGTAGAGGGTGCTGACCCCACTGGCCTGGCAGTATGATGCCCAGGCTTGCCACGGACATCACTAGCAGACACTCCCTCTGCACGCTGACGGCTTCCTGTGTCGCCGGTGGAGGGCATTCTCTGTCCAAGGGAGCACAGTGACCCAGGCCCAGGGCAGGCCAAAAGTGCAGGGCTGTAGAACAGCCTACAAATAAAGGACAGGGCTTAGTGGATAAATACCACAGGGCCTCGTCCCCCAGTGGGACAATCTCAATGCACGCCTCTTAGAGCATGCCTGGTGGGATTGGCTCTGTGTCCACAGAGGAAAGCTTCCCCAGAACTCACACTTTGTTGGATTTCTTCTCTTCCCTGGCTCTGTTCCCTACATCTCTACCCCCTGGGATCACCTCCCAAATCAACACCTTGCCCCATTTCCTTGTCTCAGGATTTATTTTTGTAGAAACTGAAAGGATGGTAGCTGGTGTTTGAAGATGGGACAGTTCTCAAAAAACCACAGTTACAGAAAGATAGAGAAGATGAAAAGGCAGAGGGCTATGTACCAGATGAAGGAACAAGAAAGAACCCCAGAAAAACAACTAAATGAAGTGGAGATAGGCAACCTTCCAGAAAAAGAATTCAGAATAATGATAGTGAAGATGATCCAGGACCTCGGAATAAGAATGGAGGCAAAGATTGAGAAGATGCAAGAAATGATTAACAAAGACCTAGAAGAATTAAAGAACAAACAAACAGAGATGACCAATACAATAACTGAAATGAAAACTACACTAGAAGGAATCAATAGCAGAATAACTGAGGCAGAAGAACGGATAAGTGACCTGGAAGACAGAATGGTGGAATTCACTGCTGCGGAACAGACTAAAGAAAAAAGAATGAAAAGAAATGAAGACAGCCTAAGAGACCTCTGGGACAACATTAAATGCAACAACATTCGCATTATAGGGGTCCCAGAAGGAGAAGAGAGAGAGAAAGGACCAGAGAAAATATTTGAAGAGATTATAGTCGAAAACTTCCCTAACATGGGAAAGGAAATAGCCACCCAAGTCCAGGAAGCACAGAGAGTCCCATACAGAATAAACCCAAGGAGAAACATGCCGAGACACATAGTAATCAAAGTGGCAAAAATTAAAGACAAAGAAAAATTATTGAAAGCAGCAAGGGAAAAACGACAAATAACATACAAGGGAACTCCCATAAGGTTAACAGCTGATTTCTCAGCAGAAACTCTGCAAGCCAGAAGGGAGTGGCATGATATACTTAAAGTGATGAAAGGGAAGAACGTACAACCAAGATTACTCTACCCGGCAAGGATCTCATTTAGATTTGATGGAGAAATCAAAAGCTTTACAGACAAGCAAAAGCTAAGAGAATTCAGCACCACCAAACCAGCTCTACAACAAATGCTAAAGGAACTTCTCTAAGTGGGAAACACAAGAGAAGAAAAGGACCTACAAAAACAAACCCAAAACAATTAAGAAAATGGTCATAGGAACATACATATCGATAATTACCTTAAACGTGAATGGATTAAATGCCCCAACCAAAAGACATAGACTGGCTGAATGGATACAAAAACAAGACCCATATATATGCTGTCTACAAGAGACCCACTTTAGACCTAGGGACACATACAGACTGAAAGTGAGGGGATGGAAAAAGATATTCCATGCAAATGGAAATCAAAAGAAAACTGGAGTAGCTATACTCATACCAGATAAAATAGACTTTAAAATAAAGAATGTTACAAGAGACAAGGAAGGACACTACATAATGACCCAGGGATCAATCCAAGAAGAAGATATAACAATTATAAATATATATGCACCCAACATAGGAGCACCTCAATACATAAGGCAACTGCTAACAGCTATAAAAGAGGAAATCGACAGTAACACAATAATAGTGGGGGACTTTAACACCTCACTTACACCAATGGACAGATCATCCAAGATGAAAATAAATAAGGAAACAGAAGCTTTAAATGACACAATAGACCAGATAGATTTAATTGATATATATAGGACATTCCATCCAAAAACAGCAGATTACACGTTCTTCTCAAGTGCGCACGGAACATTCTCCAGGATAGATCACATCTTGGGTCACAAATCAAGCCTCAGTAAATTTAAGAAAATTGAAATCATATCAAGCATCTTTTCTGACCACAACGCTATGAGATTAGAAATGAATTACAGGGAAAAAAACGTTAAAAAGACAAACACATGGAGGCTAAACAATACGTTACTAAATAACCAAGAGATCACTGAAGAAATCAAAGAGGAAATCAAAAAATACCTAGAGACAAATGACAATGAAAACACGACGACCCAAAACCTATGGGATGCAGCAAAAGCAGTTCTAAGAGGGAAATTTATAGCTATACAAGCTTTCCTAAAGAAACAAGAAAAATCTCAAGTAAACAATCTAACCTTACACCTAAAGAAACTAGAGAAAGAAGAACAAACAAAACCCAAAGTTAGCAGAAGGAAAGAAATCATAAAGATCAGAGCAGAAATAAATGAAATAGGAACAAAGAAAACAATAGCAAAGATCAATAAAACTAAAAGTTGGTTCTTTGAGAAGATAAACAAAATTGATAAGCCATTAGCCAGACTCATCAAGAAAAAGAGGGAGAGGACTCAAATCAATAAAATCAGAAATGAAAAAGGAGAAGTTACAACAGTCACCGCAGAAATACAAAGCATCCTAAGAGACTACTACAAGCAACTTTATGCCAATAAAATGGACAACCTGGAAGAAATGGACAAATTCTTAGAAAAGTATAACCTTCCAAGACTGAACCAGGAAGAAACAGAAAATATGAACAGGCCAATCACAAGTAATGAAATTGAAACTGTGATTAAAAATCTTCCAACAAACAAAAGTCCAGGACCAGATGGCTTCACAGGTGAATTCTATCAAACATTTAGAGAAGAGCTAACACCCATCCTTCTCAAACTCTTCCAAAAAATTGCAGAGGAAGGAACACTCCCAAACTCATTCTATGAGGCCACCATCACCCTGATACCAAAACCAGACAAAGACACTACAAAGAAAGAAAATTACAGACCAATATCAGTGATGAATATAGATGCAAAAATCCTCAACAAAATACTAGCAAACAGAATCCAACAACACATTACAAGGATCATACACCACGATCAAGTGGGATTTATCCCAGGGATGCAAGGATTCTTCAATATATGCAAATCAATCAATGTGATACACCATATTAACAAATTGAAGAATAAAAACCATATGATCATCTCAATAGATGCAGAAAAAGCTTTTGACAAAATT
Source organism: Eschrichtius robustus (assembly GCF_028021215.1). NCBI lineage: Eukaryota > Metazoa > Chordata > Mammalia > Artiodactyla > Eschrichtiidae > Eschrichtius > Eschrichtius robustus. The sequence continues at coordinate 49,618,105 of NC_090842.1, forward strand.
CAACACCCATTTCTGATAAAAACTCTCCAGAAAGTGGGCATAGAGGGAAACTACCTCAACATAATAAAGGCCATATATGACAAACCCACAGCAAACATCATTCTCAATGGTGAAAAACTGAAAGCATTTCCTCTAAGATCAGGAACGAGACAAGGATGTCCACTCTCACCACTATTATTCAACATAGTTCTGGAAGTCCTAGCCACGGCAATCAGAGAAGAAAAAGAAATAAAAGGAATACAAATTGGAAAAGAAGACGTAAAACTGTCACTGTTTGCGGATGACATGATACTATACATAGAGAATCCTAAAACTGCCACCAAAAACTGCTAGAGCTAATTAATGAATATGGTAAAGTTGCAGGATACAAAATTAATGCACAGAAATCTCTTGCATTCCTATACACTAATGATGAAAAATCTGAAAGAGAAATTATGGAAACACTGCCATTTACCATTGCAACAAAAAGAATAAAATACCTAGGAATAAACCTACCTAGGGAGACAAAAGACCTGTATGCAGAAAACTATAAGACACTGATGAAAGAAATTAAAGATGATACCAACAGATGGAGAGATATACCATGTTCTTGGATTGGAAGAATCAACATTGTGAAAATGAGTATACTACCCAAAGCAATCTACAGATTCAATGCAATCCCTATCAAATTACCAATGGCATTTTTTACGGAGCTAGAACAAATCATCTTAAAATTTGTATGGAGACACAAAAGACCCCGAATAGCCAAAGCAGTCTTGAGGGGAAAAAATGGAGCTGGAGGAATCAGACTCCCTGACTTCAGACTATACTACAAAGCTACAGTAATCAAGACAATATGGTACTGGCACAAAAACAGAAACATAGATCAATGGAACAAGATAGAAAGCCCAGAGATTAACCCACGCACCTATGGTCAACTAATCTATGACAAAGGAGGCAAAGATATACAATGGAGAAAAGACAGTCTCTTCAATAAGTGGTGCTGGGAAAACTGGACAGCTACATGTAAAAGAATGAAATTAGAATACTCCCTAACACCATACACAAAAATAAACTCAAAATGGATTAGAGACCTAAATATAAGACTGGACACTATAAAACTCTTAGAGGAAAACATAGGAAGAACACTCTTTGACATAAATCACAGCAAGATCTTTTTTGATCCACCTCCTAGAGTAATGGAAATAAAAACAAAAATAAACAAGTGGGACCTAATGAAACTTCAAAGCTTTTGCACAGCAAAGGAAACCATAAACAAGACGAAAAGACAACCCTCAGAATGGGAGAAAATATTTGCAAATGAATCAACGGACAAAGGATTAATCTCCAAAATATATAAACAGCTCATTCAGCTCAATATCAAAGAAACAAACACCCCAATCCAAAAATGGGCAGAAGACCTAAATAGACATTTCTCCAAAGAAGACATACAGACGGCCACGAAGCACATGAAAAGCTGCTCAACATCACTAATTATTAGAGAAATGCAAATCAAAACTACAATGAGGTATCACCTCACTCCTGTTAGAATGGGCATCATCAGAAAATCTACAAACAACAAATGCTGGAGAGGGTGTGGAGAAAAGGGAACCCTCTTGCACTGTTGGTGGGAATGTAAATTGATACAGCCACTATGGAGAACAATATGGAGGTTCCTTAAAAAACTAAAAATAGAATTACCATATGACCCAGCAATCCCACTACTGGGCATATACCCAGAGAAAACCGTAATTCAAAAAGACACATGCACCCGAATGTTCATTGCAGCACTGTTTACAATAGCCAGGTCATGGAAGCAACCTAAATGCCCATCAACAGACGAATGGATAAAGAAGTTGTGGTACGTATATACAATGGAATATTACTCAGCCATAAAAAGGAACGAAATTGAGTCATTTGTTGAGACGTGGATGGATCTAGAGACTGTCATACAGAGTGAAGTAAGTCAGAAAGAGAAAAACAAATATCGTATATTAATGCATGTATGTGGAACCTAGAAAAATGGTACAGATGAGCCAGTTTGCAGGGCAGAAGTTGAGACACAGATGGAGAGAATGGACATATGGACACCAAGGGGGGGAAACTGCGGTGGGGTGGGGATGGTGGTGTGCTGAATTGGGCGACTGGGATTGAAATGTATACACTGATGTGTATAAAATTGATGCCTAATAAGAACCTGCAGTATAAAAAAAAAAAAAAAAAAAAAAAAAAGATGGGACAGTTCTGACCGTGTAGCAGAGAGCACCAGCATCCTGCACTTCCAGGCGCCACATGCTGGTCGGTACCCTGAGTGACCTTCCCACCTTCCCACCCTCTGTTCTGCTCTGCCCCAGCCCTTAGACAATGTGTGCTCTGTGTGGTGGGCAATCTGATTTATCTGGAATGTCTGGGCTGAGGAAGGAGATGAGGACTTCTCGCTGGGAGGGATTTTCAGCTCATTTCACAGATAAAATCAATCAGATCTAAACTGCACTCACTGTGGCCATGAGAGGGAAACCCAAACAGCAGGGGCCAACAGAAGGCTTTTCCCTCCCTTCCCATCTGGCTCCACCTCGGCCTGAGAGCAGCGGGGGCCACGGGCCCTCGGGCTGTGGAAGCTGCAGAGGCCCGGCTCCTCTCGGAATAACTGGCACAGGCCTGACTCAGAAGTTCAGCTGGAGGATGGGCTGCAGCTAGTGGAGAAGGAAGAGTCCCCCAAATGCACTTCCTTTGTCTTCTGGATGGTGTTGGCAGAGGTGAGGGGTGGTGCAGGCACAATTATACCAGTTATAAATTTACCTGTTCCTTTTGTTTTCCTCGGTGATATTGAATGGAAGAAATTGGAAGCAGAAGGTGGATGGCTGAATGGCAGTGCCTGGATCCAGCTCTCCTGGGCTGTCTAAGGCTTCTGGCCATTGGGTGGTGCCATTTTCTCTGTGTCTCAAACTGTCCACATTGAGGAAAAGGGTCTAGACATCAGACCTTTCTAGGCTGACTTGGGGTCAATCCTGCCACCCAGGAACTGGGACCTGTGTTGACACTGCATCTCCCAGCCTGAAATCTACTGGTACTATCCACCTCTGGCATTCACACATCTGGAACATGGCCTTCCTCAGCCTGCAATGGCTCTGTAAAGCTGGACACAGCTAAAACTCAGACCAAGAAGTTCTGAAGAAGTCTGAGGGAACAGGTACCTGATTTCCATTTCTGGCTTGAGGATGGTGGCCTTGGTCTCATCCCATTTTCCCAGCTGCCGGCAGGTAAGAGGGAGACCACATCTTCCTTATGATCAGCCATTCTTTACAGTCTCTTTACAGACCCAGATAGGGTATGTTGAAAAGGCCTCTGTCTCCTACAAGTGTCTCCTGTTCTCATCCAAGGAAGCAACCGTGCTTGGTGAATTGCAGAGGTACCAGTGTTGTGCCCTTGTGGGCATCAGGCCAGCTCCTGCAGGGAGTGAGATGAAGTTGCCTACTCAGCATCCATACCCCTTCTTCTGGCATCAGTACCTCCTTTACTCTAGAGACCACTCCTTCCCCTTTCAGTTCATGTGGTTCAACTGGACTAGCTCAAATGATGGTCACATGACCTAAGCCAAGCCAATCAGAACATCTAAGTCCTTTTAGGGAGAAACACTTGAAAGAGAGAAGTCATCTCTCCTCCAGTTACTGAAAAGAGTGGATGTAAGCCTGGAACTTCTGGCAGCCATCTTGGCACCATGAGGAAAAGGCCTACCTGAGAATGGAGCCAATGCAGAGGGAAACAGAGGGAGAGATGGGGACAGACAGAGTCGGATGACATTATTTGGGTTACCTTGAGCCAGGAGCTGCCTGTGGGGAGTGGTGGGTTGAGAAAGTCATGGAGAAGCTAGAATGTTTGGCTAAGGACCTGTGACCACTGGAGAGTGTTTCCAGAAGTGTGATGTCAGAGTTGGCCTTGGGAAGATTAATCTGGCCTGGGGAGAAGAAGGTACTGGGGCACGTACTTGGGGTCCTGAATGCAAATAAGACAAACCAGAGCCAAATATGGTGCTCAGTATCAGGAAAGGAAGTGGTGTGGTGGGAGACCCTGGGACTAGGGTCAACCTTGCTCTTGACCAGCAGCAGCCGGCTTCCTCCACACAGGGTTGGGGGGCATGCCTTTGGTGTTTCCAGGCCCATTCTCTTGTTTTGAACAAGAGAGAAGAGGATTCTTCCCCCTGTTCCAGTTTGAAACCTTTCTGGAGGGAATGTTGCCTGGTTTATCTTAGGTCTTGTGCCTACTCTGAACAATTACTTAGACCAGGATGGAGAATCGATAATTAGCTCAGCTTGAATCAAGTGGTTCTTTTCAGTCAAGACAGAGTGACTGGGGAGGGAGGGGGAGGCCTTACCAGAGTAAAAAGCCACACTCCCTAGAGTGGCAAATGTCCCAGGGCTGGCCTCTGAGGAGATTCTTGTGGGCTGTGAATCCCAGGTGATCTGCTTCATACAGCTGGGCGTCCTCTAGGAGAGAGCAATTGGGTCTGAGTGACATTTGTGGGAGGAGGGCTGGAGAGATGTGGAGGGATGTGGGAGGGGCAGGGAAAGTGCCAACATGGGTAAGTGCTGAGCCAGTGGAACCACGGTTCATTATGTACCTGCCCACACAGGCCATTCAACAGCTCATGGTTGAAGGTGGGCCTCCATGCCCACTGCAGACCCTCCCCAGGTGACTTGCGCGAAGCTGGAGGACGCTATAGCTTCTGCCCTATGCCCGTGAGTGTTTAGATCTGCTCCAACAATTTTAGGAAGGGAATGGCACACTCTTATTAGATGGTTCAATATTTTATAACATGGCCTGGATATTTAACTGACAAAAAGCATTGAGGGGAAATGAAATTTAATGGGCCACCTCTTCATCCCATATAAGGCTAATCTCCGTTAAAAAATGAAACAGTTTTAAAAAGTAGGAACCCCAGAGGAAATAGCCTTGGGTCCCATGCCTTGGGTCTTAGGGCTAAAACCCTTACAACGCACCAGCTAGAGTTCTACCCTCCATGTGAGGTAACAGCAATTAGGTTGGCGCCCCCAGCGCGGGCCCCGGCAGCCTGGCTGACAGACAAGTCAGATTAATGCATCACCAGGTATGAAAGCGCAGTTAGAATTTGACTGAGGTACTTCCAGCCTGAGAAAGGGAACGATTTATCAATGCAAACTTAATAACATCTATTTGAATCTAACTAAAAATCAATATTTCATTACCAAATTGTTAGTGAGAATGAAGAAAAATTGCGGAAGTCGGGCAGTTTGGTGCTAGGGAAGCGTCAGGAGTTCAATGTGAAGACGGGATGATTCATGAGGCCGCACTGGAGTAAGGGTGGAGGAGGACGAGTGCAGAAAACTTGGAGGGGCCCCCTCTCTCATGACCTTGGCCGTGAGGGGGGGAAACACAAGAAAATGAGAGTGACTGTCAGTTTCCTTCAGGGATGGAGCCCTCCATAAATCACAGGGAGCCAGCCCAGGGAGAGCAGAGGAGCAGGTGGAGGGGCTGGCGATTTAACTCTTAGCACCCTGACGTCTGAGCTGTGCTTCCCAGGATGGGGATGGGTAATGAATGGATAAGATCCGGGGTGGGGGCCACCTAGCGGTTATATGTGCAAATGCAGAGGGGTAGGTGGACAGTGAAAGGTTATCGTCCGCTGGGCACATCTAATCCCAGGACCAGCCCACTTTCCACTCCCGTCCGAAAATGGGAAATGACAGCTTGTGTCTGGTCCAACATGAATCAGTTGGTTGGAGGTCTGCTCTCTAGGTGAGGTTCGGGGGAAGATTTTCAGTCTGAACATACAGACCAGAAAATGCTTTGTAGTGCCGTGACTCGAGTGGAGTCTCAATATGAATAAAATCCTTGAATTTGTTTCAAAATCTGAGCTAGAAATGAAACCTGAGGGTTTGTCTTTGCCCTTATTCTTCATCCCGTTCCTCTCTGTGTTTGGTTTCCTTGTGCTGGCCAAATGTGGCTAGCAAGACATTTAAAAAATATGCATTCATCCTTTAGCAAGAAATAAAGGAGAATCGCATAGGATGTGACTCATACGTATAACCCCATAAATTAAAATCGAGCCTCTGCTCACTTCATCCACTGAGGAGTTGGGCATGGGGACCCTGCAGCACCTGGCATGGGGATCACGGTCCTCCCCAGCCCTGCACTAGCATTTTGGAATCATGGGAAAGGAGATGTATTTGACATTAATGCCCTAAGTTTCAGACCCTAATTTCAATATGATTCACTTTATATTTTATTTTTTATTTTATCTTTTTGGCAGTTTCTCTTTTTTTTATTTTTAATTTTAATTTTTGATTTTTTAAATTAATTAATTAATTAATTAATTTATGGCTGTGTTGGGTCTTCGTTTCTATGCGAGGGCTTTCTCTAGTTGCGGCAAGCGGGGGCCACTCTTCATCGCGGTGCGCGGGCCTCTCACAGTCGTGGCCTCTCTTGTTGCGGGGCACAGGCTCCAGACGCACAGGCTCAGCAGTTGTGGCTCACGGGCCCAGTTGCTCCGCAGCATGTGGGATCTTCCCGGACCAGGGCTCGAACCCATGTCCCCTGCATTGGCAGGCAGATTCTCAACCACTGCGCCACCAGGGAAGCCCAATGATTCACTTTAAAAAGTAAGGATTAGCCTCTTACTCCCCAAAGAAAATGTAATATATTTTGACAGAAGATGGGAATATGCTTGTTTTACTCAAGACTTTTTCTAGAGCAGAGCTAGTCTGATTGGGAACCAAGGATTTGAAGATGTGGATTGGGAATAAAGTAAGCTAGCATTGTCTTGGAAATATGATAGGCAAGGGCAGAAAATTCTTCACACCGGTACTTTATGGGAATAAAATGTACCATCCCCACCCCAAACTCCTGGGGGGCATATATAGCCATATATCCAGGCACGTGGTGCTCATCAACACTGGGGAGCACTGCTGTTATGCCAGGCACACCACTGAGCTCTTCAGTGAATTTCCTCATTTACAACTCTGTGAAGTAGGTACTCTTACTGTTATCTCCATTGTACACAAAGGAACCAGGGCTAAGGATGCCTAGTGACCTGCCCCAGCTCAGACAGGAAGTGGCAGAGCAGGATTCAAACCCAAGTTCACATTCTGAGCACATCACCCTAACATCCCCACATGCAAGGTTGCTGTGAGGTCCAGATAAGGTGGTTTTGGGTGTGATAACATCTTTGTTGCATCTGGGTCTCTTCAATAGGATGCTCTCTTGTCCTGAGTCAGCATCACATTGCAACATGAGCCAGCAGCCCATGTGGTGCCATGGTCCTCACTGATGTTGAGTGTCTGTGCTCATTTATTTCACCATTTGCAGTGGAGCCAGCCCAAAGGTTGTTGTTGAAAACCTCAGGGCCCTGTTTGTATACAACCTCTTTGTGACAAGGACGGGAGTCCAAAAGAGAGTTGAAAAACTGTAGTCTTGGCAAAGCTACCCCTGGGTACATCTTGACAATGGAATGGTCTGCCCTCCTCTGAGGCATGAGCAAACCCTCAATTTAGGGTGAGTGCCCAAGGGCATTCTGAAGAAATCAACATCTACCACCTTCTTCCCAGGATTCATAAGCTGGGAGGCGTTCCCACGGCAGGATTTAGGGCAGATATCTCAGGTGTTGGCAGGAATAGTCATGGTGCCCACCAGAGCTCGAAAATATGAGCTGGAGTTGACTCCAGTAACCAAGAGGCGTAAGTACCTACCAGAATATTGTCTCTAAAAGTCCTTTGCAAAATTGTGGGGTCCTGATGCATTTTTAAAGATGGCAGAAGTTGCCTGACTGGGAATGCCAGTGGGGCCCCTGCAGCGAGCCACTTACATTCACCCTTATGGGACTGTCTGTGGGGAGTCTGTGGGGAAGTATGTTCATTGCCCCAGTGTCAGGGCATGGAGTCCAAGCACGTATACTATAGGTATAACCATAGCTGAAAATTGGCTTTTATAGAACTCCCATTTGCACTGGACACCGTGACTTGCTGGCTATAAAAATGAAGTGGAAAAAAGCAAAATACCTGTTAAGCGTCATCAAACAGATTCACCTCAAGTCATCTCATGTGCATAGTGGGCCACACTAAGGACACTGAACAGAGAGGGTACGTGGGGGTGGGGTGGGGTCGATACCACACACTAGCACAGCTTGGAATCAACGGCTGCAACACATCAACTCCTGTCTGAGCATGCTGAAGTGTCTTGGTGAAACTTGACCTTGCCCAGGCTTATCAGCACCTGTTTGTCAGTGATACTCTAACTGTACTCATCACTCACCAAGGGCCATTTTGAGTTAAGTGCCTTCAGTTGGGAATTTTTATGGTCCCTTGATTTTTCCAAGGCTTCACAAAAAGTTTCAGAGAGTCCTAAATTCCAGTGAAATCCTGGCTTAGAATTTACTAGATAAGTTTACAGAAATGCTTGGGAAAGTTTGACTGTGTTGGGTATCACTGGAAAAAGGATCACTTGAACTTGGAACACTGATGTAGTGTCCATAGGCTGCTATATCCACGTGAAAGAAGGTAGGTTTCTCATGGTTCATTTATAAGTTGTGAAATATTGCAAGAAATCAAAGTATATGAGGTGATAGATGCAAAGTACTCACCCCAGTTCCAGGCACAGAGTAAGCAATTGAGACACAATAGTAATAATAATTGGTTTATTATTTCTATCACTACCACCTCTAGACTTGTTTCAACTATCCTCATCTAAATATGCAACCAACAAGGCTGAGCCTTGTATATATTTCATGATTTGTAACTTTTCATTCTAGATGGCTTTCTTGGTACTTAAGAATGAGATGGACGCCAAGAAGAAGTACTCTACAGCTGTAAAAAAGATTCAGGTGTATCTCCATATACTGTGATGGATGAGCTCCATGATTTATAGTTTTGTGAAACAAAGCAAGAGAGAGAAAAAAATGCATATGGTATGCTATATTTAAGAGGAGGGGAATACTAATATAGATTGTATATTAAATAAGTGAAGTTATAAGCCATAGGTATAGTTATAAGAGGAGGGAAGAAAAAGAGTGGAAGGGAAAGAGATAGAATCTAGACTTGTCTGAAAAATTGATTTTGGAACCAGATAAATATTTTACATAATTATCAAACACAACTTACTCCAAATAAAAAAGCAGTTCCTAAAAACCAAGAGCAAAATGAAACTGATGAAACTGAATCTGTGTCGAGTTGGTTATGTAATCTGCAGAGAAAATTTACTTTAGTTGAATTTAAAATAGAGTTATTCGTGGTTTGTATCTTCAGGAAACACACACAAACCCAGAAAACATGCTTTTCAATATTATACTGTTGGTAGTAACATTGGTATTGTTATTGTGAAACTCACTCTCTCTCTCACACAGACATGTATATATTAGGAAAAAGCAGTGAAGTGATTATATTAATGCAATTAGAATGTTATTATCATAAGAAAAGAGATACAAGTATAAAATCAAAATTAAAACCTAAATTGAAATTGAAAATGTCAGTTTGAATTTGTAATGTATTTTCTCTGGGGGAACGAGAATTATTTCCTATCTGTTCACTGAAAAGCCCTGACAACAATGATCAGCTCAGTAGTACTGAGAATCCCTACCACCAGACTGTGGTCTCTAAATACCATTTTCCACCAAAATGGCTGATTCAAGATTGTTTGTACAAGGCAAGAACTGTATAAGACAGACTTAGAACATCTTGTCATATAAGAAAGCAATAAAACTGTCAAGGATGACTGGGGTCATGTGAAAGAACATAGGAGCCAGTTTGAGGCTTTTACTGGCCAGAAATGTGACAAATTCTGATGACCAGAGAGTGTTGATATGAATACTAACTGAAGTGGATTGTTCATTGTGATACTTAAAAAAATCAGATTGGTCACCTTTGGAGGCCCGAAAATCCACTCATTCTGAAAATTGGCAAATAGAGAGAAAGAATCCAACATTTAACCTGCCTTTCCCTTAAGAACTGTACTTCAGGGTAAGCAAATAGTTGATAAGAGAAAATTAGCCTTAATAGAAATATTACAGCTAATCAAGGAAGAAAGAATGATAGAATTTTCAGTGTCGAAAAAAAAAGAAGATTCAGACAATGATTTTTAATGGCTTCTAACACCACAAGAAAAGAGACAACTGGGCATCATATGCCTCATATAGAAGTACACAGTCACCTCTGCAATGGTGTTGCAAAAAAGAAACTAAAAAGCCTGAATTATAGCCACCTTCTAGATCTAAGTGCTAGTTTACAGGAAGTACGGGGAATAGAGAAACATGTTAAAGGACACACTGGAGATTCATTCAGCATAAAGCAAAATCCAGCATAAAAAAAGTCTCTAGGACAAATGTCATGGTTTCTTCAACAATTAAAAAATATAGGGAGAAAAAAATAGAGACAATTTAGAGATTAAAGATGGAATAAACTAATTATAAACAAATAAGTAAATAAAATATCCCCCATTGTCTATTAAATGTTTTAAAACTGACTGGATATTTGATGATGTTAAGAAATGATTCTCATTGTTTAGGTGTGAGGATGTTGTTTTTAGAAATACAAATGAAAATATTTATTGATTAAACTGAAAATCAATATTTTTTATCGATTTCTATTTTTTGTAAATACAAACTGAAATACTTCCTGGGATTTGAGTGTGTCACAGGAGTTCACCTTGGTGGTGATGGTGAGGTGTGTGAATGGGGGGGGGGCACAGGCCATGATGATCATTTTCAGAGCTGGGTGGTGTGTAAATAGGATCTCTTTAAATTACTCTCTTTATTGAATTGTTCCATAAGGCAAGTGAAAAAAGAAGTGTGTGTTAATGAGATAAGCCCTGTTTCTCACACATCTATGGAATACATATATTTTGTCTGGTGCTGTGCTAAGCTCGGGGATGAAGCGTTGTCTCTGACATGTCCTGTCCTCTGGGAACTTGTTGCGTTGTTTCTGCCATGTCCTGTCCTCTGGGAACTTGTTGCAGATGGAGAGACAAGCCTAGGGTCGAGGGAAGAATGGGGCGTGCTGGGGGTACAGGAGAGGATGGTGCTGCCCTGCCCTGCTGGTAGTGTGCCTTCCAGAGAGACCTGATACCACAGAAGCCCCTTCTCTGCAGCCCTTTGCCTCCTGATAACTCAGCAGAGTCACAGAATGAAGGGGGTTGACATTTCCCTTTTGAACACCCCCTAATATAGTTACCTACCACACCAGATGTAACCTTTCTGGCCAGTGAAAATGTGTATTGCTGAATCAGTTTGGATCCGTGCCCCTCAAGCTCCCAGTACACTTGGAACCCTTCCCTTCATGGGTGGACCACGAAACCATGAGGAGTGAGGATACCTAGCATAGCACCTTAGAGTGGGCAAAGATCATGTGCTCACTGGGACTCACTGCTAGGCTGAGTCAAATCCTTCAATGCATCCCAGGAGACAAATGCTACCTGATGCTTCCGGGGGACCAGGTAGGCAGAGGAAAACCTGCCAATGTAATTTAACCCCTTCAGCGGAGTTCATGATAATTCTGCTTCAGGGAAGTTTGTCTTGAAATTGATAGGTGAAGAATCACTGCATCAGGTGACTGCGGAGGTAACTATCATGCACCTCAGGGGACACTCTTGCAAGGGAGGAAAAATAATTTTCCCTGTATCCTTCCAAGTTCTCAGCTGCCCGCATAGCAAAAGACATATTAACAAGAGCAAAAGAAACAGAAGTTTATTAACATGTATACCTCATGTGTACATGGGAGATGCCCAGGGAAAATGAGTAACTCTCAGACATGGATTAGAACTCAGTCTTAAATACCATCTTCAGCTGAAGACAAAAGAAAAGTGTGGAGAGGTTAGTTACGGGGAGCCGGTTAGGAAATGCAAAGGTGCTCTCTCCATTGATAAGGGTCTTAGTTGTGTCCAGGGATTAACCTTGGTCCTTCCTGGTAGAGAGAAGAGGACGAGCACCTTTGTAACTTTATGTCCTGCTCTTAGGCAAGTAGGGGAGTAATGCTTACACCAAAGGGGGATATTTCGAGGTAGAATATTCTGCCACCCTTCACTGTAATATAATTAGGACACTTTTAGTCCTTTGTCCTATTGTGTGTCTATACCCTCAGGCTGTTGTTGTTGTTCAGGCTCTGCTATAGGCTTGCTGTCCTTTCTGGCTAATCTTGATTCCTGGGAGAAACTCAGGAGACAAATTCATAGGTGGTGAAATGACAGGCAGCTGGGAAAAGCGAGTGACAACACAGCCCTAGGCTCTGCATTGTGAAGAGGACCATGAGATTCCCAGCAGATTCTTGAATCAGTGATGTGGTGGTTTTGTGGGGAGCAACACATCTAGCGTGGCCCCGGCAATATCTATTGAGTTCCAACTCATTGGCTTTGCCAAGGACATCGTTCTGTGGCTTAGACTCAGGAAGTACAAAGTGGCCATTTTTCACATTTCTTCTTACAGTGAGTCTAGGCTAAAGTGATCAATAAACAGCCATGTGCTTGTGTCTGCTCTTTGGTCCTCAAGGACATGTTTTTTCCTTAAACCACGCTTTCTATTAGAGGGGTCTGTACAGGGTCGGGGAACCAAAGCACCCTGTAGACAGAAGCTTCTGGAGAAGCCCATCATGTTCCTTTGCCCGCTGAGGATGGACTTCTGTTGTCTACACATGGCTGCCTTGGACTAGAGTCTTTACTCCAGCAAAGAAAGGGTGCCTGGAGGGCTCTCCATCTCCGGGGCTCACCCCATACCCACAAAGGGCTTGGCGCAGAGAGCAGGCATGCGGTAACTGCAACAGTGGGATCCGGTTCTGCCCATGGCAAGATCCCACCCTTGGGGATGCAGGGGGCTGAACCGGCTGCTGCCCAGCACGGCCTGGGATTACGGAGCAGGTCAGGGAAATGGACTTTCAGGGAAGAAGAAGGAGAGTGGGAGATTAACGCGGACTCTCCACCAAGAACCTTCCAGAAGTGTTGAGGGGAGAATGGGTTCATCTGAGGTATTTGTGTGCAGCTCTGAGTCCTCCGGCTACACAGCCAGTTTCTGCTCTCACTCTGTGCTAGCACCATGACGGCACCAAGGCTTTGACACTAAAGCTAGCCTTGATTGTGATATCGTGGAAGTGGGCTTTGGTTTTACATAATAAATGTTTAATAAGGAAAATCAGTGAGGAAACATTAGGAAGAGACTATAAGAGTCTAGTAGTCTAGTGGGCTCTCTATCTTTGCCTTCTTTACCATTGTTTTCTTTGGCTAGTTAAAGCAAGAAGAAATTTACTGGACAGCATAAAAGTGGGGGCCCTTTCTTGATCAATAATGAAGAATCTCATATTCAAGTCCTATGTGTTACCTATGTAAATGCCTTTCCACAGACAAAGAGAAGATTTCTTGGGGATTTTATGTGATACACTTCTCACTTCCACATGCAAGTCACAGAATTCTTCTGGCTTTTTCTTACTACCAGTTTCAAAGATGTCATAGGTCATCATCAACCACTTTAATGTCCTCTAAGGACATAACAACAGGTTTCCACAAATAGACAAAAAAAGGGCTGGAGTGAACACTGTCTCTATAGCTGCTCTGTAGAACACATTGGGTTATTTAGAACACAGAAAAATGTGTGCATGCACACGTGTATATATGTATACATGTGCACAGTGGACATATTTCATGCTCAAGGCAGACCCTGAGAAGTGAGATTTTTACGTGGGATTTCAACACTTTCCTGTCTTGCCTTCAAAGCTATATAGTTTGATCATCTGTGTACGTGATGCAGAATGTACCTAAAAACCCTTTTACTCCAAGCTTCATGGTATAGCTGTCTTAATTTGGCTTTAAAATACAGAGACACAGGAGCCTCCGTGATATCAAACTCCAGAATTATTTGCAAATTTTAGAATAGGCTTCAATTTTGCCTTCTCAAGGATCTGCAGTTCAGAAACAATATGAAAAATCCAGTTAATCATGATGAGATTAAAGGATTTTTAAAAGCTGAATTCCAGCCACATTTACATTCCCTGATAATTTCTTAATTTTCTTTCAAATCACCTTTCATCTTCATAAAATGAACTGTAAAAATCCTTCTGAATTCCATAATGTGCCAAGAAAAATGGGGAAAATTTAAGGAGGCCCCTACCTTTTAATCATTCTGTTCAATAAAGTGCTTTCACTGCACGCCAGGAAAAAAAAATGGAGGCTCTGGTGTCTGAGGTATTCTGTGCCATAAACTCCCATAATAGAAACAGATGGTGAAACTGCCTTGGAAGTGAAGAAACTAGTGTACACGCAGCTCACCCTAACATATGAAGAGATTCAGGGCTGACACATGAAGGAATGCGTTTGGCGTGGCGCCAGCGGTACACTCTAATTCAGCCGCAAGTGCTCAAGCTTGAGATGGGAGACCCACAATTTCAGGATCTGGAACGCCAGGAGCGCCAGGATTTAGAACTCTGTGCAAGGCTCCTAGGGTCTTTCTGTCCTGCCCAACGAGGAACACATTCTCAATGTTTCAGGTGGCCGCAAACTCCAGTAGGGAGTTCACTCTGGCTTTTCTAAGTGGTTCATAAAAACAATAGTGGAGAATTGCCAGCTTTGCTAGAGCTTCCTTTAACTAAGTTCGGATTTGCTTTTTACCTAGAGCTGCCACCAGTGGCTGCTGAAAGAAGGAAAAAATCTTCACTACAAAGAGACATCAGTGAGAATGACCGTAGATGAGAGTGAAGTGACATGAGGTACCAGTCTTACATGTGGCCCCTCTTGACTGGATGACACGATACATGCAAAGGAACCTCTCCTGGGTATTGTGTTTTCCAAGTAAAGCCTAACACAATATCCATCATCGTATCCCAATGACATTAATACATACATTTTCTGCCTTGCTATATTAGGGCGGACTAAAATTCTGTTACAAACAGATCCCAAAATGTAACGACACCAACACAATAGACTTTTATTTTTCATGTATAGAGCCGTCTAGGGAGTCCAGGTGTTGGGAGGCTGTCCTCCATGGGGGGACCCAGGCTCCGTCCACCCTGTAGCTCCACCATCGAATGGGGTCTTGCCACCTTCACTGCTGTCCTCAGAGCTCTGCTTCAGAAACATTTCCCGTCGTTTCCTATTCTGTTGGCCAAAATCACTTGGCTGCCACGTGCCCGGGATATGGAGAGAGGGACTGTGGGGTCAGCTGCAGTGCGGGAAGCTGATGGAAGAGCCTCAGGCGTCCCCAGGAGTGTCTTGCGCAGACTCCGCATAGTCAGGCCTGCCTGCAACTGCTGCTCTCTCTTCTCTCCCAAGAAATGCAGTATCCTCTGATCTTCCATCCCCGCTGAGAATCGTGGTCCTCGCAGGTCTGCAAAGCCCAGAGGAGCCCGGGCGTTCTGCATTTCCCTCAGCCATTTCCTTCACCTGATTCTCATAACAAATGAGAAGAACGTCCATCCCTCTGCAGGGCTCAGCCCTGGTGCCATGTGGGGCCGGCGGAAGCTCAACATTTGTTCTTTTTTATCTCTGACCCCAGGCACTGAGGTTGAAACGTTTTCCTCTTTACTTGCGTGGCGATCGCATGGGTAATTGGAAACGCCTGTTGGGGGATGAGGGAAGACTCAAGCTCTACCAGCCATCTCAGTTTAGGCTCAGTCTGGACCACCCGTGCCCCTTTAAGAATTCTCTTTCCAAGCTCTGGCCAATGCTCTTTGTTTCCCAAATCCAGGCCATGTGAGAGGAGCAGATGATAGTTCACTCAGAACAGGGCCTTCTGGAAAGCGGGATTTACTTCCTGACATTAGCGTTCCTTGGTCCAGAAAGGAGGCCATTCTAGGCTCTGCAAGGCCTGGTCCTAGGATGCCTGCGTGAGGATTTGGGAGAGGAAGACAGGCTGGACCGCTCTGATGTCATCCTGTGATGCCTCCTGTGCCCTCCCTGTGCTGTGACCAGGGACACTGTGAACGGGAGGGAGGGCCAGAAGGATGTGGGAAACAGGCCCCTGCTTAGCCTGGCTAATCTGGAAGGAAATCCAGGTTTGGGGGGCCTGAAGCTTAAACAGTTTGGGGGCCCTTAAGAAAAAGAACATAAAATTATGGATATGAAATTGCTAGTGTTACTCCCAGACTGTGTCTGCGTGGGGAGCCAGGGGTGGGGAAAGGCAGGCTGTGTGCCTATGTGGTGCACACCAGCCAGTTAGCCTGGCTGGAAACAGGAGGTAGTGGAGGGCGCCGGGGCTCAAGGCCTTTCTGAGAGCAGCTGATGGAGGTAAAGGAGGCCGTTCTGGAAGAGGGGGCCCTCCTGCTCTGTGACGGGGCAAAAGGCTGACTGTATAGCTGCTGCACCCTTGCAAAGCTAACTCAGCACATGGCACCTGTTGAAGGAAAGGGGAGAGTACCCGAAGTTTTTTCTGTTTCTCCTGCCAGCTTTCCCTGACTGACCATTTCCTACCCTGGTCTCTCCTGAGCTACAAGCCCCCCTTTCAATGAGATTTGTAACAGGCTTTCAGCTGAGCTTATGGCTTCCACCATGGAGTCTCAAGGGTAAACATAGCATTATCTTCCCAGGAAGTTCTCTCACTCCTGTACCTGGAATGGTGTGAGGAACAGCCTGTGTGCAGTAAGTGTTGCGAGGAAGGTGACTGGATGTGTGGAAGGATGAACAGGTGGAAATCCTTAGAAGATTCTTATTTAGTGGGACGATCAGACATTGGCTTCCAGTTTCTCCTGTGTTTGGCTCTTCCTCTTTCACTTGGATGAACGGCGAGCATCATCATTGTTGACCCCTCGTGCCGGGCAGAGGGCTCAGCAGGAACTGAGTGGGCTGCTGTCGACATCTGTGTGGCACAGGAAAGGTGGCAGTCTCTGTGCACAAGGAAAAAGTGGGCTTACTGAAGGCAGCTCCTATGGCCCTCAGAAGACATGGGCGTGCCCCGGCCACCTGTGTGGGCCCGAGGCAGGGGCAGGACTAGGAGCCTCCCCCACTACCCTTTTCTGCTCCTCCCGGCCTCTGTCCACACCCAGCTCCCCTGAGAGCCTTATGTAGGCCCCAGAGGCTCAGCCAGCCTCTCGGGAAGCTCCCTTTTCCCCATTTAGAAGCATCGAGTATGGAGGGTGAGGGGCCAAGTTAGTGCAGAATGTTGAGGCTCAGAGACCCCAGTAAGATGTTTCCCAACTGATTCTCCAGGCCTGCAAACAGATGGGTTCCCTGAGGGCCCTGCTCTGCGTCTGGGGGAAGGTAATACCCAGGACTGGTTGAATTCCAGTGAGAATGTTGCCGGCGTTGATTTGCAGTTTGACAGTCAAAAATAATCCAAGCATTGCTTTGCATGTGATTTATACAAGTATCTTAATTGGCATCTTGATTATATGATTGCATGAAGTGCTGTTTTCAAGAAGGTGTATCTCTAAATAGAAAAAAGAAGAAATACACAGCTGCAACGTGTACGTAAAGAAGCTCCCCGTGAGCTATGCCTTCCCCCTGTTTTTTTGGCACCAACACCATATTTTCCGGTTTCTGCCCCTTGTGCTGGACCTTTAGTGGGAAACATTTCCCCCAATTCCATAAGCCTTCCCTGCAGATGCGGCGCTGGGTCTGCAGTTTCTCTCTGAATCTGCTGTATTTTTCTCTGCTGCACCATCTCAGAGACGTGGCCTCTCCTAGCCTGATTACAGCTAATTATTTTAGAGATACATTTTAAAGGCAAGTTATCTTAACTTTATGACTAATCTGATGGAGAAGATCTAAGGAAAACCTGAAAATCATAAAACGTTCCAGAACATTATATTTTATGCAGTCCAGAATGTGACACATGGGGTCTTTAATAATTCACTGCTTGTTAACATTAAACAACTGTTAACATGCTCAAATAATTAGTTATGCTTGCTTGACATGTTTGCATCTTTAATAATTGATGCATTTATCTTAATTACTAACAGTATTATGATCGTAATATGCATCTTTTTTCTATCTCAAAATTTTAACAAAAACTGACTTTTTGCCAAAAATGATTATGCTCTAAGTTTTAATTACTCATTGTAATTAAATTGCAAGCTGCAGTATTTTACTAAAATATCTTTCACAAAGATATTTAATGGAAAAGAGGTGATTTGTTGTTTATGCTGCCAAGTTAGTAAATATTTCATAAGTTTGATATTACCCTTTCAGTGTGAATATAAAATAACATAGCTTTTAAGATATGAGTCAATTTAAAAGTCCTCCAGAGCTGAAAATGTTTCTATCATTTCTACCCAAAATGTTATTCCGCCTCCCCCTAGCCTCATACCACTCTCTGTGTGTGAGACAAAGTTTTTGTTAACCAGCCAGGCATATCTGAACCTCAACATCTGTTACAGGAGGTGGTGTTGATTGGAAATCAATGGACGGGTGATGTCCACACTTTTCCTCCATCTCCTCCCCCCAACCCTGTTTGACTGTGCAAGTAAGCTCAGAAAACAGCATTGGGGTGACGTTTTATTAAAATGTTTCTGCATAGGGAGGCAGACAGACGTCCCATTGGCCAGGCTTTGTTAAGCTGCCCCACACCCCGCTGGAAGATTAATTGACTCAGAAATACCCATGGCTGTAGAGAACATTAGCCCCAGGAAAGTTCTGGAAGATGATGAGAAACAACTGCCTCATTTTACCAGTGAGGAAATTGAGACTTGAAAGCCTTTAGCCCAAGTGCACACAAAATGATCAAGGTAGGAAGGAACTCAGATCTTTAGATGGCAAAACCAGAGCTCTGTCTATCACACCTGGGGAGCTTCCCTTTGACTTGTGGTGTGTCCTTTAGAATTCATCAGGGCTTCTGTCCTAGGCAAGATCACTGTTAGCACACTGCCCAGTTCCATGGAAGGCAGTGTCATGGGCCAGGACAGGTCATTCCTAGACTTTCTGGGTCCTTACTGGGATCCCATTCATTTGGACTGATTCCATACTTTCCTTTCTCTGGGGTTCACCCAGGCTGGAGGAATCAAAAAATAGAATGGCTGGGACTTGGGAGAAACCCCAACAAGTTCCCTTGGTTGGTTAGTCACTGCTGTGAGTCATCAGAGGTTTTCAAGATGCAAATCAAGCAATTAATGGGGCTCTTTGGAAATGACAAGCAGACCCAGAGAAAATCTGAGTTCGGGCAGAGAGAGGCCGGGTCAGCTGAGGACAAAGACTCATCCCACACCCTTTAGCATCCTGAACACATAGATTATTTTCTTTGTCTGTGAGGCTGTTTGACTTCTTGGGGACCTGAGAAAGGGCCAGGGCTGGGGGATTTCTACAATGCTAGCTAGTATGGGGAAATAGCTCCTCACCATCAGACTCATCAGTTAAGATGCATTTAGTTGCAAGTAGCAGAAAATTTTGACTTACACTGGCTTTAAAATGTAGAAATTCATTATTTTATGAAACCAGGTCCAGAGGTGCAGGTGGTGGGGTGGGACCCTTCATGCATAGTATAATAACCTCATCAAGTCAAGGATGCTGACTCTTTCCATCTCCCCACCCTACCACCCTCAGAAGCTGCTTCATCACAAGCCTGGGCCCCTTGGGTCACATGATGGCTGTAGCTGTCACATCCCAGCAGCTGTCACATCCAGACACAACAGACAGAAGGAGAAGGATGGGCCCATCTCTCCCTATTCCTTCCTCTTAGGAATGAGAACACCTTCCCAGAGGGCCCTGTAGATTTCCATTCACATCTCATTGGCTGGATTTGGGTCTGATGCTGCCTCCTGAACCGGTCACTGGTGAATGAGATGGAATGACCAGATGACCAGGATTGGCTCAGACTTGTCATCCAGAGGTGGACTTGGCATTGGAGAGTCCATTATATCCAACATGTTCCCCCAGGTCAAGCTTCCTATATTCAGCAGTCACATGCCGAGAACAGTCTATATGTTTGGTGTCAGGCATTCCAGGCTAGATAAAATGAATAGACACAGACTCTGCCCTAAGAGGGTTTCAGATAATAGGGAAATGAGACATGTTCATAGAAAAGGAAAAAAAAAAAAAAAAAAAAAAAAAAACCCTAAATGGAAGCCAACTACAATTGTTTAGAAGAATAACTAACAAACGCTTGGCTCAGCACAATTCATCAGGAATTTTCTAAACATCTTCTCTGTGTATAGATATAGTTTAGGTGTTATTGGGGAGACAAAAGAATATAAAAAACGCATTCTTCCTGTTAAGAGGCTTAGTTAAGGAGACAGGATATGCAGAGAAGGGGGCTGTTTTTGTCTTTCCCTGACTCCAGACAGAGGTAGGGAGGGCTCTTGGCTAGTTTAAAGGAGCATTTATGGGGATACATTTCAAAGCTTCTGCTGGGCCTTTGCATGGCTAAGAGAGAGGCCGTTAAGAGGTGTCTATCAGTTGAGAAAGCTTTTCACTCTAAGTAACAGAGAACCAGATTAACTGTGCTTGAACGTCAAGGACATTTATTGTTAAGAAGTCTGGAGGTTGGCAGTCAGCTCAGCAATGTAATCAAGGTTTCAGGACTTTTCCATCTTTTCATTCTCTCACCTTTAGCTTGTTGGATTTTCATAAGTGTTTTTTGCTTCACAATGGCACAATGGCCGTTGCAGCTCTAGGCATCAAATCTGTGTTCAAAGAGGGAAGAAGGACGAAGGCCTTGCTGGGTAGGCACACTCTCCTTTTGTACATGTCCTTTCTGTCAGGAGCAAAGTGTCATTCTCAGATGTCCGCCAGCAGACTTCCCTCATAACTCACTGGTCAGAACTGGGCCTCCTGGGCGCCCCACGTGCAAGGAGCTTGGAAATCCACAGTGAGAGAAGGAAAGGAAAGGGGGGTTGGAAAGGCTGGGGTTTTGCCACCTGGTAGTGCCTACCATGGGAAGAGTGGCTCAGCAATGTATCTTTGTCTTATTTCTGGCAGGAAGACCAGAGGGGCCCAGAGCAAGAGCAGAAAGATGAAGGAAGGGACCAGAAGTGCCATTCAAGGTGTTGTGAGACACTGACCTCTCTATAAGAGAGTTTCTGTGCAAATGATGGAGCTGGTGGGCAAGTTTTTCTTCCTTATAGTTTAGACAGCACTCTCTTGAGAATGGGTGCTGGTTTTGGTTAGTTGTGCGTGTGTATGTGTGTGCGTGTTTGATTCAACTCACTGGACAGTTAGAAGAATCCAAAAAAACAAAACACAAAACAAAACAACAGCTACCCTTAAATCCCATCTCTGGGAGATCTTTACGTGGATGGCTTTGGTAAATCTGGTGTTGTGCCTGCTTTCCATCCACATCCCTCTACTTGTTGCAAGTATAGGGAAGAGTATGTGATATTAGGACACAACTGGCGGACGGGTGACTGAAGTTGTGTGGAGGCATAACCTAGAGCCTTCTCTTTCAATGGTATATCAGAGAGAAAGCTGAGCCTTGACCAAGAGTAAGGCTGGTGCTCAGATCACACAAGTGACACTGCATTTAAAATGTCCGTGGTCAGTGGTTTTGAGAAATTATTCTTATGAGTGTAAACCTTAAGAAAGGATTCCACAGGCAATCCCATAATGTAAGATGGATTTTGGCAGAGCTGCTCTGGTTGAGGCAGGGGGAACACATCTGTCCTCCCACCCCCACCGCCTCTCCTCCCACTGCCAGAAGCAAATCCTAAGCCCAGGGTTTGTGTGCATGGATTTGGTAAGGCAGTGCTTCCAGGGGAACTGGGAAGGCAGAAGGAGAAGCAAAACAGGGAAGAGGACAAGGCTGAGCACAGGTGGAATGCTAGGCAAAATCTCACCAAGGGTCGCGCCTGCCTGATCTCACAGGGGGCCCTGGAGTGTTAGTTAAGAGAAAGGCCTTTCAATCCTAGGCAAAGGGGCTGTGGCTTTCCTACTTGTCAGCTTTGGGTTAAGGATGACCCTCACCCTCACCCTACCTGGGGCAGTGAGGAAATTTCCAGGCATTTCATACTCAAAGGGGACAAAGCATGACTCCAGCCTCCCCGGGGCAGGCCTCCCCAAATGAGCTCTTAGCGCTGGCACACCCAAGTCAGCGGCACACAGAAAACAATAAAATGGGATCTGCGGGGATCTGGGCAGAGCAGTGAAATCCTGCCTTTGTGGGAAATGAGACTGAAACTGGGGAGAGGAGAACCCAGGGCAGGGAGAACTCCTGGAGCCAAGGGAGTGAGCTACCTCTCCCGGGAGCCCACAGCCTCTTTCCCTGAACCTCACCCCAGGGATCTGCAGAGAAATAGGAAGCCTGTGGTGAGGGAGGGGCAGGGGAGGGAAAACAGAGTCTCTGTGGCCCCGCAGAGCACTTTTCCATGGATGTGTTTTTCTTTCTGACTTTATAGTTAATTTATTTATCTGACCACTCGGGAAGGGAAGAAAAGTACCATTTTACGAGTCTAGGACAGAATCAAAACAATAGCACATTTAGGTGCCTTAATTTTTCTGTTCTCAGAGATTTATTTCATTTTATTATATTTGACAGCAGTCAACAAACAACAAATAGGGGGCTGAGTGCACCTCTCTCAGCACATAATGGTCTGTATTCTCTGCACACAGGGCAGAGTTTTTTTTACCGCACACATTATTTGGAACTTGCCGCGTTGATCCTGAAAAGTAACATATAGAACTTCATTCTCCCGGCACAAGCCAGTAAAACACATCCAGCGGGTGGAGGTGGGTGCGGCCACGTGAGAGGGAGGAGGGAGCTGTGAGTGAGTGAGTGTGTGTGGGACCTAGTTTCAGGGCTTGGGCGGGGTGGGGGGGGGCTGTTGTGTGGGAGTGTGGTATGCGTGCACCAGCCTGTGGTGTGACTGTGATCGCGTGTGATGGGTGCAGGGGGAGGTGAAGTGCAGGGTGTGGGTAACCTTGCTGGGAGTCTCCTGAGAATGTACGGCCTGGGAGAGAGGGTCCTTGTCTTTGGGGCGGGCCAAGCACCCTGAATCTGTTAAAGCTTACGTCAATGTTGAAGGAGGGCTCTGGCCTCACAGGAGTGGCCACCGGGGCCATAATCTGGGCGATCTTTATGCCCCGGGCGGTCTGCCGGAAGTCTCATGGAGGTGGTATCTACATCCCTGTTTTATTCCCACTTGTTCCAAGTCCACATCAGCTTATGCTGGGATTCCAGTCTCCACCTTACATCTCCCTTGGTTGTCTTAGTGAGTTCCCAGGGTGCCAGCATCTCTCGTGGGTTGCCGCAACCCCTCCACCCCCTGTTGCTTACTGCTGTGGTCGCCTGGTCCCACGGGAGGATGTCTACTCCGCCCACTGACTCCCCTGGAAGCTCAGAGGCCACCCAGCTCCCCGGGTTGACACTGTGTTGGCCACCAAGCAGGAATGGGGAGAGGGTCCCTTTACTAGCCGCCTCCAACACAGCTGAGGCCAGGCTGTGACCCTGGCAAGACTTTACTGAAGGCTTAGAATAGCACCAGGAAATGCAGACCTAGGAGAGCAACAGACGTGGCTTCCCCCATAGCCCACAGGCCGGTGCCAGCCTCACGAGGTGTGTCCAAGGCCTGGCGCAGCCTGCAATTCCCTGCCAGCGAGCCTCCGTGCACCAGCGATCGGCTTATCCTTGGCAAAGGCAGGGTCCACACACGTGCCTCCATTGCCCTGGACCCAGATCCAGCCTGCAAAGAGGCCTGGAGAAGGAAAAGGTCCCCAGCTTGAGGCCAGTCTTGTTAGTTTCTGTTCCTTGATCCCCTCTGCTCTGATGACTGACAGTCGATGAGACTAATCCTTTCAGGAGAAACCGTCCCACCTCCACCCTCCTTGAATTATGGCTACAGGAAATCAGTTGCAAAAGAGTGCCAGAATCCACTCGAGAGGCTGCATTGTTTGAACTGAACTGCCCCACACTGAGGCATCAACAGCACAGAGCAGGCTGGTCCACACCCTGTCTGGTCACAGGGAGCTTCTTTGGCCGTCTCCTTCCTGCAGCTGGCGGGTGCTCAACTATGACCCACGGTGACTGCTCATTCCTGACATGCTACCATTTATAGGGACACTCTTATCTGAGTCCAGAAATATAAAAGCTACCTCCCCGCCACCCAGGGTAACAACAGCATTTGAGATCCAGTCCTGGATTAATCTCAAATGCCAACTTACTTCCCCAGACCAAGCCCCAGTCCCTGCATTCAGGGCAGTCGTGAATTCTGCTTTTCCCGAGCACATTGGGAGAGTAAAGGCTTTCTGGTCACACCCTGCAGGGCCGTTCAGGTGGGTTCACCAGAAAGATGGAACAGTTTTCTCTAAAGGCATTTTTAAATTTCCACCTCCTTTGAGAGAGAAAACTTGGGGAAACATTGAGAGAGCAGTTATTCCAAGGTTTGTTCTTCCCATGGAGGTGAAAGCAAACATTATACATCTCATCCCAGGAACCAGGTGACATGTGGACTGATTTAGTCAAGAATTCAGTTAGATAAAAGGTGTAGAGCGGCCACAGCAGGCCCGGCACCGTGCAGAGCCCTTGACCACGTGGAAGGATGGGTCAGGGTCCCGGCCTCCCAGGAGTTCACAGTCCCAGGAGGGTACAGAAGCATCCTCAGAGGCCCCGTGGTGAGCAGCCCAAGACAGACGCCGGCACCGGGGTCTGAGGGGGTGGTGGGGGTGGGGGAGGCAGACCAGCCCCTGCTGGGGAGAGAGATTCCCAGAGTCCTCTGATCCCATCATTCTTTCTTACTGCTCAGTGCTTTAGGGAAAAGAGATGCAAAACACGCTGGCTTGGTCAAATCTGAGAAGTGAAAGAGGACCTCTGAGTCTAGTTGGAAGTGAAAAGGGCTCTAAACTCTGATTCCACCTTTTCATCTTAAAGCGAATACATAGAAAAGGCCAGAACCTGGCTAACAAAGATGGGACTCCTTCACTTTCTGCATTAAGTGAGAGCCGTACAGCACCTCAGACACAGACACAGGGGGTTTACAGAGGAGCTCAGCCTTCACCTAATATAGACCCTCCTAGCAATGGAGGGGATGCAGAAGGGTCCCCCGAACCCGCACTCGCCCTGTGACCTGTGCAGGGTCCCACGTTGCAGGTGAGGGCCCTTGAGTCTCCATGCTCTGTGCCCTTCATACCTGCCAAGGTCTCATGACTTTCCAAATGACGACCCGGCCCCTGCAGGAGGGTCAAGCAGCCGGGACAGGTCTCTCCACCGGCCCTTTATCTGCGGGCTTTGCCCTGTGCCAGGATGGGACAGTGTGATGTGCAAGTCAGCGGGAGAACCGGGGCCCGCCACAGCTGGTCTTGGGAACTGCACGAGCCCCATCTACTTGGCTGCGGGAAACGAGGGGCCCACGAGTGTGTTAGAGCCTGTGGGCTTGATGTATCAGTGGGGAACATGTGGGAGCACTATTAGGTTTACTAGGGCAGGGAAATAAATTCATGGCTTTCATTCTGCTTAGTGTTGAATGAAACACCAGAAAACAGAGCCCCTCCTCTCCCGAGCTCCCTCCCTGTGTTTCATCAGAGCACGTGATGCAGGAAGGACCCTGAGGGCCGGACGTGACTGGTGCCTCCAGGGGGGCTGTGGGGAGCATGGGCACGCTGGATGTCAGGCCCTGGCTGACCATTGACACCACCCCATCTTGGCCTGGCCCCCCCGGGGACTACAGTCAGAGGAGAAAAACCCGTGAATTGGGGTCTCAGAGCACACACCAGCCAAGCTTCAGAGCAAGCCCGTTGGCCCCTGTGTTCCTACAGAGAAGCCACAGAGCGCATGAGACCTTTACTTCCAAGTCTCTCTGTCCCAAACAGCCCAGGCCAGGTGAGTTGGAGAGCTGGGAAACCAAGGCTCCATCCTGAGCTTCTTCAGGGATCCTGTGGACCAGGGATGGTCCCAGACTCAGCCGCCTTAGGGTGATGGGACACAGTGTGGGAGCATTTCATGAAGTGGGCACACGAGGTGGTCTCCACCCAGTCACCTTGGAGCACCCAGGATATTCACGGAATCACACACGGGGGCCAGTGACTCTGCTTGGATCCCAAGTCCCCTCTGCATGCCTCTCTGCAAAGCAGACCCTGGAGGGAAAGCTAACAGGGAAGCTCCAGATTCTTCCACTGTTGAGTGCCTGCAGCCTGATGTCTCTGGGACCCATCAGTGTCTTTTGGAAGGTTGGCCATCAGAACGTGTGTGACTTGGAAAGGTACTCTGGGCTTCCAGCCCATCTCAAGGAGGGTACTCTGAACCCCAAAGTCAGAGGCTTCCAGGAAGAAATATTTGTCTGTCTTTTTAATAGAGAGGCTGAAGTCTGTGCCCTGGGGGCCCTTGGGGATCAGGCTTGTACAACAGCTCCCAGCCTGGCACTCATGGAGCCCAAGACACTAAGATGTAACTTTAATGGTCTCTACTGATTCATGGGCTGCCTTCACGCACTTAGAAAGAGAACCTTCCTTCTCATGACATGTCCATTTATTCAGGATTAGCATGTAAAACCCTAAATTAGGCATCCCGCACTCGGGTTCTGACAGAGCCATTACTTTTTATGCTGAGAGAGTTGAGTTAATTTTAAATTATTGAGGCCCAGCACCTGAGTGAAGCTAACATCTTCAAACAGATCGGGCATCTGTGGGCTCCACTAATGCAGGAGCACAAGCTGGATTAAAATCCATTTCTCCTCCACTGGCCAGATGCGTATATACAATGGTGCTCAGAGAGACCTGGTGTTGCCCGTTAATTCTGCCAGAGCCGGTTTTCGGCAGAAATAGGCCGGGTAACCGGAAGGGTGAGTCTCAGGTGAAATCTGTCCCCTTGACCCAGGTAAGGAGTGGGAGACCTCATGGGGCCTAGTCCCTTTATGCCAGTCACGGTGCCAGGCACAGAGGCCACATCCTCAAGGAGTCACGAGTGGCAGAGACAAGCAAGAGAAATGAAAATCACGTTACAGTAAAACAGGAGAAGGAGGCAGGCCCATTGCTTGTTTTCTCAACGCTTCCCGCCCGCGTTCCCACCTGCCCACGGGCAGGACTTCAGGCAGTTGTCCATTGACATCAGAGTGGTTTCCGGGATCTGCAAGGCATCCTTAACGTTGTATGTGGCCAGTACTCTCTAAAGGGCAGTCACTGGTATGTTGCCTCCTGTGACCTGAAGTGTCTACCACCCCCCACCATCCTGTGTGCCCGCCATCCCCCTGCTAGACTGCTTTAAGATCAAACTTGCAGCCATTGGAGAGAAATTGGCAACAGAATCGGCCAATCAGAACAGGTGAACTGCCTCTCTACCTGCCTGCAGGGAATAAGCAGTGTGGGCCACCAGCCAGCAGTCTGGGGCTGCCTCTCTCCCTGAGTGTGGGGTCCGTTCCTGGTGCTCCCACACTCTGCTGGGGCATCCGTGCTCCCAGGAGACCCCTCACCTCTCCCAGCAGCCCATGTTTTCCCTAAGAAACCCCCATTCTCCTTGACCCCCTACCTCTGCCCCTCCCCCACCCCGGCCAGGGCAGCAACACTCCTAGTTACCTGCCCACGCTGTCCTCAGTGTCATTTAAGATGATGTGTGTGACCACTCTGCCCAGGGGCTAAATAGTTCTGAACTTGCCAATAATCAGGCCGTTGACACGAATTGCTGATTTTGTTGTCTGCAGACATTTGAGCTTCTCTCTGAGCAAATATAACAAATATATTGATTAGATCAATAGGGCTGCCAAAGTGTCGTTGACAGTTTTGATTTCCGATTTTTCTGTTTTTTTGCAGGCCTATTCTTTCTTAACCAGAGCTCCTCTGGCCAGAGTGGAGAGATCAAAGCATGAGAACTTGCACCATGGGTAGGGGCGGTGTTTGCCTCTGAGAATTGGGGACCTTTGGGTGAGAGCCCTGTGATTGCTATATACCCTGGAGTCTGGGCCAGTGCAACTCGGGGCTTCTGGGAACCTCAGAGACCTGTGCGGGGATCAGCATTCAGCAGAATGCCTGGAGCTGCGCTGAGCCTCCTAGGAGCCTAACTTGATCAACTTTCAGCCTGAGCTTGAACTAAATCCGATAGCGATTGGGTTGGAGCAAGAGACAGCTGGCTGCCTGGGGCCTGTGGGCTGCAGCCGCCGGGGGTGGCAAACAAGGAACATTTGAGAAGAAAAGCCCAGTCTCACCCCCTCACCCTGCTGTGAAATGCAAAACTGACAGCGCATTGCAAAGACTCCTGTAGGTCTCTGTTCCTGACCTCGGTAACAGGAAGAAGCCAAGTTTCCCACTGTGCCTGTCCCAGGATGACCGGAGCCCAGCTCAGCCAGGACTCCAAAGGCCGCCTGGCCACCCTGTGCCTGCAAAGGACTCCCATTCATCTGCCGGGAAACAGGCGGCGGCACCGAGTAGTGTCGTGTTCAGTTTTAAAATGCCACAAATAACAGATTTATAGATTTTTCTAAATACATTATTTTAGCTTGACAGCATTAATCATTCATGTTTCCTTCTTTCATTTTTCTACCTGCAATGGATTATTGAAACAGAAAATAACAACGAGAAAGGCTAGCAGCAGTATCAAAATGTCAAGTTTGTACTTACAGTTGTATGGGCCCAGACAGGGTCAAGAGCCCCAATTATTTGTGTATGTACACAGTGGTACGACACGAAAGGTTATGTCACCTGCAGCTATTTTCCTGCAGATTTAAATAGGACTGTACAGTGAGCTGCTGGCATGGAACAGAGGATTGTAAAAGACTGCAAACTCTGGTGTCAGAACCTAAAATATGAATGGGGTGATTGCAAGGTGTAGCTGTGGGCAACACTGCACGTCGTGGTGCAAATCCGCTCAATTACTTTGGGTTCTTCTAACCTGCCTTTTTCATTTTCACATCAGGCAAAGAGTAAAATCACAGGGCCAGGCTGGGGGTAAAACATCGGGCCTGCCTACTTGCCAAGGTGCCTTCCAGAGACCAAGCCAGTGCACGGTAACCAAGCTAGCTAACCAAGGAGTATAGATGGATGCAGGTGTGAGTCTGCAAGGGGTCACGGGTGCGCCATGGCTGATGAATGGGATGAGGAAGACCTGTATGTATCAGTAGTGATTGCTCCCTTTTAGAATATAACCCATTACATGGATAGATCTGTAGAAACAATTTGCATTTGGTCAATAAATGCAGAGTTGACTTTTTTTTTTGTTTTTGGTCAGTGGATCACAACTCTGTCTTGCTTGTAAGTATTCAATGGATATTTGTGGTCAATAGATGAATGGAATTGTACATGGGAGTAATATAGTAGATTCTGCCAAGTCCTTTCACAGACAACTCACATCTACTTTGATCCCCTCCATCACCCAACAAGATATGTTCTAGCCACAAATAACAACAAAATAGGTCGAGGCTTGGAGGTCAAGCAATTGTTAAGGGTCACTCCGTTATTAATTAGCAAAGAGGGCTCAACCCCACTGTTCAGATTTCTTTATCTTATGTGTTGTGGGTAAACTGTGAGGATACCCCTGCAGACCCCACCTCAAGGGCTGGGGAACTTGAGTAGCTTAACTGAGAGTGAGGTCGGCCTATATTCTGTCCCTGGTTTGGGGGCTTTGAGAAGCAACTGGCTGGATGGATCCTGTGGCTAGAGAGGAGACCTTAGAAGACAGTTATTCTCAAAGCCAACATATTTTGTGGTGCCACAGGAATGCCACCTCTAGGCAGACAGGGATACAGAGAAGTATCTTTTAAACCTTAGCC
Source organism: Eschrichtius robustus (assembly GCF_028021215.1). Lineage (NCBI taxonomy): Eukaryota > Metazoa > Chordata > Mammalia > Artiodactyla > Eschrichtiidae > Eschrichtius > Eschrichtius robustus. The sequence continues at coordinate 49,647,627 of NC_090842.1, forward strand.
TGTCTAGTAATTCCTTAACTGGGCACCATCCTATCTCTCCACATATATTGCCATATCCTTAAACTCTCCATACCCCAGCCAACCTGCTCTCCATCAATGTTTGGGGACATGTCCCACATTTTTGCCAGTTCTGTCCCTACTGCCCTAGGTGGCTTTCCTCTCCACCCTCTACCCCCTTCTTTCCTGCTGTCAAATCTTTGCCCTCTTTCTTGGCCCTGCTCAAGTCTCCACCCCCTCCAGGAATATTATCAGGCAATTCTTCCTGTATTAGGACTAATGGAAGAAACCAAGGTTGATTCCTGTGGACTTAAGCAGAATGGAGAACTTATATAGGATTAGAAAGATGCATAGATATTGCTAAGGAACATAGATATTGCTAGGGAACAAAGGGAAAAGATGTTTCCAGGCCTCACAGTGTGATCTACTGAATGGGTAAACTGAATGGGTACACTATATTATATCCACACAAGGAAGGAAGTACTGATAATGCTACAACAGGGATGGGGACCTTGAAAACAGAGTGCTAAATGAAAGCAGCCAGTCACAAAAGGCTGCACATTATATAATTCCATTTATATGAAATGTCCAGAGTAGACAAATCTATAGAGACCCAAGGTAGATGAGTGATTGCCAAGGTCTGGAGGAAGAGGGGGATGGGGGGTGATTGCTAATGGGTGTGAATTTCCTTTTTGGGATGATGGAAATATTCTGAAATTAGTAGTAATTTTTAACTCTGAGTATACTAAGAACCACTGAACTGTACACTTTAAAAGGGTATACTTTATGATATGTGAACTATAGATTAAAAAAAGAATGATGGGATTGACACAAGATGCTTTCAGGGGTATCTCCTCATTCCCCTCATCCCTCATCTGCTTCCTTCTCTCCTGGTGAACAGCTTGCTTGCTTTTTTTTGCTCCACAATCCACATGGGAGAAAATAACCTCCCACGGCTCCTGAATTTAAGTTTTCTTTGCACAAGGGACCAATCAGAAGGAGACTAGGATTTCTTAGTCCCAATTCTAAATTTTCAGGAAAGGAGTTAATTGGCCTGGATTGGGTCAACCATCCAACTACAACTGGGGTTGGGAAGGAGGAGGGTTAAGTAGTATGTCTTCTCATATAGAGTGAGAGGAGAAGAGGGACGGAGAAGTGCAGACCATCCAGTGTGAACCATCCACCACCATCTTGATCTTCTAATACACTGCTAATGTATCCAGACCTGTTATGTAGATAGATGTAGACATAGACATATAGATATTCTTCTTAACTCTTGTGTGTTATTTGGCTACACTTTTCTACCTCGCACTTCTTGACTTCTAACACTTCTTTCCCTGTTTTTCTTTTTTTTGACTATAAATCTTATTATCTCAATTATATTAAAACTTTATCAGGTACACAGGTTATTGCCTCCTTGCATCTCTCCCTTTATCTTTTATATCTCATCTATAGCATCAGATATAGCCCTGGAGGTTTAACACTAGAATTCAATGTGGGGAGTGGGGTTTAGTTGGGCTTGGATCCAGATTTTACACAAGATTATACAATTCTAGAGGCCCTCTTTAAGAATACATTTTGCATACAAAGATAGAATTAGAAATAAATATTTACTTAAGAGAAGATAAATCATCAAAAAATACATTTGAAAAAGCTGACAAATATCTCAGAAAATAACGTATTTAATCAATTAATTTTTATTAACATTCTGACACAATCCTATAGTACATTTTTTCCTACTTTTTTATTTGGTCTGCATTCTCTTTGATCAATAATTTTATGACATCATCTTTTATAGTGGGAATAGAAAGATTCTTCTAGCACGCATAAAGCATTAACATTCACACTCAGTTGGATTTGCCGAATGACGTGATCCTGCAGATTTGTGCCTTACTAACGTAAGATTTCTCATACGTTCTGTTTTTCTTATTCTTCATTGAAAAGGAAAAGGAAGTATGGTGTGTTTATAATAGTATGGTTTCTGTTAAATATATCTCTAATAAGAGAAAACTTCCTCTTTGACTAGGCATCAATAGTAATTGATCCTACAATAACAATTCTACATGTCTGATGATTGGAAGAATTTCCAGAGATGAGCTTCTGGCTCCATACACCCCAAACCTTGTTAATCCTCCACAGTCCACATATTTCTTGTGTGTAGGTGCCATAGGAAACATGCATATTTCAATAGAGACTCTGGTCCTGCAGTTCCACGGCTGGCATGGGGTAGATTGGTATAAAGAACAGAAGAAGTATTCCTCAAGTCACTCCTACCAGCAAGCACACGACTACACACAGAAGTGACTATACATCCATACATAAATGCATCTCTCCAAACCCCAAATGAATGTAACCAACCTCAACTTCACCTTAGTCAGATCCCAAAACGCCCATGGCCACTCCAACTCTAACCTATGCAAGAGGACTCATGGTGCAGGGGAAGTTAAAGTGGAAAGAGACAGTGTTCTCAACCAACTGTGGTTAAAACCTCTAAAATCTTCAAAAACACATGACTATGTGATCACATTCAGGGCTTGCAGGAGGCTGTGCAGGGAAGGTGCCCTGAATTTAACCTGTGTCAGCTTCAAGGTATAATCACTTCTTTTCACAGTGTGATTTTGGATATTAGAGAAGGAGGAGATGGGTGTACTTGTTGGATGGATTGTAATGGGGTACACTTTTTCTTTTCTTTTCAAATGAAGCTAAGAGTTGTGAATTGGAATGTAACAGCCATTGATCTTGGCCCAATCTCTTGAAACAGTGTCCTAAAAAAATGGAAGAGAGGATCCATCTTTCTTGGATATCAACACAACTTTGTGTCTACTGCTTAGCCCCCAATGAATATCTGCTCAGAGAACGGGTGTTTCTGATAAACTGATAGATGGTTTAATGGATGAGTGCCATGACTCTTGATGTGAGGATCAAACCAGATAATGGATCTAAAAGCCTTTTGTAAATAGAAAGTTGCTGTACCAAAAATAGGTCTAACAAAAGAGTTCAATTTGCTTAAGATATTCTTTATACCATAGAAGATAATCATTAATATTTTTGGATAACAACCTTCTCACCCACCAAATCAATTAGAAGGAGGCACTTATTTTCAAGTGCCGGGGGGGGGGGCGGTTATCTAAAGACTATTGCTGACTCATGTTTCCTTTGTCATCAGGAACATGTGAGGAATGGGAAGGAGGTACCCCAAACCACAGCCCAGGTTTTAAATAATGTCAGTATTTTCAGAGGGGTACCTGCCATGAGCTGAAAATGTATTTTGAATACTTAATAAAAAGAAAATATTAACCCATGGATGTTCCATTTTAAAGTGAGACTTACCTTCTCCTCAGCATCCACAACCCCCCTGCCCACCAGCCTTCTGTCGCTCTGAGCTCCTTAGTCTGGCCAGGACTTTTATTTGAGGATGACTTAGCAAAATAAAATAATGAGTCAGCCAAGGATGGGAATTATTTTATCAGATACATGTGCAAGTGACAAAAGACCCACAAGAAAGGCTTACCTAAAAAAGAGGATTTTCTCATTGGAATATATAAGTGGAAACTCCAGAGTTAGATGGCTTCAGGCACAGCTGGATTTAAGGTATACGTGATGTCACTAGGACTTGGTCTCTCTCCCAGCTCAGCCCTGCTCTGCATGGTGGTAAGGTGGTTAACAAAAGCTCTCGATCTCCATCCTATTAGGTTCAAGTCCATTGGAAACCAAGAGAACGTCATTCTGAAAAGTCACAGCAGAGTTACTGTGGCTCTTAAGCCATGATAAGCTCATAGGCCCATGACTGAACAAATTGCTGTGGCCAGTGAAGCATGGTGATGTGATTGGTCAGGACTGAGACCTCAGCCCACACTGACAACATGGACTGAAAGTGGGGAAATGGTGGTCCTGCGAAAAGCAGATGCTGGGTGGAGGGCACAACACCAACCAACCACTAATGGCTGTTCTCTCCAACCTCACTTTGAAACGATTGTTCTGAGACTTAAAAGCAGAAGGACCAGCCTCCAGTATCCACTATAAAGATGTCTGAACTGTCCTCCGGGGTGATCAGCTTGGGAAAGCGAGGAATCACTCCACCAAAAGTTTGTCTTAATCAATCTACCTAAGCAAAGACGACAGCCCCACACCCCGATCCATGGTGTATATGTGTATACATAAAACGTAGTTATCAAAGACAGCTGTTAATCGTGATTCTTCACAAAGGTGGTGTAAACAGATCACTGCCAACTGAAAGTTTTAATTAGATTAATTCCAGAATGCAGTTGAAATGTGGTGAATATTTATTATAATGGCCTCTGTTTTAAATATAATTAATTCATGATCTGCATAATTGCTCATTACTGTACCTTAATTATGGGGCATAAAACATTGTTTATCACTACCACAGTAAGAACGGGGAGACAGGCTTGCCCTGATATCTTAGGGTCCTTGGTATTTTTGTTGAAGAGAGCAATGGGCATTTCATTTTCTCTAGAGCAAAAGAGAGAGAAAGGGAAAAAAAAAAAAAAAAAAAACAAGCTATGTCTCCAGTGACAACCAGTATGCAGAGACAGCCTGATAAACAGAGGGCATTTATGATTCTTTTATGACTACATTTTCTGACAAGATAAAGTAAATACTCTTTTGTGGGACTTTACAACTGCACAAGGCTAAAGCTACTGTCCAAAGACACTGAAAAATTTGTGTATAAATATACTGTGTTTGAGGCTGGCTCATGGGCAAGGAGGATAGCCCAGCAGTTTGACAATTTTCATATAATACCATGAAAAATTTCATGGTTTTTCTTCATCTTACTGCTAGTACCAGAACAATACATCTTTTCTGGGGAAAAAAATTATATAAATCTATGATACTTTCTGTTTTTTCCCATATACCATAAATTCTAAAGGTAGTTCATGTGCCTATTACTGTTAGCCTATTTTTTTTAACGCCCAAGCAACAAAACCTGAAAACCATTACATATGCAAAAATATCATGTTGCCAGGAAATCTGAGTTAGGTGAAATTTTAGTGATTTTTGATTCTGGAGGATTTTTTTAGAAGTCCTTTTACACAGATCATGTGGGGGATGGGTAAGACAAGGGGTAGTCTGTGGTCATCCCTGTCTTTGCATGAGCTCAGGACTTTCCCATGGAAGAGAGGGGCACCGCAGTTTGAGGAGCTGTGGATGAAATCTACATACAGGAAGTGACTTCATTCTGTCATAGAAGCAGAACGAGATGAAGGGAGGGACAACCAGGTGCTACCAGGGCCACCTTTTGTTAATTGCTTTTCAACCTTTGTGGGGATATTTCTGGAAGGGATCTAGTTACCCCAGGCCACAAGTCTTTACCCCCATGGCCAACTGGAAGTTTGTCGCACTGTTCCTGAAGTAGGAAACTCCTTACAGCAGAATGCCTTACAAGGCCTTGCCCTTGTAAGTCATTCTTGTTCATGTTTTTGTGATGCGTGCACACAAGTCCCGTGTCTTCCATCCTCAGAGCAGTCAACTGAAGTGGGTGGTGTAGCCACTGAAATAATCAACTAAGCAATGCATTGTAGTGTGCTATTTACCAAGGACAAGTGATGTATTTTACCTAAATTTACAAACCTGCATTAGGCCCCCAGGAATCTCTGTAAATTGAAACAAACAGAATCTTTTTAAAAGTAGACAATAGAAGATAAGGGAGAATTTTTTTTTTTTTTTCTGAAATAAAAGCCAGAAAAAAAAATGATTAAATGTTTTTAACAAAGTGTTTTAATTGCATCCATGTAAGTTTCTTTTATCTTTAGTAGGGTGAGAGAATGGTTAATAGAATCCAGGTTTATGACCAATAAAAAAAAAAAAAAAAAAACAGAAAATGAAGTAAGGGACAATTCCAGGTAAATTAAAATGCTTTGTTCAGAGCAGGTACTGCTTCCTTTATGCTGATCATAGAGACAGAAGCCTACAGTTTCTCTCAGTAGCAAATCCTATGTGGCCTTACTAAATACAGGTCGACAAATATGAAGAGGCTGTATGGCGGGAGCCTAGAATGCCACATTTTCTGTGTGGACCCCCACCCTGGGGACAGCTCAGAGCCTCCAGGCGGGCGTTGGTTACTCCCTCTGAGATGGGAATGCTATCTTGCCCGACTCATGGAATAATGTATTAGTTGGCTCCAGCTACTCACCACTCAAAAGCCCATAAAGAGGCAATGTAGGTGGAAAGGAAAGTTTGCTTTATTTTGGTTTCCGGCAACCGGTGGGGGGGGGGGGGGGTGGGGGGAAGGTGGACTCCTGTCCAAAGGCCGAGTCCCCCTCCCCCGACAATCAGTGGGCAAGAACTTTTATAGACGGAGGGAGGGGGCTACATGCAGAAACAGCCCAGGCAGCTCTGACAGTCGTCTTGAAATTGGTCATTGGTGGTCTGACCAGCGTCATCTTGACTGTTTTCAAGTACAGTTGATCTTCAGTTCCAGGGTGGGTTTGTTCCCATTTCTTTGAGGCCAGTTCTCAGAATTGTAGCAGCTTATGTCATGGCTACAGTCTGGTCATCATGTAGTTAACTTCTTCCACCTGGTGGGGTTTCAGTATCTACAAGACAGCTCACAGGATATGGCTCAGAATATTATCTATAGCCCTTGAGGAGGAACTCAAGGTCTTTGACTATGATTACTGACTAAACTATTTGGTCTCCTTTGACTGTCTTCCTTTGCTTCTGCATTTTCTCACTTCTCTAATTAAACTTATTCTTTGGCTAAAGTTTTTCCACAGACACAAGGCAGGTGGAGGACATGGAGGGGAAGAACCACGGGGTCCTGCTCTGTTTCAATAACAACGTGCCAGATACTGGGTAGCTTAAATAAGACACATTTATTGTCTCACAGTTCTGGAGGCCAGAAGTCCGAGATCAACGTGTCGGCAGGGTTGGTTTCTCCTGAGGCCCTCCTTGGCTCACAGGTGGCTGCCTTCTCCCTGTGTCTCCCCATGGTCTTCCCTCTGTGTGCGTCTGTGTCCTAATTGTTTTGTCTTATAATGATGCCACTCATATTGGATTAGAACCGGCCCCCCAAAGTCCTCATTTTAACTTAATTACCTCTATAAAGACCCAAATACAATCACATTCTGAGGTGCTGGGAGTTAACACTTCAGCATATGAATTTGAGGGTCACAGATAGCAGCCCATAATAATAGTAATGTGGAAAAGGTGAGCAGAGGTAGGGGAAACTGCTTTGTGAATTATAAACTATTAGGTAACTACAAAGACCCTCCCTTTATCCCCACCCAGTGTGACACTGATGGGTGCATTTAGACCAGTAGTTCTTTGTGGGGGGAGGGTGGAATTTTGCCCCCTAGGGGACATTTGGCAGCATCTGGAGGCATTTTTGGTTGTCACAGCTGGAGGGGGGTTGCTACTGGCCTCTAGTGGGTAAAGGTCAGACAGATCTCAAACGTAAATATTGCCAAAGTCAAAAACCTTATCTAGAGGGATCTGCCCCTTTTCTTTTTAGTTAACCTGCCCACCTGGAGGAGGAGGAGAGTGAGGGGTGAAAAAGAGGCAGAAAGCCTTCTCTGGGCAGGGTCCTCACTACCAGATGCTGCCCCGCTAGCTGAGTACGTGTCTGACCCCAAACCATTTGGCGGAGCCCAGGCTGCCACAGTGTTTCTCTGAGATCATTTTTCTGCAGATCCACTTTCCCCATTAGAATTATGATTACTTCCCTCTTCAGTTTTCTAGAAAGCTCCTTGAGTGTCCAAAGGGTTGATAACAAAACGGATGATTTAAGTGGGAGCTACCTCCACAAAGGCTGCAAGCAGCTGGAAATATCCTGCTCTGTGTCCTGTGTCCAACCCAGCCTTAGGCCTCTGGATTCCCTCCCCTCCCATCCATTCTTGCCACATCTAAATTTAGCCCTCTCCGCAGTGACTCAGGGAGAGATCACAGCACTCCTTACATCCTGTGATGTGGATAGAGCAGGGTTACCTCCTGGTAGTAAATGGGACCTGGAAATGGCAGGGAAGGAGGGGCAGTGCGCGGGGATCCGCAGAGGTTGGCAGACCCCGGAGACCTTGCCCAAGGGCCCGGGGCGGTGGAGGAGGTCCTGTTCCTCCACGTTCGTCCTGGGTCTCTGCAGGCAGGGCATGATTCAGCCCATCCCACGGGCCACTGTGCCAGGACCTTGGCTCGGCCTTCCACTGCTTGGTCCCTTTATGTGCTCAGCAGCCTCTGGGGTTTCCCTTCTCCTGATGTGCTAGTCCTGGAGTGAGAAGGCCTTTGTCCTCCAGCTAGTCTCCTGGAAGAGCAGGAAGAGGAAAGTCTTTGTAGTTGAGTCTCTGTCTCAGGCTGGGTTCCCTGGAGAGGCACAGGTGGAGAGCTGCAGGCAGAGGTTTATTGGGGGAAACCCTTATGCAGGGCAGGAGTGGGCAGAGGCGGAAGCTGACCCCAATACCTCACAACTGAGACCTCAACTGGTCCCACAGGCTGCTGGCTTGGGGGCTGGGAGGGACCGCAGAGCTGTTCCAAATTGAACACAAGGCTGGACTTTTGCACCCTCGCATTGACTGGTCACTGCTGTGGGCCCTCCCCTGGGAAGGGCATAACTTTCAGAGGGAGCCCATCCCGGTGAGAGGTGGGCTATGAGCCAAGGCATGGGCACCTGAAGGCTGGGTCTGGGCAAAGCACCTCAGCATCGACTACAGCCTCTTTAACAAATCGAGAGTTAGTTACTTAAGAGGGATGCTATCGATTGGCCTTCTCAGGGTCACCCCACTAAATAACAAGTACTTTCACTCTTTACTGAGACTCTCACTTTGTCATCAGAGCATCCAGGAGAAGCAAAAGTAACAAAGGGAGGGAAACATTGTTTTCACTGCAGAAAGGGACAGGGAGGGCTGAGCTAGGACAGGTGGCTGGGCTGCAGGACCTCCTTTCCCAGGCTGCCCACAGAGGGGAGGCCCCTGCATCTGGAGTGTGGCTTTGGAAGGTGGGAAGGAAACCACTGGGGCGGGGGACGAGCAATAGTACCATGGTCAAGGGACCACCTAAAACATCACTAAAGTCACTATTTCATGAATTCATTGGATGATTAAATGGATGATTTTATGGAAGTCATCGTGAGGTGGAATAAAGCTGGCGGCAACCAGGGCTAAAATGTCGTGTGTGCTTGCCACACGCCAAGCCCCACTACCAGCGCTCTATGTGTGTGATAACCATCCTTTCCCACTGCGCCCTGCAGGGCGGATACTAATGTTAACCTCTTGGTACCTTAACTTCCTCACTTATAAAATGGGGCAAAGCAGCCAGTCTAAGTCACTTAGCTAGTTCCCAGTGGAGCTGGGTGTTAGCCAACCCCCCACCCCCTGCCCCCCTGTACTGCCTGCAAGCGCTGTCCCTGTGCTGCCTTCAAAGGACAGGGATCATGTGGGGTGAGGCTGAGACAAGGCAGAGGGGGCTTTTGATGACCCTCAGGTATGTGCCTGGGATTCTGGTTACCACACCCACAAGGAGGGATAGTTTGATTTTACGAGTAAGCCAGAAACCACCATCCCACTTTGTAAACCAGGAAACAGGCTTAGCTTAGGGAGTGTCCCCCTGCTAGTGGAGGTGGAGAGAGCAGGTACTGGGGCCTTTCAGAGGGATATATGCTGGCCTATGCTGAGCCCTGATATTTGTAGGTCTCTTGGAAATGAATGATAAAAGTGTCATTTTCTATTGCTGTAAAAATACTGTCCAGTAAAATAATATCATGCATTCCCATCATAGTGTTCCAGAGTGGGGAGGGGCTTTGAGAATACTTGCTCCTTCTCCACGCCTTGCAGACTGGGGACCTGAGGTGTAGAGAGAGGAAATCACTTGCTTAAGGATGCACAGCTGGTTAATTAGGTCCCCATGTTTCCGTCACCAAGTAACCATCCTATTGATGAAGCAAACTGTTTTGGAGGGTGGGGGAAGAGGAGGGGATTGCTCGATTATCAGAGAAATCGATCAACAGAGTCACCATTTAATTAAAAAATATATCAAAACCTTTCTTGATAATGATCGACCTGTTACGCTAGAGCAATTAAAATGGTGATTTTATTTACTGAGTTACTGCCAACTCCTATGATTTTTTTTTGTAATACCCTCGTGATAACTCAATTGGAAATGTGTGGTAAGACGCAGTAATGATAATGTCTTTTCTTAAGATAACTTATGCCATAGCCAACCAGGGAGTTTATCTGATGGGTCCGTTGTACAACTGAGGTCCCCTCTGTGCCATTCTGTCTCCAATGGCTCTGGAGGGACCGGTTAGGAGTCTTCAAAGGGGCCTGTCTTTGAACTGGTGAGACACACACGCACATGTTCAACAGCTCTTTGGCTGCTGCACATTAGAGGTAACTAGAAATGGATGCTTTTTGAGATTTAAATATTAAGTTTTTAAAATTAAATTTTCATTTAAAATTTCGCAAAACAGAAGACACCCCTCCGCCTTCCCCCGCCCCCACACACACTCTCTAATCCCACTCTCTAGACATTCTCAAGGAGTGAAAGCCTAGAATTCTCCAAGCCGGCAAGCCCAGATGCTTCCTGGTGATGGCAGGTGCTTGTGTCGTGGCACGCCGAGGCTTATAGCCATGTGGATGCTGGGCTTTCAAAGGGGAAATGATCAGCCGCCATTCTCTGAAATGTCAACTGGCCCTCATTTCCCTAGTTATGAGCCCCAGTACTCTTGTGTCTCAAGACGTTTTGTTGGACAATAGCTGAGAAAGAATTCCATAATCAATTAAATTTGGGAAATGCTACATACAATACTGCCCTCTTGGATTAACATACTAAAAGCTCTGAGATGTTCTGAATCAATAAATCAATTTAATTTTTGGTTCATCATTTTTCCAATTTATCTGACCACAGTAACTTGTCTTCTTGTCATACCTACGAAACACTTGAAGAATCCGTTTTGAAAAACTCTTAATTGGGCAGAACTAGTCTGAAACTGATTATTAATCAAAGGAGGCATGGCAAGAGAACGAACCATCTGCCAGGGGTCAGGAGACCTGGATTCTGGTCTAGACTCTTCATTAATTAGCTCTGTGACTTAGGGGAAATCACATTCCTCTGGAACTTAGTTTATCTGCCTATAAAATAAAGGGCTAAAATTAGAGAATTCCTAAGGCCCTTCTGGGTCTGATAGACAATGATTTTTCTGATTTGCTGAGGCTCAGTGGGCTGTCTTCCCTTTCATCACCTATCACTGCTCCCGTTGGCAGTCTCAGGCTCCATCCTGGAATCTCCCAGGCCAGGTGAAGTGAGTCATGGTCCTGGAGGCCACTGGGATGAGATTGCCACCTGTGTGTGCCTGGCCTACCATAGGGTCACGGCAGCATGGTCAGTGCCTCTCTCGGGACTCCAACTTTCACGTAGATCTCTGTAGTAAGCGCTGCAGGAGAGAGGGGGCACCCTGGCCCCTCTGTCCCTGAAGCATGAGGTCTAGATAGGGAAAGAAGGCAGGCCCACATGCACACAAGTGACCACACCCAGCAGTGGGTGCAAATGAGACAGGCTGGGACCTGGGACACTTTGCTGCAGTGCTGGCACCTAGACAAACATCTTCTCGAGCAACAAAATACAAAGAAACTATAAGGGACTAAAAATAACTGCGTGCATGTGCATTTGGGGCAAATGATGGACAAAGAGATAAAAAGAGACCAAAAACCCAACGGCCACCTCTGAAAAGCTGGGAGCAAAAACAGGGTACTGCGCATGCCCCCTGCATACAACACCACCGAAGGGGTGGGCAAAATACCTAAGCCACCCCTCTGGCCCAACCCCTGGACCCACCCCTACCCTCACCCCATATAAGGAACCAGCTCACCTCCCCTCGGGGGGGCAAGCAGGCAGGGGAAACTCTTACCTGTTCTTGCTGCCCCCTGCTGCAACAGGGGCCCCAGTAAAACCTTGCCTGAATTTCTTGTCTGGCCTCTGGTCATTTTCTATTGTTTAAGGAGGCCGAGGACCCTGGCTGGTAACAGTTAGCAGGTGCTTGGGGAGATCCTAGAGGCAGACTCATGGGGGCCAGGTGATCACGGAGAGCCCACACAGGATGGAGGACGCAAGCAAGGTGGATTGGCTAGCAATGAGGGTGGCCTGGAAAAGGCACTGGGGCAGAACTGCACGGGGCCTCTTTGGGGGAGTTGGTGAATCTCTGTACCGATGTAAGTTGTAGTCAGGAAGAGTGAGAAATGATGTGGAACCAGGGGCTGCAGAATGACAGTGAAAGCCTATAAATGTCATGTGATCAGGCTCCAGGGTTGTTCAGGCAGTTGGGAGCCATTGAAATTTCTTAAGGAAAATGGTATTTTAGTAAATGAACCTTGGGACATGATTGGACCTTGATAACAGAGCAGGCGCCATCCATGAGCTTCGAAAGTGGCCCCAGATGTGGAACCCTGGATGAGTGCTAGCCCTGCTTCCCAGCCTGTGGGTTTGCCCAGGCTCAGCACTCCACAGGCGAGAGCACCTTAGGACAGAGCTCTCAGTGCCAGCTCACACTCCAACGAGAGTAGCAGGAGGAGGAACCCAGCTCCTCCAGGCTCAGAAGCGGTGAGTTTGAGGCAAGAATATCCCAAGAGCAGAAGATTTGGGGGAGTGGGAAGGAGCCCTGCCAATTCCACCTTAAAGCAAGTGAGCGCTATCTGCCACTTCTTCACAATCCACCCGTGCCTCGGGTTCTGATAAAGAGGATGCGTTGTCAGGCATGATTTTAACTTCAGTGATCATAAAAAGGAACAGAATCTAATGGTTGATGCCATGGGGCATAGGAAAATGAGTGAGATGCTTGGCTAAGGGAGGGAGATACAGCTTCTGTCCCATAAAGGCCACAGGAGGCGGCTGGACACTCCTGGGGAAACGTTTCTCATGAACTTCATTTTCAGGAAAACAGAGTAGACAGCTGTTATAGTAACTTTTAAAATAATGATTAAAAGACCAAGTTTTCTGACCTCTTGTCTTAGTAGGGATGCTGTTAGGGTCTAAGAATCAGAGGACCTCATCTCTCTCAGGGGATATCTGCTCTCCTCTGCTTCGGTCACTTATGAGCCCGGACAGCCACGTCCACACCGCCGGAAAGGCTGTTCTGAGGGGTTGCCCTAAGTTCAGTGGATTGAGCAAGGACCTTCCGAATCTGGAAAGACTTTCTCAGACACCTTATGTTGGTTCTCCGTCCTTCCTCGCCATATGCCACGTTAGGCACTCCAACCTCCAACACGTACCACCAAGTGCTCCCTCCTCCAGCTTTGCGCAGAGGCTGCTGAAACCCAGCAGCTGCTGGTCTGCTCACCCTGTGATGACTGGACACATCTGGCCCAGGTCTCTGGGAGCAAGTCCTGAAACACTTGCCTTGGGGGTTCTGTTAGAAAGTCGAACAGATAGACGTATATGTACCAGTTACTATGCCTTTGTTTCCAAGTAATGGGAACTCTGACTCAAACTAGTAAGAACCGTAAAAGAGACTTTGTAGGAAGGACTTTAGGGCCAGTTCAGCGCTTTCCTTTCTGCCTCTCTGTTCTGCAGCTTGCGGCCCCAGCTTCATCTCATGGCTAGCACCTCACTTTGAGAGAAAGACGGCTGCCAGCAAATCCTGGGGTGATGTGTTTTCTTGACCAAACCCAGGGAAAAAGAGAGAGGAGAGGAGGGTTTCTGTCCTAGAACAGTGAGAAATCTCCTTTTATAGGAGTTCTAAGAAAACCTCTTTTCGTATCTCGCTGGCGTGAAATGGGACCCAAGACCATCCTTGAGCCAATCACGATGGCTAGGGGGCTGGGCTTTACTGCTTGTCTTACCAATCAGTGTCTCCCACCAGGAGCAGGGGGACCGGTCAATTCCCAGCTACACATCTGATACAGAATGAAGGAGGGGCAATTCTACAGGGGGAAAGGAGGGAATTTTCAGTTGAAAAAAGGTTTAAACTGGATGCTGGGGAGGCAATCAGGAGCTGACCATTATCAGAAGTTGGACCCCATGTGGAATCCTATCCAATCAACCATCACTTCTGAAGTACTACTTGTATACACACACCATAACTGCTCCCTTGTGTGTGCCCCTAGATCAGTTAGAATGCTTCTGGCTGCAAGTAACAGAAAATCCTGACTCCAGCTGTCTTAAATAATAAAAGAATATATTATGTCACATTCAGAGGTAGGGTGTGCCCAGGAGATGGCCTCAATAGTCACCGATGGCCCAGGTTGCTCCCATCTCTCTTCTCTCCTGTCCTCAGTATCTGTTTCACCTGAAGGCTGCTTCCCCTTATATTTACAAGGTAGCTGTTGCAGCAGCAGATGTGATAACCAGAGGAACAAGGAGAAGCCATGTCTCATGATTTTCTCTTGGGAGAGAGGACATTTTCCCCAAAGTACCGCCCTCACTGAGAGACTCCCACTCATGGTTCATTCGTCAGAATTAGAAGACACATGGGACTGACTTAAAATTAAAACGTTGTGGCTGGAATGGATGTTGGCCACTATTGCACCTAGTTGGATAAAGTAATAAAATTTGTACCTGCTGAGTAGGTACAAGTGAAGTGTAGCTTCTCTACATTGGGGCAGGTCTGGGGAAAACCACCTACTTCCTGATATGGAAGTGCTTCCATTCCGCCAAACCTAGGCTCAAATCCCAACTCCATTACTCAGTAGCAGGTGGCCTCTGGTGGCATTTCTTAACCTCTCTGTGTCTCAATTTTGTCATCTGTAATCAAAGGGATAATAATAGATCTTGATTATAAAAGCTTGCAAATATCAGTGGAGAGATCCCCTTGAAACACCACCCGCCTCGGCACATGATATTTCTCAGAAACAAGTAGTGGGACTTTCCTGGCATGTCCTGAAGCTCCTCTGGGTCTGCCTGCTCCAGCGTGGATTGCCTCTGCCTACCCAGTGTTGAGTATGAATGTTTCAGATGTCTGTAGCCAAAGTGAGAGGCAGAACATGGAAGGTTTGGCGGTTTCTCTTTCTTTGGTTGAGCCCTTTGATCAATTTCACTCTCAACAGTTTCTTTACTTAATGACTCTAGGAGGGTCACTTTGCTCTAACCATTGTTTTTGCAAAAAGGCCCCAATATACATTTTCTTGCCTGCAAAAAAAAAAAAAAAAAATCTCAAAGCGTATGTGTCAGAACCTATTTTTAGTGCTTTACAAGTCAGATCTTCCCTTCTTGCCTTCTCTAGTCCCTTAGGACTTTTAGATTTACTATTTAAATATTTATAAACTGTTACAATTATTTATTAAAGGTTTATGTTGTTATTATATGTAGTATGGAATATGAATTTCTTCCTCCAAAAATAACAGGACTTTCCATTAAACGACATGTGTTAATGATGCAGTAAATTTTCTCTTAAGTCAATAGAGAAAGTTTCCCTCTCCTTTGACAACCCTAAGTACCCTTATTTAAAAGTAAGGGTCCTACCTCAGTGGAAAATACATTGCTCCTGACTCCCCAGATGTTATTCTATGCAGACTTAGGAAGTTTTTAGTGCTTCCACAGAGAAATTTTGCCATCTGAAATCACTGTGTAGTCAAAAACAAAAGATGGTAACACCTTTATAGTTGGTAGCACTTGCTTTTCTCCATAACTACTCTTGGTGCATGTGTGTGCACACAAAGCATGCATGTGGACAACACATGTTCTATATGTGTGCATGCGTGAGTGCATATGTGTCTTGGTCTCATTTTAGATTAATTAACTAATTCATTCATCCATACATTCAATGTAATCTACTCTGTACTAACACTGTTCTACGCCAAAGACAAAGAAATGGGTAAGAAACACTCTGCCTCCAGAGACTCAGGGTCCCAAAGAAGAAGGAAACAATAAGTAATAAAATAACAACGGTACCTAAGTAATCATCAAGCAGTGTAGAAATGTGTGTACAGTGCTGTGGGAACAGGGAAGAACAGTTACTATGGTAGAGGAATGACTTTTTGATATATATGTAGAGCTACATGTAATATACAGGGCTTGATTTGGGAAAAATTAGGGGGCTTTTTTCTTGGAATTAAATTTATCTTCCGCCACTCAGTTGCTGACTCATCCATCTGGTTGTGTTGCCGTGCATGGTCTAGCTCAGTAGTTCTCACCCAAGGGCGATTCTGCCTTCCAGAGACCTTTGGTAATTCCTGGAAACATTTTTGGTTGCCATGAATGAGAGGGTGCTACTGGCATCTAGTGGGTGGAGGCCAGCAGTGCTTCTAAACACCTTGCAGTGACCAGGGCAGCCCCCATGACAAAGGATTATCTGGCCCCAAATCTCAGTAGTGTCAAGGCTGAGGTCGGGAACCCCTGGTGTGGCTCAAGAGAGTCCTGAGTCATGACTGACTCCCTCTAAATGAGGCCAGCGAGACAGGCTTGAGTTACCGGGAGGGAGAGCCCAGTGTAGGCCCAGGGAGGTAGTCCAGGGCAGTGAGGTGAGCAATTAGCAGGCCCTTCCCTGTGACCTGGTAATTTCTCATCTAGAAATTTGCCCTCGAGGAAATGGTCAGGGTGGCTGATACTGAATTATGCACAGAGACGCTCAAAATTGCAGTAACAACAGAAACAACAACAAAATTAAAAACCTAAATAGTCAATGCTACTAGATTGGCTAAATATATGATGACATATTATGGATTTTAAAGATGTCTGCAAGTAACTTTATTAACATATACAATGTATATAATTTTAAATTCAGTGAAAAAAATGCCCCTCCCCTCCCCACAGTTACACACAGAAAAAAGACCAAGAGAAATAGACCTATGCATTACTGCCAGTTAGTTGGTGGGTGGTAGGATTAGAAGCAGTGTCTCTTTTAAATTTAATTTTCTGTATTATCCAAGTTGGCAAAAATAAACATTAACAGGAAAAGTTTTTCTTTAGTTTGTTTTCATTTAAAAAAATATTTTTAATGTCAGTGACTTTTTAAGGAAGGCCCATAAGACTTGGAGCCAAGAGACCAGGATACTAGGCCTGGCCTGTCCACCAATAGATGCCATGAGTTGGGGCAACCAGCATTCCTTTCTGGGGTACCTGAGGGCCCCAATTACCTCTCCCTTCTTGTTTCTCAAAGTGGTTCTAAGAGGCCAATAAAGCACTGCATGGGGATTGAAAAGCTGGAGAGATGAAGTGTTTCAAGATCATCCTTCTGGCAGGAAGAATTTGATCATTGCCTAATGGACCTGGCTGTCCCCTTCTTGTTTCCAGCATGTCCCGGGACACCCAGGAGGCACCCTGGGTCATTGCACTTTACAGACAAATGTCCCCACCTTTGTGGGAGGGAAGAAGCAGCCCCTCTGGAAGCTTCAAATAGATCCCACAGCCTGTTTGTGTTTGTGGTTGGAATCTGAGGGATATACTTTCTGGGCCATTAGCTGGAGCATCAGGGCATGTTCGCTAATAAAATCAGCCCAGGAAGAGAGTGGCCAGAATTTCCAACAAGGGGCTGTTTTTGTCCTTCTTCCTATCCCCAGATGGGGCTTCCCAAGCTACTGCCTGGAATATGAATCCTAGCGAACGTCGACTCCCTTCTGCCTGCTGCCCAGGGCTCTGCAACCGCTGCGCTCTGGTACGTGGATCTTTGGCTCCCTGGAGGCTGGGGAATCTTGCTTTACAGTCACTAGGAAACTAGCTCAGAAAACCAGTCTCCCCGACGGCCCTGGCGCCTTTGCCAGCAGGCAGGTGTCTACTTGCTTTTTTCGAAAGGGTTTGCCAGTAGAGAGTCTGCCGGAGGCACGTGTAAATCCAGAAATTTCTGGGGTTTGGCTTAGAGGGCCCAGAGGGGCCTGGAAGGCAGGGATTTCAGTCCGCGTGGCATATTCTAGAGTCAGTGCGGCTGCCGGTCCATTTTTCCCGCTCAGAGAGTTGGGGCGCCTACTAAATAATTGAAGTATTAGTAACAGTTCCTTTCCCCTTCTGCAGGCACTCCCAAAGGTCTGCCGTTTTCTTTGCAGGAACAGTTGGCATTAAATACGCTGGGTGTCAGTGCAGCAGTGAGGTGGTTAATTTTGACTGAATATTATGCTATATAACCACTTGGCATTTAACTTGAAAAATGGCTTTCTGCTTCACCTGTCAGCATACCCAGTTCTCATCAAATAAGTGAGTGAGAAAAATTTTTAAATTTCAATTTCCTGATGCTATTAGACACTACTTCTTCCATACTTAAACAGTTTAGCAGTGCAGGTACAGGTTTTGGTATTCAGACCATGCCTCAGACTACATGCTATTACAATAGCTTTTTTGTTTAAAGGGTAAAGAGATGCATGGATCTTTATCTTGAGGTTAGGAAAATGAATTGCAGGAACACGGCCAATCAGGTTCTGAATAACTTTGAAACATGGTATCGTCACCCCAACGTAGTACAAGGAATCCCAGTGCCTACTGTAGAGAATTTGAGACTGTCAGAAGAAAGCCTTAGAAATGAAGTAAATGTGCAGAGTAATCCTGCATGGTACTTCAGGGGGAAGTTGATCACTCATGTTAGCATTAATCTATTTCTACTGTTTCTTTTGTCAATTATAATTCGGTAAACCATACCAGAGACTTACATCCATGAACTCTCTGTGTTCAAGCTTAAAACCCCAGTCTCATTCACTATGTGAATTAGAGATCTTTCATTCTTCAGAGTTCAAACATTTTGATTAGTGTCACCTTATTTTGTTCATCCATCCCTAGAATAAAAAGCAAGAGGAGTGAAGATGACAGTATTTGATTTCTCCGTCTCAGAACCACCTTCAATAACACCTTCACTTTATGTCCAGATGTACCCTGGACAGCATGGGGAAGATACCTTCCTTGCTGGTTTTAGCAGAATTTGGCAAACTATGGCCTGGGGCCAAATCCAGCCCATGGCTGGCCTGACCTGTTTCTGGAAATAAAGTGCTGTGGGGACATAGTCATTCCTTCACATACTGTCTCTGGCTACTTTAGGTCTGCAGAATTCAGGGGTTGCAACAGAGACCCCCAAAGCCTACAATACTTACTCTAAGTCCCTAATGAAAACATTTACCACCCCCTCAATTTAGGATCCCCAATTTTCATTCTCTTCCCTCTTTGTTCCTGGGACTAATTTTTCCAGATCCTTAATGGAGATGTTTCTGGAAAGAATGAATGGCCTGAGAAGTTATGCACTTATAAAGAAGCTTTCTCTCTTTACTTAGGCCAAATGGAGGGCTGTGCAATTATCCTCATTTTACAGATGAGAAAGCTGAAGCTTAGAGGGGTCACGTGGCCTGCAGGTTAATTCAGGTATGGGACGAGAAGCACAGGCTCCATTGTGCATAGGGACTGCGGGCGTTAAAGAAGTTAGCAAATGTGAGGTGAAGAAGAGTCCCCAGCATACAGCAGATCTTCAGTCCTTGTTAAATAGCATTATTCCCCTTATTTTTATTAGCCCGTGACCCTTACCCAGGTGCACCAGGCTGTCAGGAAGAAGGGGTGCCCACTGCTGACGGCCTTTCCAGCAATACAGAGACCCAGGCCGTCAGCCCGAGTGAGGTTGTCTCCATTGGAAGCATGGACCACGTTTCCCTGTAATGGGCTCCGTATTTTGGCCAAGCAGCTCAGATGTCTGGCCAATAGAAACCCATGTCCCTCCTGCACAATTTCAGCCCTAAGAATCTGTGACTCTCTCTCCCTAGAGGCCCGCAGAATGAGAGGGAGGGGCAGCTAGAAATCAATAAATGGATTACACACCTTCGAGGCTCTGCCATTTGTCATCTCTGACCTACACGGATGTTCTGGGGCTTACACGAACCTGAGCTATATGTGTTTCCACGGTCTTCCTTATCCTCCACTTTGACCCGTCAGTATATTGTTCCCAGTTCTGAGCAGCAGCGTGGTGGAGAAAGAGAGAGGAAGGGAAGGAGGTAGGGAGGGAGGGAGGTAGCAGAATTCAAAGAGCGAGAGACAGATTGGGAGAGAATGCCTAAAAGTGCTGGCTCCAGCTGGCCGGTATTGGATGTATGCCAGGTGCCAACATCATCCTAGTCTTTCTGAGGTCAGTTCAGTAATGGGTACCCTTCATTGGCTGCCAGGGGAGGCAGGCTGCTGCTCCCAGAGGAAAAATAGCCCTCGCATGCAGCCCTGCTCTACTTCTCTGAAGACCAGTGAGAAGGAAGCGGAGTGAATTAACCAAGACATTCAACATATGGTCTCCAGGGTGACATGCAAACTCCACAGAACATCCTTTAAGGCCTCTCACAACATTCGTCCTCTCACAACATATCCTGTGAGTGCCCACTGTGTGCTGGGCACTGGGCTGGGAGGACCTGGAGAGGGGAACCAACAGCTCCTACCCTCCAGGAACTCGGCACCACACATCTTATCAGTGCAAGCTCTAGTTTAATCTGGGAGACTAGTTACGAGTGTGTCAGAAGGGTAAACTGGCAATGGAGAGGGTGTCCAGATATTGTCAACTGCAGGCTCCTAGGGCTGGAGGGGTGATAAGAAGAGGTGACTATTCAGGGTTTGGGGCTGCTCCCAGAAGCCGGGGCCATGGAGATGATGCAGCCGCTGGCAGATATGTCACCCCCCTGCGAACCCGAGGCTCTTAGGGGTCCCTGCAGATGGTCTTTCAGGCTCGCTCTCTGAAGCTCCTGCCTGCCAAGCAGCGAACTGGAGAGACTTTGGACAACAGGGTGTTGAGTTACAGTGGGGAGTAAAGCCCAGCTGGGAGGAAAGCGCCCTGTGGCCTGGCTGGGACTCTCAAGATGATGGATGGTTTCTTGAGTGCAACGGAGGCGAGGAATCAGGAGGGTGGGCTTTCCTTCCAGGGGTGGTCTCCATGCCAGACTGGGCCTCAGGTTCCTCATGGGACAGCTGGGGAAGCCCCAAGGTGTTACCCTTAGATATCATAGGGAATAGAGTTAACGATCACCACTTAAAAGACAAGAGATTTAGGAAAAAGCAATTGCCTAAGCTGGCTCAGAAGGGTCACATACAAGGCCTACTAGGGCCAACCCAGAAGCTGGTGCATGGAGACTCTGGAACCGAGGGCCTGAGTCTGAGTGTGGGCTTGTGTGAATGATGCAATTGTGAGGCATGAAAACATATGTGCTCGGCAGTCATGAAGCACTGCTTTTGCAGAAAAGCAAAATGACAGTTCAACCTACTGAGCCCCGTCATTGCAGGGGCTCCAGGCCACCAGGGCCTCCCCTCACCAGAAGTTTCAGGGTGATTTCCCAGGAACCTAAGTGCAGGGTGTGCTGTGCGCCTCTCCACCCAGGCCCTCACCCTGACCTGGCTCAGCCCATCCAGAGCGTCTCAGAGTCCTGAGCTGATTTGTGCATGAGCCTCAAGGTCCCCCCAACCCCCTCCGTGATTTATGGCTCAGGCCACATCTCGAAATTTCTGTTGGGCGCTGATGTCCTGTTCTTCATCTCTTTCTTTAATCATGAGAGAGTAATTGCAGATATTTAAACACTTGAGTTTCCTGCAGGAATTTCTATACTGGGTTTTATAGGCTTTTTATAAGAGAACAAATCACAGTTTGGATGAAATTCTGGGAATTCTCTTGCAGGATAATCATGCTCAGATTGCCTCCCCACTGCTAGCTTAATGTGGCTGTCCAAGTCTGGGATTTAATGGGGAGCCAATTTGTTTCAAGAAATTAACAAAACCAGTACCTAAGTACCGCACTGAACATAAAGTTTTTATTCATTTTGGTGAAAGCAAAAGAAAAAAGACACCCAACATTCTACTACTCACAAAACAGCTCTTGAAAATCATTTTTATGAAATTGAATCTTTCTCCCCAAATGATTCCCTCATGCTAAGCAGAAGGCAGCATGGCCTGCAATAATCGCTCCCTTGTATTTGTCTGGTAACTGGCTCAAACTCCACAGGCTTTGCCTGACCCAGAGGTCTCATTGCACCGTCTTTATACTTTTTTATTTTATTTATTTATGTTTTTTTACGGAAATGCAGGGAGCCATGTTGATGAGAGAGAATTCTCAAATGGGAAAAGCCATTTGAGGACTATGAGAATTTAGACACACAAGAAGCAATCCGTATCCTTCACACCCTACACCCCACACATACACAAATTATAATTTTTTTTTTTTTTTTTTTCAGAATGTGGCCTAGAAATGAGAAGAGGAAGAAGGATGTGCTTTCACAGACTTGGATGTTTTCAAACTACAGTATTTCCTTCTGGGGGGCTTGTCTCCCCTTTCCTTGCTAGTACCTGATAAGCCCCCAATTTTGCTCTCTCTCTCCACTGTCACAGTTACTTGGGAAACGAATCTCATTTGAAGCATCTTCTTTTCGTCTGCCTGGAGCTGCAAAGCTTACTGAGGGATTTCTCCGTGGAATTCCCTTACTGTGCACGAGGCCCGTGGGGACCCCATCCCTGTGTTGTGGAAGGCAAGTCTCCCTGTTGGACACTGATGAGTTGTGGGCCCCAGCCTGGGCCAGGTATGGGTGGACGGAGGGCTGCAGGGAAGGGTCCCGGGCCCCATTCCGCCAAGGGTTTGGGGGCACTGAAGCGCCTTCTTGGTCTACTGTAGAGTGAAGAGCCACTGTGGGGTACAGAGGCACTGAGGGGACAGCAGGACCATCACTGCTGGAAGCACATACCCAGCCCTGCCCCACGCTGCTGCACCCGGATGGGCTGTGGAAGGAGCTTGCAGCCAGTGGCCCTTCTGGGCAGGCGTCTGTGCAGAGGAAGGGCAGAAAGAGAGTGACCGATGTACTCCAGTGAACAAGTGCTCAGTACGTCTGCCACGGGGGCAGGCGCTCAGCGCTCTGGGGACAGCTAAGTACAACACCGATGCCCTGCCATGAACCCTGGGGGACAATTTGCACTATCCCAAGACCCACGTGGGTTGACTTGCCTTCTCTAGGCAAGGACACTCCCTGAGATTGGTGTCACCACCTAACCCAGCATCCTGGGCACCAGAGGACAGAATTGACACATTTCTCATGAGTTCCAGGCCAGGCCATTTCCTGTGCAGGCCACTTCCTGCATTTACCCCCTCCTCACCCCAGGCAAGTACACATGTCCCCCTGCACCCTCTGCTGCCCAGGACTCGCCCACTAGCCAGGCCCTAGGGCCTCAGCTGAGGGTCCTGGTAGGACCTATGAAGATCCTGACCACCCACAATGGCATGCTCTTCAAGCTGTGTGCACACTTCAGACCTTGAACCTGCTCCTACATATCCCAAACTTGTGGTCTGCTTCTGTATACTTTACTCTCCAGCTGATCTCTGGATCTGGTGCCTGAAGAGTCATTCTCAGTCCTGAGATCTGGGTTGGAGGTTCCCTGGGCCACTCTGGTATGACGCAGCCGGATCTGAGTGAGCTTGGCTTTCTGGAGCCTCAGTCACACCGTTGACTCTGGACCTACCCTGGTCTGTGGGCCAAGACTTCCCCAGGTGGTCCAAGCTCACTGCTGGGGAAGGTTACCTGGTAGCCTTCACTGGAGTTCCTGCCTCAAACGGAGAAATTTGCAGGCATCAGTACACTCACGTGGTGGAGAGCTTAGAGACAGGGCAGCGATTTGCTCCATTCTGCGCAAAGCCAGCTCCAGCCATGGCTGCCTCTCCCTCACGCCCACCTCCTCAGTGCCCCCTGCTGGTCCATTTGCACACTGCCTGTGGCTCTGAGCTACATCAACCTCTTTAACAGGCCTGTAGGTTCCCTTACCTGAGCACAAGGCTGCCCCCTCCATGGAAAACGTTTCACCTGGAGCTGACCCTGCCTCCCTGTAAAGACTCTCTGGTCTCGGTCTTTCAATAAGGATGAATTGAGCACCTACTGTGGACCTTCATGAGGCTAAGCTCTGAGGATACAGCAGAGAAAAGACAAGGTCCCTGCTCTCTTGGATCATATAGCTCAGTGGAGGTGACAGGCCAACCAGAAAGATGCGAATGATGATAATTTTAGGTAGTGAGAAGGGCCATGGAGGAAATAAAATAGGGTGCTGGGGACTGGATGTGAGGGTATAGGTGTCAACATTAGATGTAGTCCCAGTGAGTCTTAAAAAGTGGCAACTAAGTGACAGGGGCGCCACTGCGCCTGTACACACAGGAGGGCATTTCAGGCAGAGAAAACAGCAAGGACAGGAGCCGGGTTGGCCTGAGCGTGGCCAGTGCGCTGGACACAGAGGATGGGGAGGAGCGTCAGAGGCGAGGTCTGAAGGCCGGCAGGGCCCAGATCACAGAGCAGGCAAGGAGCCCGGATTCAGCTGAGCACGTGGGAGGGGCCCCGGGAGGGCTGAGCAGTTGTGACTTGCTCTTGGCTGAAGTGAGCCCCATCCCAACCCAGGAAATGTGCATTTGGCACAAGCCTGTGCCCACGGGGATCTGGGGAACCCTGTTTTCTCGAACCAATATGTTTCTAATGAACAGGCTTTATTTAACTCATCCGAGTTCTCTCTTGGTCACACAGCCTTGGTGAAGAGAATTTTAAATGATCAGCTCTTACTTCCCACGAGGCCAGGCCCTTCCCTGTGGTCCTCCACGGCGGCCGGAGGGCGCAGGGATGGGAACCAACAGCCAGACCTACGGTCCAGCTGCCCGCAGGCCGGACCCCAGGTCTCAGCGGGAGACACACCTGAGCCCAGGCTCCCCTTGCTGATGGCCACACGCCATCCCCCTGCCCGCTCCCCTCTCCTTGCTGCAGACCCCGGGGCAGGAGACGGCCACCGTTTCGGATGCTGTCTGCCAAGGTAGGATCTGAATTATACCTCGCCGGGTGTCTCTAGTCCAGCAGCTCGCTGGGTGGACAGAAAACGTTGTGGGCTTCTGTGTCCTCACTAATTCCACTGTGCGGCTTTCAATGTCACTGTGTTTAAATCCCTGTCAGAAAGCCCTTCAGGACAGCCGGTTTTATTTACTGTCGATATAACCGCTCCTTGGTTAATACCGGCCTAAACGCCATCAGGGAGGAAACCACGGCATCTTCTAAACTGGACATCTACCTGCTAAGGGAACCAACCCCCTGCCTCTCCCTGGCGTATGCGCAGATGAGAAAGTTTATTGAGCCCATTTTCATATCTTTCCACTAATGGGAGGATTTTAAGACCTTTCTAAGTATAGAAGCTGTAAATCCTGGTTCGTATTTCACCCAAAAACGGAAAATAAAAATACTTTTTGACTGAGAATGGAGAGTCGCCTGGCCCGTGCCTCCAGTTTGGGTAGCTCAGTTCCCAACAATATGGACACAACAAAAAAACCGCATTGTAGCAATCAGCCCTCTAATGAGCCTCTAACTTGGTTTCTACCTTATCCCAAAGGTATAGGGAATAGCACTGCTTTTTTTTAAAATATCAAGAAAACATCATTTGCTCTAAAATGTCCCTAAAAGCAGGTCTGAATTGCCAATAAAGGCTAGGTAATTGTATCAGCATGGATCAGAAAGCATTTCTCAGGCCCCGTGAAAGAGTGTGCAGGGCTGGGGAGTGGGAAGCAGCGGCTGCACCCTCAGTCCTTGGGAAACAGCTCGCCCGGTGGAGGGAGGGGGGCAGAGGAAGAAGAGAGATTTTCAACACAATGCAATTTCCCTTTTAAAGCCAAACACCTTTCTCTCCCCCTCGTTTTGTTCTAATTAGTTAAACTCAATTCCTTCTGAGAAGTTGTCTGTAAACTCAGGTTATATTAAAGAAACTTTCTGGCTGTTTGGTTTCCAGAATCAGATCTTTCTTGTTGCCCTCTTCAGCCCCTGGTTCTGAATAACTTAATTATTTCTCTCCCCATCCAGGTTAATGACATATGGAAACGTAAAATGTGTGGTGGCTTGTCTTCTTAATAATATGACCAGCCTTGCTCTCCACCTTAGAGCTCTATAATCACTTGACTAGAAAACACATATACAGTATAAATATTTAAGAAAAAGTAAATTCCATTAAGCTGCTGTATGATAGATGCAGTGGTAGGTACTTATCTTTGAAATATTAAACTCTAGACATTTATATCCATACAAAAAAGAGTTTCCTGCCATTTGATGAGAATTATGTGCCTGGCACTTATAAAATATTAAACTCCAATTTAAAAGATAAGTATCTTATCCACTTTTTTCATAATAAAACACTTTACGGTGCTCAGGAAAGCCAATAGGCATCAGAATTTCCATACAATACTGTATTTACAAACTTCCATAAAAGTTTTGTGTCTGCATTTATCAGTGGCTGGTTTCACACTAGCATCCTGATTATTTTCCCTAATGACATGGTGCATTTCAATAATGCATGATGGAAGGTGTACAAACAGCCTTTGTTTTTGTATATGGTAATTCCATAGTTTTGGTTAGTGGCTCTCACTGTCAGTTAATTAAATGAAGGTGGTCACTGAGATTGCATTATCCTTTTCGGTCCCCATTATATAAATTAATGTCAAACTGATGCAATGTTTCATGTTTAAAATAACAGATACAAGTGTTAAAAATTATAGCCTGCAGTTTTCCTATTTGACAATGCATTATTTTCAGCTGCAAATGTCAGTTTCTAACCTCTGCCAAGAATATTGTGGAGAGGGCAATGAGTAATAAGTGTTAGTTATCAAATTTAGTGTCTTTTGAAATTTGCCCAGTGTTGCCAGGGTGGGGGTGGGGAAGCAGTCAGTGCGTATGTGTGAATTTATGGAGGCTCTGTTTCCAGAGCCCTGTGGGATAAGAAGCAGTCAGCCTTTCCCCGGCAAGAGCTGCCTCAGAGTGCAATGCCAAGTCCTGGCAGAGGCCTGGGAGGGCCAGCCTTGGGTGGTGTCCCAGCTGTCTCTGCCGCTAGGGATATTTCAGACATTGGAACAGCTAGAACTTATGTGATGTTCCTGAAGGGAAAGACATTGTCAAATGACCTCACCTAATTTGACCTGGACTTCGTAAGCCCCTGTCCTTTCAGTCTGACACAAATCTCACCTTTGGCTTAGATGTTGCCGAGCTGGGCTTGGTCACTAATGGAATGTTCCTGACACCCTGAGACTGTTCAGTCTCTGACAGCGGAAGTCACATGCAGAAGCCTCTCTGTCCCTGTAGAGACTGGCTTTGACAAAAGGATTTCTATTAGCAGCCTTCTCCCTCTTTGTTTTGATAGATGTCAAAAGACAGCTCTGCCTTAAGAAATGTAATTACTCAAGAGGATGATTGGAGGTAAAAAGTTAGGAGAGGTAAATAGCATGATGTTTAAATAAACAAAAATCACCGCAGGGGCAAAACCCCTATGCCGTCACCTGCAGGTTTGGGATTGAGAAGTGAAAGGTGCTTCCCAAGGCTGTGTCCCTGGGCTCATGACCAAACCAACGATTTTAGCTTGGGCGATACGTGCAGCGTAGGACTAGCTAAAAGGTTCTAATATCTGTGACATTGGAAGGTACCAGAGTGACACTGATGCCCTGAAGTTTTGATCAGCCAGAAGAGACCTTTGCTCATTCTGAGACCTAGGTCTTCAGTGGGAAGTACCACCTGTCAGAGGAGGGGGTATGGGGATGCCTGACCCCTCCACAGCCCAGCTGATGCTTGGCCAGTGATGACCAAATTGTCCCATGACCATCACCAGTTGGACACATCAGAGAAAGGCACTGCCCAGTTCTAACAGGGAGACCAGAGGTGACTATCTGCAGAGATTTTAAAATAATAAACACCTTGCAGCCAAAAGGACAGCAGGTTTCTAGTCGTCTTTCCATTGGTTGTGAGTCCCAATGAAGCAGACAAAAGCATGTTTTATTTTATCTTGAGAATATTAGTGCAAATGGTCATTTTTGCAGATGTGAGGGCCCGTCGGTAACCGTGATCCGTGACTGTTGCATTGTTTGGCCGCAGAGATCAGCTGATTCTTGAACAGGAGCTCTCTTCCCTTCTCTTCCAGGAGATGAGCAGCAGTAGAGTTTCCTTATTTCTGTAAATTACTGTAGAAACAACGGGCTGCAATTACCATCACATTTGAAAAGTATCTGCTAATTACACTCAGGACAAACTGCACTTAATACCTATGATATCTATTATGAGCAAATCAGTGTGATGCTCTACCATGCACTGATCCCTTTATCTTCCAATATTCGAAGAAATAATTGCTCTGTAAAGAGTTCCTTAAAAGCCTGGCCTGCTGCGGTTCTCCTTGGCAGCTATTTCATAGGCTGTGGTCTGAGGGGGACAGCACGGCTTGGGCTCTTTAATTTTGGGAGGTGCAGCTCAGCAGAGTCCTACCTCAGCCACTCACTAGCTGTGTGATCTCAGGTGAGTTTCCTAACCTCTCTGAGCCACTGTTTCCTTCTCCATAAAATGGGGGCAGGAATAAGGCTTATGGTGAGGATTATTATGGTGATTAAATGCATCAGTACGTTTAAAGCATCTAAATTGTTGTTCTGGTGTGTGATTTAGAGCTTCTGGAAGGCTTAGTCCTGGAAGGTTGCCCCAAACAGCCTCTTGCAAAAAGTGACAGTGTTGAGCTAAAGCAGTGTTGCCTGGGGATGACGATATAGATCTGAGTCTGGCCAGACCCCCCACAGTGGAGGTCAGTCCACTCCGGGCTCACGTGGCATCCTCTGGAGGACTTGGGCAGGTTTTAGTTTCAGCCTGAGTCTTGGGGAAGGAGGCCTGAATTTGGCTGCCGGTTGCTTCATGCATATGACCAGTGGAGCTGGAATCAGAATGCTGCTCTCCTAGCCTTACCAGGAGACTCAAATGAAGCAAATCACATAAAAGGGGGTTTCGAAAAGTAAGCTGAGTGGAAAAAAAGATGTTGATAATCATAACACTATATTATTAAAAACATGGCCCTAATTTATTTGTTTAGCGCCCCCTCTGTTCCCTCCTCTCCCACCCACTACCTCTGCCTTAGATGAGAGCCTGCCCAGGCTCCAGTCTGACCCTTCACCTGAGTGCATCTCACAGCCAGAACAATCCTCCTAATATAACCAGCCACAAACCACCTTGGGTGAAGTCTTTGCTTCCTCATTGGCCCAGGTTCAAGTTCAAGCTCTCGGCACGGCTCCTTTCTCCAGCCCTGACTAGCTCTCTAGCCTAACCTCTACTCACTCACCACTTCTCTTCATGCTCCAGCCAGATGGAAACTTCTGTTGTGCTTGGAAAATGCCACATCTTTCCTCTGTTCCTGTCTTTGCAGGACCACTGAGTAGTTACAGGCAAAGACTCTAGAGCTAGACTCTTCAGATTCAAATCCCTGCCCATCATTGAGAAGCTGGGTGGCCTTGGGCAAATTATTTAACTTCTCTGAGCATTAGTTTTCCCACCAATACTTTGGAGCATCTACTTCATAGGGTTATAATGAGGATAATTAGTTAAGATATAAAATAAGCTAGGGGTCTTGGGTTACTTTTTTCTTGTGAGATGTGTCTTAGGAAAGGGTGACTCCTGGGCCAGATGTGAAGATTAGTCTTCTGATATGGGAGAGGCCTCTCACTCTCTTTTCTATCTGTGGACACTTGAAGGCTTAGGTTTAAGCCCCCCTTTCCCAGGAAGCTCCTCAGTTCTCCATCCCACACGGCTCTCTCCCACCCCATATGCTTTAGCTCTGTATTAGTTACTATTCAGTCTCCCAAGACGTGATCCTAGTAGGACCTTAAAATGGCAGAGAAGCCCAAAGCCAAACGGAAACTTATAGTTTCGAGACCTGGCCTTTGACATGACTGATACACCATAATTTTTTTTTTTTTCTTATTTCTACATGACATGTGATGGTTTTTATCTGGCATGTGATTGTAGAGTCACATTGAGGATCATTCTAGTCTTGCTCTAATGCTCTTTTTGTCTGGAAAAATAAGTACAAAGCAGAGGGAAGAGGAGTATAGTTCTCTATGATATGACCCTTAATTAAGAAATGTTACCTGGGAGAAGAAAATGAGGAAGATGGAGGAGAAGAAGATGACAAATAAGAAGGTGGAGGCAGAGGGACAAAAGGAAGGAAGGAAGGAAGGGAGGGAGGGAGGGAGGGAGGGAGTTAGTTGAGATCCCCTGTCTAACTTCCCGAGACCCAGCTCACTTTCCTCCAACTAACTTGAAGCTGATCTCATGGAAAAATTGATGCCTCAAATCTGATCCATTCTGTGTGACAAGGGCAGGGTGGGTGGCTTCTGTCTGCAATTTAAGGTAAAATTAACGCATATGCTTCTTCGGTATTTTCACAGTATAAGACTTCCAGCCAAATGTGAGTGTTTCCACACACTTCCTTCTCAAGAAGACAGATTTGCATACGCATTAAGGCCATTTTATCAGAACGCACACACAGAGGAATGACACATCTCATTGACAGCGCCCAGGTGATGGATAACTCCACACAAAACATACATTTGTGAGGAAAATAGGAGGAGGAATAGAATTAGGGCTGGTGTGCGAGTGGCAGTGTGTTTTGTGTGAGGAACCACAGATCACACTGCCTGACTCACTTCTCCGCACTGGCTCTGCGTGAGTTGTGAGTCAGGTGGCGACAGGTGCTCCCAGATCAGATTTTCCTGCGCTCCCCGTCGGGGCCACTGGGCACCTGCGTCTTTGGTGTTTCACGCCTGAGGCACAGTAAGCCCCACCTGCCCAGTGGTTCCCACAGTCTGGTCCCTGATCATGGTTTTACCTCCTCCTCATCACCTACCCAGCTGCTCTGCACACACTTGTGTCCCAGAGTCCAGAATGCCCTCTCTGCAGCCTGTCACATGGGGCGTCCGGAGGAGAAGTTCCTGGCAGCCCATGCACCTTAAGCTTGGGGACCCTTCACTCTCAGGGTCCGTGAGCGCCGTGAGAGGTGGAGGTTGGGGTGGGAGGGGAGACCAGCTAGCAATCAGGAGGCATTTCAGGGAGCACCTAAACAGCCCTCAGAAGGCCCAAATCGCCAAGTCCCCAGTACTGTGATTTCTTTTCTCATTCTCAGTAAATAGTCACTTTCATATGCATACATTTCTTACAGAGGGCCCCCCAAATTATGAAAACCTCAGGATCCACAAATTCTCGATCTGCCCTGTGCAGGCTCATTTCTATCAACTTAATTCTCAGCACGAATTTTACCTTCTTGGAGGCCTTTTGTATTATTGCTGCCAAGCCTCAGTTACTATACTTTACCCTGGTTTATAGGACTTAATGACACTCAAAAATTGTCCCATTCATTTATTCATTCATGTCTCACTTGTCTGTTCCATAGCTCGACTGTCCCTGAGCACAGGGTCCTGGTCTGGTCACTCATCCTCATGTCCCTACATCTACAGCCACTTATAGCAGGTGTGTTGTTCATGGCAGTTGATTGTCCTGTCTCCCCATGACTTTCTCTGCCCTCTGGAAACGTCATTTACTTCTCTGGAATTACAAGCGTCCTCATGGATGAAAGGGTTGGCGAAGTGTATGAAATTTTCTATCCATGCTTTTTGTGTCCCGGGAACTGTGCTAGGTTCAAGGTGCACAGAGAACATGACAGGAGCAGTTCTTCCTTTTGGGGAGTGCAGTTTGTGGAAGACACAGACATTTCATGGAAAATCACACAATGGTTTAGTGATAGTTGTAACGGGTAACTGAAGGCTCATGGGAAGGGCAACAATCTACATCTAGCGTGCGTTCCCGGTGCTGTCAAGCTCAGTCCCGCCTCGGTACCTTGGAGATTGACATGCGCAGAGGGCATTGGGCCCTTCGCCCCCAACCCCACCCCCAGGACCTCAGCGTCTCTCAGCCTCTCTTCCTCAGAGCAGGCATGGGGAGAAGAAATTTCCTGCCACCCCCTCAGCTTCCCTCCCCACACCTATCTCCATGTTCAAGGGTCCCAGGAGCCCCCTCAAATAGCCGTGTGACCTCTTGAAGTGCCATCTTCTCTCACCTCCCAGCTGAGTGATTGCCTCCAGTGACTCTGGGGACTGGGCTTTCTAAGGAGAGCTGATGACCTATGGCCCCAGGTGGCCGACGTGGTCGACCGTACCAACTCAGATGGGGTCTTCCCATTCTAACCATCTGGGAAATTCAAGTGAAAAATTAAACATGGGTAAAACCCAAACCTTCCCTTTTTATTAAATGTCTATATAATACAAATAACAAATGTATATATAATACAAATAACAAATGTATATTTGTTTTTTGTTTTGAATTGAAAAACAAATGTATATTTGTTTTTTTTTAATTGAAGTATAGTTGATTTACAAGGTTGTATTAGTTTCGGGGGTACAGCAAAGTGATTCAGTTAAACGTATATATGTGTGTGTATGTATATAATCTTTTTCAGATTCTTAACTATAGGTTATTTACAAGATATTGAGTATAGTTCTATACAGTAGGTCCTTGTTGGTTGTCTATTTTGTGTATAGTAGTGTGTATCTGTTAATTTCAAACTCCTAATTTATCGCTCCCCCCATTTCCTTTTGGTAACCTTAAGTTTGTTTTTTATGTCAGTGAGTCTATTTCTGTTTTATAAATAAGTTCATTTGTATTATTTGTTTAGATTCCACATATAAGTGATATCATATGATATTTGTCTTTCTCTGTCTGATTCAATGTGTATTTGTTTTTTCATAAGGGCGGGGTGAACTGTATTGGCTGTCTTCCCTTTTGTGAATCTCTGGACCTGGCTTGCTTGGGAAACCTCATGCATAGATTCACCTCTTTGATTCCCTCAGGGCTACTAGTGACCTGAAGAGTGACAGCTGGGTCACGTGCTCATGAATGTGATGGCTGAAAGCTTATGTCCATGATGGACACTCAGCCAGTCTTCACTGGATGTTAAGATGCCGCTGCAGGCACACACATGTACTGTTCTTAGGTCTCCCTCTGTAGGAGTGAACAATGAAATTTGGGATGGGGAGACCTTAGAAAATTGTATACAGTTGGCCAAACTGGCCTTATATTTAATCACATTAATCTGCATTATTGATGCATATGATCAAAACTTGCTAACGCTTTTAGCTGTTTTTCACAATGCACATGCAGCCAGAGTCAGAGACATAGACCCAGGTACATATGGGTATTTTAAACTGTCCCCATCCTATTCTTCCAGCCAGCACTCAGTTGAAGCATGTGACTAACAGGGGGAACCAGAGCCACCGCAGATCACCAGGGATAATTTGTGAGAGGGCAAAATAGCTTAGTGCAATTAACCCTATTGTCAGTGGTTAAGATTCCTGCAATGACAGGTGTATCAAAAGTGCAAGATATCAGAGCTCTTTGTTGTTAAGTGCCCAACCTAGAACTCTATTATTTTGCTAAGGAATTGTAGAAAACTCAAAATTTTTCTATCAAGTGTCTCACTGGGTGCTGAGTCTATCTTGTTGCAATGTATTAATTTTATTTTTCCATTGGAGACTTTGATGATAGCTCACATCTGCACTCTCCCTAACCTGGTAGCTTCCCTACGTCTTTAGGAGAGAATTTGTAATTGTTGGAATATTCCTGGCCATCCTTCATTTGGAATTTATGTGGTAATTTCAGCAAAACCGAGACCTTGTGCAGCAGTTTTCATCTTTTTCAAGGCTGCCTCTATTTCTTGAGATGCTGGAGGGTTTCCAATTATTCCTTCTGGTCTCTTTGGATGTGAATCGTAACAGATCAGCTGAGAGTCGCAGTTCAACATTGTTAAGCTTATCAATATAAATATAATGTTAAACCCCTTTTAGATAATTGGAGCTATGTGTGAAAATGTGACCAATTTGTGCATAAATTGGTCCTACACTTCTTCCTGGCAAAGACAGAGAGAGAGAGGGAAAGAGAGACCAACCATATGTGAGGCTGGTTTGCTCCTTCTCAAGGACTTTTCTGCACCTTGAATCCTTGATCTGGTTTTGTGGCTGTTGACAGTTGGAAACCTGCAGAGGTTATGTAAAACCATAAGGTCCTTTGCCCCTTTGAACAAAATTCTTCCGTCCTAGAGGCTATAGAGTGAATATCAACAAGGCATTTACACATCACACCAACAGGGAAGATGCAGACAGTCTTGAGAATTAAACGTCTCTGCTTGGACCACTACCAAATTCAAACAACCAAATGGAGAGACTGACGCCCATGGAGAGGGAAAGAGAGGGTGCTGAGGGAAATCCTGGAACTGACTTCTCCTGCTTGGAAACCTTGCTGTTACTTCGGGATCCTGGAAAGCTCATACTCTCTTTGCTGTGTGAGTGTTCGTGTGTGTGTGTGTGTGTGTGTGTGTGTGTGTGTTGAGGGGTGGGCGGTGGGAACTAGTCCATTTCTCCAGTTGTGGGTCCTCCAGAGCTAGTTAGGAGGCATGGGATGATTATTATACAGCTGCTCGAAGCATTTTACAGCTTAAGAAGAGTGTTTAACAAAATCAATCCTCTCAACAATATTAAGCTAAGTATTATTATTCAAACTTTACAAGTAAAGAAATGGAGGTTCTCAGAAGATTAACACCAAAAACAAAACAAAAACAGAAGTTTGAGGATACTCGGAACAATGTTTGAAGTCCACTCCATGGTTTTTAAATTTTTAAGAAGGGTGTTTCTTTACCTGCAACAAAGATGCAACGGGGGTGTAATTAAGGAAGAAATAGCTGAGGCTCTTGTAGTCTGTGGGGTCATCTGGCAGGTTTCTGACAGGCCTGATGGTGGAGGTGACACCTTGTTTCCACCAGCTGACTGACTAAAGTGTTCCTGGGACTGGAGGCTTCCAGGTGGGGGCAGGGCTCTACCCCTCTGGGCCCCAGTAGTGTTCTGGGCCCATCTCAGGACCCAGAACAACAGACCCACCAGGTATTACAACGATCTGGGGGAAATATAGACCGAAGTCCAGGGTCAACTGGGCAGGTCCACTCTGCCATGGCCACTGGAGAGAGCTAAGCAGTGCCAGGAAGCAGACCTCTCCACTCCAGCTCACCTAGAAAACACAGTGGCTACCTTCAAGCCCCAAAGGTTTGACCTCTGACTTTAGGGGTGCTCAGGGTGGAAGGATATATGACAGCTTCCTCCAAACAAAAAGGGACCCAGAGACACTTTGCCCTGGAAAGAACTGTTTTCTGGGAAAACCTAAGGTGACCATTTCAACTTGTGGTTACAATTCCAAATGGACCCCAGGATTTCATGGTCATTCGAATTTCTTCAATTCCTCATCTTTTCTCTTCAATCTGCAGGGAAGGGCATGTATAAAAGAGGTTTCTTGGACATCAAGCGTTCTGTTGAAGCAGGAAGATGAGTGAAGCAGACATGAATCAGAAAACATATGGATCCAATTTTGGTTTAAAAATTAATGGGAAAACACATTCTCATCAAACTCAAAACAATGAAAAATATTTCTTAAGCAGGCAAAAACTCCAAAATACAGCTGGGTTGCCCAACTCCGCACAGATTCCTTAACGCCCCTGGTCTCCTTCTTTGTTTCTCAAAAATAGCAAGATGAGCTGAAGGGTGTGTGGAATGAATGAGGGCGACACCAGTTAGGTGTGGGCCTCCAACGGGATGGACCACGAGGACAGGGTCCTGGAAAGACACTGGTGATGGTTGATGCTTTACCACCAGCCCCTCTGGTGCTGTGACCCGAAGGCAGGTCCTGGGATTGAAGAGGCGCCCGGAAGCTGAGAGTGACACTGACGCTGCTCATCCCACAACAAAGAACCTCATAAAAAGGAAAAGTGGAAACAAACCAAAGAGAAGTTCATCTTCTGTCATCCATTCATCGGGTGGGAACCTCACCCTCGGGGAAGAACCGTTTATCAGGCACAATTCCCAGTCGGTCCTTCCCCAGTACACTCCTCTGTATCCTTCCCACACTCCTCCAGCCACAGATCTGCAAAACCCTGGTCTCTGAGCTGCTTCCTGGGATGGCTTTTGTGAACTGAAGCTGTTCCCCTGTTCCCCGGTGCCAGGCCTGCTGAAGGATCAAGGATGAGGCAATCTGTTGATGGAAATGACAGGCTAGGGGAGGGGAAGGTCTGAGCTGTCAGCCTCAGGGTGTGTTCAGCCAGCCAGACCGGAGCCTCTAAATTGCCCACCGTCTCCTAGATTTTTCTGGTCGACAGTGTTCCTGGACTCCATCCTCCTCAAATCCCTGAACCACTTCCTCATCTTGCCGCTCCTTCTCAGCCGATGATCATGCCTCTTACTTTAAGGACAAAACAAAAGCCACCAGCTGAACTGCACCTGAACCTGTCACCACACCTGACACTCCACTCACATCAAACCCCATCCTTTTGTCTTTCCTCCGTGTCAGGAAAGAGAGGATCCCCTCCATCCAAGGTGATCCCTGCCACTGTGTGTGTGCTGGCTCCTGTCTCTCTGCCTCCTCAGGGGCCCGAGACTCTCCATTCTCTGCTCTATCTCAGACGCCTCTCTTCCCCGCGGGGTGTTTTCTGCATGGTGTTGAAACGCTCCGTCTTGGAGCCAGCCTGCCTGGCCTTGTGACCTTGAGGATGGCACCCAGCCTCCCTGTGCCTGGTGTCCCCATCTGCAAAATGGAGATAATACAAATTCCCATCTAATGTGCTTGTTTTGGAGATTGAAAGAGTTAGTCCATAGAAAACACTCATAATAGTGGCTGGCTCACCATAAGCATTAAATAAGTGTAGGTCACCCAGCTTCCTTTCTGCCGATATTTAAAAGTGCTCAAGTCTCTCTTATTTAAGAAGGAATTCTTTCTCACCCTCACATCTGCCTCCAACTATTGTTCTCACCCTAGCTGTCAGATTTCTTGGGTGGGAGAGCTATGTACACCTGTGGTTTCTTCCTCCTAAATCCACAGTGTCCAACTCTCCCTGCTTCTCTGCCCCGAAGCTGCTTATACCATGCACTTCCTGCCACTAGATCCAAAGAACAAATTGCGACTCATGTCACCTGACCTCTATTCGCCCTTGGCCCTGGTGACCCATCTGCCCTCTTCTAATACGACTCCATCAGCCTTCACATTCCACCTCGGGGCAAGTCCTCTTTGCACCGCTTCCTCTGCCAGGTATGTAAATATGACATGTTTTTTAGGACCTTGACCTCACTATTTCCTACCTGCTGACCACTGCTTGCCCTCTCCAGCCCAGTCCTCTCTCCTGACCCCACTGGGAAAGGACCCTCAGATGCCTCACCAGCAGCCAACTCTCCCCCTCCCCTTCATTCCCCAAGCTGTACCTTTTTAGGAGTCCCTACATTCATGGGGTGTATCACTGGGCACCCTTAGTCCAAAAACCTCGAGGTCATTCTTAAGCCTTTCCTCTCCCTCACACTGATCCTATTTCCTAAATACCCATAAGATCCCTGGGCATGTCTCCAGCTCTAACTCAGACCACTATTATCCCTCCCCTGGATTCCTGCAATTGCCTATCAAGTGCTATTGCTCTGGCTTCCAGCCACTCCCCCTACACTCATCCTCCACATTCCAACAGGGAGCACTTTCCCCGTGTGCCTGTCACTGCCACCACCACTACCCCCATCCCCACCGAATGACCATGAATGGTTTCCCATTGCTCTGAGGATAAGAGTCAAACTCCCTAACCTGATTTCAAAGACTTTGACTTACTGGTGTCTGCTAAAATTGCCAGGGGGAATTCTCCATTTCTCCTTTTATACTCTATCCTCCAGCCACACAAAGTTTAGTGGGTATTTGTCATGTATATGTTGCCCAGCATCTGAATAGTTTACTTTGATTAAGGGAAATCTTTAATATGAATCTACACTCAAAAGGATGTAGATATCCCTTCTCTCTGCTCTTTGTCACCTTACATGAGATCGTGTGACTCAGATTAGCCAGACATGTGCCCAGTGTTGGTGACCCTTGTGACAATGTCCTAATGAACCTTTCCTATGGGATAAGCTTGACTAGGGTCTTAACGGTCCAGCTTCCTTTGGCTCCTGACTGATTCATCAGCCCTCCTGTCCTTTGATATGCTAATATTCTTCCAATTAACTCCTTTTCCTCTGAAATTACCCAGAGTTGGTTTCTAGTGTTAGTAATTAAGAACTCTGATGGTTACAAGGAGTTTCTTGCAGACCCTCAAACATACAAGGTACCTGAGGTGCCCTCTGTATATGCTTCACGTAGCTCACTCCTCCTAACCCTTCAGACCTGGATTTAAGGATCCCTTCTTTGTCGGAGCCTCACCCAACCTTCCTCACTTAGATCAGCTTAGGTGCCCCCGTGGAATGTTTCTGGAGCACTGTTTTTTTCTATCATGGCATTCATGGCCCTTTCATGTGATAGCTTGCTAAGTTGTCTCCATCATTGGATGCAAGATAGTCAAGGACCTCATCAGTCTTGCTTACTCTTGCTTTCCCAAGGACCCAGCATAGCATTTGTCACATAGCAGTTCTCACTAAATGTTTGCTGAGTGAGTGGATGGATTGCAGCCTCATTCCAGTGTCTGAAGTGGTGTTCTCTGAATCTTTCTTTGAACTCACAGATCCTTGGTGTCTAGTGTGAATGGCTTGCCTAACTCATCTCCAGGCTCCACTTCCTAGACCTCTCGACCCAGTCTCTTTTGTAGACACCCCCCACTATGGCCACACCCACAGGCCTGGATTCTCTCCTGGGAGGAACAGATCTGTGATGTGTCATTTTGCGGACTTGTGCATGGAATGCCACCGGAGCTCTTGACCAAGAACCAGCTAGAGTGCAACACCCTGCCAGAGACACTGGAAGGACTGAGAAAGCTGGAAAGGAACAACAATGTGAAGGTGTCCGTCTCCCTCACTACAATGTCAGTTCTATGTGAACAGAGTCCTTTTTTTTTTTTAAATTTTTATTTTATGTTGGAGTATAATTGATTTACAATGTTGTGCTAGTTTCAGGTGTACAGCTAAGTGATTCAGTTATACATACACATATATCCATTCGTTTTCAGATTCTCTTCCCATATAGGTTATTACAGAATACTGAGTAGCATTCCCTGTGCTATACAGTAGGTCCTTATTGATTATCTATTTTATTTATAGTACTGTGTGTGTTAATCCCAAACTCCTAATTTATCCCTCTCCGCCACTTTTCCCCTTTGGTAACCATAAGTTTGTTTTTGAAGTCTGTGAGTCTGTTTCTGTTTTGTAAATAAGTTCATTTGTATCATTTTTTTAAGATTCCACATATAAGTGATATCATGTGATATTTGTCTTTCTCTGTCTGATGGAGTCTTTTTTTTTTTTTTTTTTCCCCTGTGCTATCTCCAGGCCTAGAGCAGTTCTTAGCATATGGTGAGTACTCAGTATACATTGATTGATTGATTGATTGATTGATTGAATGTGTATTACTTACAATAAAGCAACATACAATACATGCAAGCATCTTCTTGATAATTCAAAGATAGGACATTCAGAAAGTATTCTGGAGAGTAAAGCATGTAAATGGCAAGGTGTTGCCCAGCACCTTTTATCACTGGCTGAAGATGGGCAAAGGGCAAATGTCACGACTTTATTTAGATCACACCAGGAATATTTAACATACGGACTTTCACCATGTCACTTAAGCACTTGGTCTTCTAATTCCCTCTTCCTCCCAATATCCTGATTAATTGCTTGTGAATTCTCCTGATTTGGGGTTTATATTTCAGAGACATACACCCCAGGGGAAGGGACTGTCCTCATCCACCTCTATCCATGGTTCTTTTCCACAAAAACACCTATTCCTTCTGTTCCATTCTTGTTTCATTGCCCTCCTTGCTGCTCTACCCAGCTCCTACTGCAAGGCCTCCTTCGTCTGACTTCCTCTGAGAAATCTCTCTGGATCCCTTAGCCCATCTTCTCCTGCCCATCTCTGAACACCTCCAGGACCTGATTTCATCTGGACTTCTACTCTGGTTGTGTCATTTATAAGTTGTCTGGCAAAGACAAAACGAAGTCCGAGACAAAACTAACCGTCTGTTGATTTATAACCATACAGCAAGGGAACCCATCTGGTCACTTTCCTGGACAGGCGTTCAAGGGCATTGGAAAGGAGAATACACTTTGTAAAGTAAAAGGGGGAGCTATTGAGACAGTCTCTGATTGGCAAAGGCTTATCAAGGTGGGGTTTTGGAAGCTGCGGAGACTTTCTAACAGGTCTTGAAGTATGTTTGGTAATCCTTGGTTGGCTTCAGTTTGGGAGAGGAAGAATTGTTCAGGGCTGGGGTGGAGGATTTTCTGTGCTGGGCCATTTCCTGGAAGCAGTGGGGGCAGGGCGTCTGGCTGCCATGGACGGCCGTCTCTCAAGTCTGAGTGCAGCTTATGGGCTGCCATGAGGCAGAAATCATGTCTCACACGTTCCTTATATGCGCTTCACTTCTTGGCATACAGCCAGCACTCAGCCCTACTTCCAGATTTAACATGAAGACTTGTTGAATTGCCTTTGGGGGAGAAAAGGTACTGTATGACATACTCACCTAGTATATTCATGTGTCTCTGTGTGTAAATTCCCACATCGGAAAAGTGTGAAGATTGATTTGAGGACGGGGCACGAATAGCTATGTATTGTACCTCACTGCTTTCAATACCCCGATCAAAGAAATCCATTTTTGACTATGTGGGTCCTCAAAGTCTAGCTGGTTTTGAGGTGTCTGGACAAGTATTGAGGCATTGGCAAAGCAGCAGTCAGGAGACAGGTGTGTCCTCTACAGAGGACCGTCCTGGCTCTACCCTCCCCAAGGTACAACTGAGCTGAATTGGCTCTGTTTCTTTTGAGCCATCCAATGTCCATCAGGGTGGAGGTGCTCT
This sequence comes from Eschrichtius robustus, assembly GCF_028021215.1. Classification (NCBI taxonomy): domain Eukaryota; kingdom Metazoa; phylum Chordata; class Mammalia; order Artiodactyla; family Eschrichtiidae; genus Eschrichtius; species Eschrichtius robustus. Next base: position 49,688,104 of record NC_090842.1, read on the forward strand.
GACAGATGGGGGAGTTGCCCTCCAGTTTTGGGTAACCAGATATAATGCAGAGAAGGGGCATATGCCATAGCGCTGGCTGTGTGAATGAAGAAGGAAAGTTCACATTGACATTATGGAGCCTAGTGTGTTACTGATCCATTGGAAACACAAGCGCGAAACACAATTTTGTGGCTAAAATCCACAGAGCATAAGATAACTTTTGGAAAAGTAAGTGCTCAATAAATACTTGTTAACCGAAGGATTGAACAAATGCATGTTCTTAAAAGTGAGTGCCAGATCACTGCCTCCCAGCAGCTCTGGACCCACCGCACTGATGCCATTATGCCTTTTGACCACACATTGGGTATGGAACGTGATGATAGCAGAGGGGTGACCAGTGGGGAATGGCATCTGGTGGGGAGGGGTATTTCCTAGACTTAGGTCAAGTGACACGGCTTAGTGAGAATGAGGAGCTGGGGTGTTGGGAGACAAGGCAACACGTAACATAGCTAAACTGTTCCGTCCTTGAATGATCAGGTACTTGGGGGTGGGAGGAGAGCACCCTTAAGGAGGATGGCACTGAACTTGGCTGTCTCTGCAAAGAGAAACCGCATCCAGTACAAAATCTCTCCAATTGCTGGCTATGACTTTGCATCTCCTGTTGAATTTTTTTTTTTTTTTTTTTCTCCTCAAAATTAAATGACAGAGTCATTGTGCACTTGGAGCTTCCATGGTATAAATGCAGTGGTCGGTCTTTTGATAAATATACTTTGAAATGCTCTACATATGCCTACAACGAGCTTTTATCCATTTGGCTAATTTTATTCTTTGTAAGGCACAAAAGACAGGGGAAAATGGCCCTGTGATTAGATCTGGCTTTGAGACTAGGAGAGGGAAGTGGAATTTGAGCTGCCCGACAAAGCACGAGCAAAGCATCCTTTGTACGAAAGGTAGAATCAGAGCATCAGGGGCTGGGAGGGACGTTGGAGCCCCTCTGGTTCTGCGACTCTCAACATTAACCCTCCGGACTGGGGCTCAGAGTCGTCTGGGGAAGCTTGGCATCATGCACATGCCTGCTGGGTCAGATTTATCAGAATCTCTGGACAAACAGCCTGGCCGTTTGTATTTTGAAAAGTGCTCCCTGGGCTGGAGGTGGGTGGAGGGCAATAGAATAAAGCAAGCTTGCTGTCACAATACCAGATTCAAACACAGGCTCCACCACTGCTTTGTGTCTCTGTTGCTTTTCTTACAAAAAGGTGGGAAAATAGCATCTACCTCACAGGGTCGTTGTCACCAGTATGTGTGACCAGCCCTGGGGTGTTTTCAGAGCAGAGTCTAGCAGTAGTGTCCACCATGATGAAGACCACGGCAAGGACGAAGGCTAAGTCGGCAAACCACTGACCCAACCCAGCTGCCCTCGCAGCCCAGAAGGGCCTTCCTCAGTGTCCCTAAGGGTGTCACCCTTTCCTTTCCTCCTCTGAACAGCCTGGCTGTTGGAGGGTGTGTCCTGATCTGATCTCACGTAGCTCTGCCTCTGGACACTGTTGCCAGCTGACCCTGGTCCTCGTCCTTATGTTATCTGTGGTCTGGGTCCTGGGCAGTGCTGGATTGGGCTCACTAAACCCTGAGAGCAGGAGTTCAGGCTGAAGGTCCTCCAGGGCCACTGTGGAGGGCTGTTGTCACAGGGAAGTTCGGTCATACCTCAGTGCAGAACTTTTCCACAGTTCTCTGATGTTAACCTGCAAGGGTGTCTCCCTACCCCGGTGTCTTATTCAACGTTCCCCACCACCTCCTGGAAACCCCCTCAGCCAAGCCATGCCCGTTGGATGAATGTGAATGAATACCTTCTCTGGGAGGGAGACACACACCTTCTCGGCTGCAGCTCTTGACGAGCAGTGCACACATTTGCTGAGGAATCAGGTGATTTCATCAGATGAACCATTCCAGCATTTAACCAAATGTTAAATTTCTCAGGCCAATTCAACCAGCAGTTAAAGTATCCTTCCTGAGTGCAAGACTCAGAGCTAGGTGCAAAGAGGGAGGCCACGGTGACATGGCCCAGAGATGGGGTAAAGCAGGTATGCCTGTGGTGACAGTGTTGGGGAAAGGGCTGAAGGTGACGTTCTTGCATGGACTGGGTATAAATTGATGAGATTTAATTCAGGCCAACTTCATAGCCATGTCACCTGTGCAGTCTTACCTGGGCCCCATGCTCACTAGCTCCCCACACTTGGTTTATTGTCTTGCTGTCACCATCTTAAGATTCTTAATAATCCTTGTACAAAGGGTTCTGCATTTTCATTTTGTACTGGGCTCTGCAAATGAGGTAGCTGGTCCTGGATTGAATTGTAAATGTACATGACCTACTGACACCAACACTGTCCTGACCCTCTTCCTCCTCCCTCAATGGTCAAAACCACCGGCCTCCCTGGCTCTAGGGACAAGTGAACAAGGAAACCTGAGCACCTCCACCACCACGGACCCTGCCCCTTGTTGTCAAAAGATATGCCATTTTGCTGCATTTGCCCCAAAGTTGCACAAGAAGAGCCCCGCACTCTTATGTTGTGTGTGTGCGCACACACACACACACACACACACACACACTCATCCAGAAGTTCATAACTTGGCCAAGAGAAGAGACTCTGCCTTTTCTGTGTCCTCAGCTACCCTGAGAGGTTCAGGAAGATTTGTCAGCTAAACAAGGATGAGGATGAGTCATCTGTTTGCCCCAAGCCCCGCCCCCTGAAGTCTAGTGCAGCCTGGATGCTGAGACACAACATCGAGGAACATGTCATGATTTTGATGGCTGTTCGTCTTGAATTTTCACATTGATCTTCTCTTTACTCTTAGGCTGCAGACCAGGCCATTTTACGGAGGAGAACACTGAAGGTCTGAAAACAAGTGGTTGTTTGCTTTCCCCAGTGCTCTGCTCAACTGAAGCTTGAGGAGAAGGAATGAAAATCCCACCTGCAACCTGTCGTGACTGTCACTTCCATGCCCTTCTCAGGTAGAGCCTGTGCTAGCAGCCACATTTGGAAGGAATCTCCCCCTGACTGGGGAGGGCTGCTGGGAGAGACTGGAAGGGGATAGCTCCTTGCCAGGAATCTCCACTGGACCATGAAGGAGAAAGGGATTCTGAAAATATCCTCAAGCCTGGATGGCTGCGCTCGGCACCCTTCCCTCCGGCAGCAGCTCCTTCCTGCCAAGCATACTCTCTGAGGTCCTTAGGTTGTTAGCAGACAAAACCAGCCACCTCTGGGGACCAGAGGAGGTGCACAGAGAGTCACAGAATTCCATTGTTGTAGAGCTTTGAGGGGATGCTGGAGGAAACAGTCTGGGTCACCTCTCTCATTGCGCAGGTGAGCAGGCTACAGCCTAGGGAGGAGGAGGGATGGGCTTCCACAGACCTCTCGGAAAGACCTCTTGGAAACTCTCCCACCCATCAACTCTCCATGCCCTGAGGGCTCTGCTGGGTGGTTGAGGCCTGGCTTTTAACCCAGGACCCAGTGGTTTGGACCAGAGACACATGCTTAACCCCAGTGGGCCTGCCTCCGTCTTTTTCCTGAGTTTGTATGTAACCTGGATCTGAGGTTCTGGTTGACTGGTGGTGTCTCCAGAGTGCTGAGAACATCTAGATGGTGGCCCAAACTTCCTCCACCACGTGGATACGGAAGGGGACAAAGCCAGTTAGCGGAGGGAACAGATGGAAGCTGAAAGGCGACCCGTCAGCCCTAGAGAGGCGGAGAATGCGCTCGCCCTGCTGGTCCCTTCTGCTTCTAAGGGTCTCCTCCTGCAGAATGATGCCCACCTGGGATCATTCTCCAGGCTGCCTGTGTGCAGTGTGCATGGCACAGCCCTGGGGGCCCAAGGGTGATGACCACAGAGAGTCACTTCCTCTGGGCTTTTTCCACCTCATCTGACAGCTCTTCTGTTTTGTATCGTTCTGACCCATGTGCCCAATGTATACCCTTCCTTCAATTTCCACAACAAATTACTTAGACATTCTGTGCACTGAATTTCCTGAAATTATTTTGGTGAGTTAATACGAATACATGGACAAACAGAGGACAAATTCTGTATTAACACCCTTGTCCCTGAAAGAGATGTGGCCGCTTCACTGAATACAGTACCAGCACCAGCTTCATCTGCCAGCTGTCACTCTCCTCTCACTCCCAAGTGTCTGATCATTTAAGGGCAACGGCTGAGCTCTCTTCTATGCTGTCTCATCTCCCAACACCTCAACTCCTCAGAGTCTCACTTTCCCCACGGAGTTTCATGGAAGAACTTCAAATCCAATGTCAGTGCCCTTTTGGAGAGGAATCTATCAGGTGGGGGGAGACTCAGGCTATTTTTACCCCAGCATCCCTGGATGTGGTCCATTCAGACCTGAAGTTCAGGCATCCTGTCCCTGAAGGCTACTTCGAGGTGACCCCTGTAAGAAGCCCAGCACCCCACCATGACAGATCCGGTGTCTGGCACCCAAGTAAGTACATATTTTCGTCACTCTCAAATGCATTTTTTTTAATGCTTGATTGAGATATTCCATAAAATTTAACCATTTAAAATGTACAGTTTCATAAGTTTTTGTACAGGTTTACAGTAACGCAATGGCCACAGAATCAAGACTTTGAAAATTTCCATCACCCCCAAATCCTCTTTGTAGTCAATATCACCTTCACCCCAAGCCCTGCACAGCCATTGGTCTGCTTTCTATTGCTACAGAGTTTCAAATAAATAAAATCAGATAGAATGTGTCTTCTGTCTGACTTTCACGTAGCATAATGTTTTAGGGTTCATCCATGTGGTAGCAAGTATCAGTACTTCTTTTTTTATTCATTGCTAAGTACTACCCCATTGTATGGATATACCATGATTTGTTTATCCACTTGCAAGTTGGTGGATATTTGGGTTATTTCCAGCTTTAGGCTATTATAAATAAAACTACTAAGAATGCTTGTGTACACGTCTTTGCCTGGGCCTATGTTTTCATTTCTCTTGGGAAATAAATACCTAGGAGTGGAATTTCTGGGTCATAAGTTACATACGTGTTTAACTTTATAAGAAACTGCAAAGTTGTTTTCCAAGTGGCTGAACCACTACCACTTTGCTTTCTCACCTTCACTATGTGAGACTTGTAGTTTTCCCAAGTCTTTACTAACACTTGATATTGTCAGTTTTTGTATGTTAGTTATTTTAATGAGTGTACATCTCTTTTTTAATTTACACTTCCTGAATGACCAATGATATTGAACATCTTTTCATACACTTATTTGCCTTCCTTGAATTCTCTTTGCTGAAGTGTTTGTTGAAATCTTTTGATCATCTGTGAGTCAGGTTTCATGTTTTTTTGATTATTGAGTTATAAGAATTATTTATATATTCTTGCCTTTTTATTTTATTAATTTTTTTCCCATGACAAAGTTTTTAATTTTGATGAAATCCAGTTTGTCTTTTTTTTTTCTTTTATGGTTTATGCCTTTTGTGTCCTATCTAAGAAATCTTTGCCTAGCCCAAGGACACAATTTTTTTTCCAGAAGTTTTTGGTTTTTTGGTCTTACATTAGGTGACCCATTTTTTTTTCTTTTTCCTCTTTTTTTTAATTTAATTTTTATTTTATATTGGAGAGTAGTTTATTTACAATGTTGTGTTAGTTTCAGGTGCACAGCAAAGTAATTCAGTTACGCATATACATATATCTATTCTTTTTCAGATTCTTTCCCCATATAGGTTACTACAGTGTACTGAGTAGAGTTCCCTGTGCTATACAGTTGGTCCTTGTTGGTTATCTATTTTACATATAGTAGTGTGTACATGTTAATCCCAAACTCCTAATTTATCCCTCCTCCTCCCACATTTCCCCTTTGGTAACCATAAGTTCATTTTTGAAGTCTGTGAGTCTGTTTCTGTTTTGTAAATAAGTTCATTTATATCATTTTTTTAAGATTCCACATATATGTGATATCATATGATATTTGTCTTTCTCTGTCTCACTTACTTCACTTAGCACGATAATCTCTAGGTCCATACATGTTGCTACAAATGGCATTATTTCATTCTTTTTTATGGCTGAGTAATATTCCACTGTGCATATGTACCATATCTTCTTTATCCATTCCTCTGTCGATGGCTGTTTAGCTTGCTTCCATGTCCTGGCTATTGTAAATAGTGCTGCAAGGAACACTGGGGTGCAAGTATCTTTTCGAGGTGATCCATTTTGAATTGCTTTTTGTGTATGGAGGAACGGGTCAAAGTTCATTTTTCCTTCCATAGCTATCCAGTTCTTCCAGCACTATTTATTGAAAAGACTATTGTTCCCTCCACTGAATTACCCTGACACCAGTGCCCTGGCAGGTGAACCTTGGTAGCTGTTGCAGTCATCACAAAGGACCCCCTTTCCCAGGTAAATGGGCACCTGGAGAGGAAAAATTAGACTTTCCTTCTGAGGTGGAGGCAGAGTGTCTGTGACTTGGGCCTCGGGTTGCAGATGGTCAGGAATGCCTTTGCTAAGAACAATACTTTCATGGTTTGTACCATCTCGTAATAGGGTATAAATGCCTGCCTCCCTCCCATCTTCCTTTCCTTCTCCTATCTTCCTTTCCTTCTCCTATCTATCTTCCTTCTGATTAGAAAGAACAATAATAACTTGCAGGAGACCAAGTAGGACCACTTAGAATCTTCAAATATCAAAGCTAGAAGGAACCAAAAATATAATGAAGCACAAACCCCTCACTTGTAAAATCAGGGAAGAGAGGCCCAGAAAGGTTAAGCAGCTTGCCCGATGTCATGGCACAAGGAAATGGCAGATGGGACCAGATCCCAGGTTTCCCAATTGCCTCTGGTGTCTGATGCTCATTTGTCACCCCACAGCCTCCCTTCTAAGGACTTCTCTGACCACCAGTGGCTCACCCTTTCTTGGAACTTTACAAAACCATCTGGAGGAGGAGTGTTCTCAAGCAGAGTTTGATGCAGACCTGGCTGTGGAAGGCAAGGAGTCAGGAGGCTTGAGTTAATGGCATCAACCCCTTTCCACAGTGGTCATCTGAAACTGCTCAGCTGCCTGCTAATTGTTCCCACACTGTCACAGATTTCAGACCGTGGGGGACTTCCCATCATCCAGACTTCTACCAGACTCTTGCTCCTTCATCTGTGGCTGGTGAATGGCCACCGTCAGTTGTAGACAGAGTGTGTAGCAGGTATGGATGTATCACAGTGGAAATCAACACTGTCCCCACCACATGGCTTCAGGGTCTTTGTTGAAAGAGCGAGTGCCAACCTCAGCTTCTGGAGCCACCCAGGCTGACAGCAGCACCCTAGGGGAGTGAGCTGTCCAAGAACATCAGCCCTGGCAGTGACATCACAGGCCATCGTGTCTAACTCCATCCTTTGCCGATGGGGAAACTGAGTCCTGGAGGGGACGTGGCGTGTTCCTAACATCACACAACAAAGTTGCACCGTGAACTTTAAAGTATAGAAATTCAACTCTATTCATCATTAATTCTTTCCTTTTGTTTGATGAGACTTAAAATAAAAATTATATTTTTATTTCTACTTTTTATTATATACTTTTCAACTGTGTTGGCATTGACACATAGAAATTGCTGAATAATGTTATCTTCAGAAATCCACATATACTGTGCTTTACGGCTGATTTATAGTCTATGTAGCCAAAATAACCCTTGAAATGAGATTTTCAACTTATCCAGTGCCTCAGAACCTAACGCTCTGTGAACGAGGTGACCCTGTGTAGCTGTTTAATCTTGAGGGAGGGAGGGAGGTCCTGACTCCTAATTAAGCACTCTTTCCCCAGCACCAAGCTGCCTTTATCTTCTAGGGAAGTGTCCAATTTTTGTCTGTTTGCCCCTCCCCAAGACAAAAAGGAAAAAGGGAGAGGGGGCGCAGGATGGTGGATTTTCCCAGGAAGTTTGCAGATGGGGGGAAATGTAAGTAGCAAACATCTGTGAAGTTTCTAATGGACGCAACAATAAGGGTTTAATCTGCAAAGCACCTCCCACCCCCAACTCCCAGCCCACCACAGCTACAGCTCGGCTTCCAGGGCTGAGAGCAGCCCGTGCCATATCCCTTTAATGCTGGGTCTTCCTCTGGGTTCTTCGTCTCTCTGGGAAGTGACTGTGTACAGGGAGAGTGTAATTGGCAGGCTGTGACACTCCTGTCTGCAAGTGTCTCTCTAAGTGCAGCACATTTCAGCCTTTATCTGGTGATGGCTGCTACCTGAGAAAGGCCCTGGGCCATCTCAAAGGGCTTGTAGCAGCTAATTGTGCCTGTTAGGACCAGCAATTAGCTGGGAACTATGGACTTGGAAGCTCCAACACCCACCAGCTTTCAGCTCGTTTCTCTCCCTTTCACTTAACTAGCCGAGCCTAATAGAGGCGGTGAAGGACAGGTGGGGGAGACGCAGTCTGGACAAGGGGGCGGGGGCTAGCCAGGTCTTCATCACCGATGCCCCCTCTGAGTCCCACACTCCGCCCCCGCCCAAGAGAACCAGTGAGGAGAAGCAGGCACCAGATGCTGATCTCATGCCATAAATACTCCCTGTTTATTGCAGGACCGAGGCTGGAGGCTTATTAATCGGTATTGGGAGTCATGCTGCCCCTGTTTGTACAGTTTAAGCGTGAGTTGGAAGATGACAATAAAAAACTAATTAGGCGCAGGTCATAAAGGAGATCACACATGCATGTTGTCTGCTGGTTACTATGGGCACACGATGGTTTTGGTGGAAACGTGAGGCAGAACAACTGAAAATTAAGACAATAAATCAGTTTCATTGAATAAAAGCCATGCATTTACCCATTAATTAAGGATAATGGTATCCTATAAGCTTTTGTGTACCATAGGTAATTTGTTATACCTTACCATAATAATATACATTGAAGATTAAAAATTTGGTATACTTCACAGGTATTTGATTAACCCACTCAGAAAGAACTAAAGATGTGAGTCCAATCCTGCATTCAAGTCCCCATGATCGTTTTGGCCCAGTGACTCAGGCCTAATTATTGGGTGTTCCTCCCTGCCGGCCAAGTGAATCTCCATCCCAGGAACAGGGATACAGTCTGGTGTAGTGAATTTGTGTTTTGTTTTGTTTTTTAGCTGCCCACCATACTATCCCCTTCTTTACAAAACAGCATCCTGATTTTGGGAGAGGGGGATTGCCATTCGTTCCCCTGTTGTTTGCTGTCTTGTTGGGGCTGTCAATCAAGGTGCCAAGGTGGGCATGCAATCAAGGATCAGCCAAGGACATTCACTGTCCCAGATTTTGGACTCAGTGAGCAGAGAAATGGAAGAACAAAGACAGGACTGTCAATGGGATTCTGCCTTGGAGACCTCAGTCACCTTTGGTGGTGAGCAGAATAACGGGCCTCCAAAGGCGTTCGCACCCTATTCTCCGGGACCTAAGACTATACTATTTTACGTGGCAAAGGGACTTTGCGGTTGTGATTAAAGGTACAGACTTTGAGAAGGAAAAGTAGCTTGGATTGTCCGGGGGTGGCTGGTGTAATCACATGAGTCCTTAAAAGAGCAGCATCTTTCCTAGCTGGGTCAGAAAAAGAGACGACAATAAAAGAGGTGTCAGAGCTGGGACATGAGAAGGACTCAGCCATCACTCCTGACCATTCCTGAAGCTGGAAGAAGGCGCCCAGAGCCAAGGAATGTGGGTGACACTAGAAGCTGGAGAAAGCAATAAAGCATATTGTCTGTCCCCTAGAGCCTCCAGAAAGGAATGTAGTCCTCCAGACGTTTTAGCCTGGTAAAATCTCTGTCGGATCTATAGAACTGTAAAATCATACATTTGTTTTGTTTAAGCCACCGAATTTATTTGTTACAGCAGCAATAGAAAACTAATACGCCCCTTGAGCCAATGTCCTCAGTCTTAATCAGCATGTTTCTGCTGCTTGTAACCAGCCCTAAGGGAACTGGAAAGAGCAACTGTGCCTTCTAAGGCCTCAAGCAAATATAGATGGGCCATATGCATAAGCTACCGGCTAGGGACAGGCTTGCTAACATAACAAATGAAATGGAGATGGAAATGAAAGACACTACTTACTCTAGCTTCCTGTGTTTCCAGCACCAAACCATCCACAGACACATTTACCATCTATGCTGGGAAGATTTTCCTCCACTATCCCCCTTCCTCCCATCCTTAATCTTTAGTTCTCAAAGCATGAATGCCTGGGTCTCCCAACCCAATTGACACCTCAAAATTTCATCTGCTTTTTCTGGGAAAGGCATAGACATGTGACCTTTTTTTAAAGCTCACCTGAGGATTCTGACGCCTGTGGGGTTCTGATGCTGGAGAGAATCACTGGTCTAATTCAAATCCAGCATTTCCTGATAAAGTAATTGAAACTTGAATAATGTAAGCATCCTGCCCAATGGTCCCACAGCCTAGCAGTGATAGAGAACTCTGGGATTCCAGCTCCAGGTTCGGTACTTGTCCTGTGACCAGGGCTGCTGTGCACCCTATGGCATTACAGAATTCAGTGTGTCCTCCATGATCTATCATCCAGAAATTTTTAATTGGAGCATTTCATTCATTTGCAATTTAATGTAATCATGTCATGTTTGGATTTAAACCTACCATCTCACTAGGTGCTTTTGATTAGTCTTACCGACTCTATGCTCCTTTTCTTGTCTTTGGGTTGACTATTTTATTACTCCTTCCGGTGTTTACTCTATTACTTTGTGAGTTATATACTCATTTACTATTCTCTTTTAGTTAGCCTAGTGAAGTGGTTTTCAACTAGAGAGATTCCTCCCACCATAAGGGAAGTTTGGCAATGTCTGGAGACAAGTTTGGATGTCACAATTATGGCAGCAGAGTTTGGGGAGGGTGTTGTGTATTAGCCAGGATTCTCTAGACAAACAGAACTAATAGGAGATATATAGCTATAGATATATATAGAACCCTACATCTATTTATCTATCTATAGAACCATAGGTATAGATAGATATATCTCCAGGCATACCTTAGAGAGATTGCAGGCTTGGTTTCAGACCACTGCAATATAATGAGTCAAACACATTTTTTTGGTTTCTCAGTGCAAGCTATGTTTACACTATACTGTACTATATTAAGTGTGCAATTGCATTATGTCTAGAAAAGCAATTTACATACCTAACTGAAAATTACTTTATTGCTAATAAGTGCTAACCATCATCTGACAACACAGGGTTGCCACAAACCTTCAATTTGTAAAACAGGCCATATCTCTGAAGAGCAATAAAATGAAACACAATAAAACGAGGTGTGCCATCACTGAGCCTGCGCGTCTGGAGCCTGTGCTCCGCAACAAGAGAGGCCGCGATGGTGAGAGGCCCGCGCACCGCGATGAAGAGTGGCCCCCACTTGCCGCAACTGGAGAAAGCCCTCGCACAGAAGCGAAGACCCAACGCAGCCATAAATAAATAAATAAATAAAAATGGTTATTGTTTAAAAAAAAAAAAACAAAACGAGGTGTGCCTATATGGTATGGAAATTTATGATAAGACATTGGCTCATGCAATTATGGAGGCTAAGAAGTCCACCATCTGCCGTCTGCAAGCTAGAGACCTAGGAAAGCTGGTGTTATAGTTTGAAGGCCTGAGAACCAGGAGTGCCAAGGGCAGGGGGAGATGGGCGCCCCAGCTCCATCAGAGAGTGAATCCTCCCTTCTTCCACATTTGTGTTCTATTCAGGTCCTCAACAGATTGTTTGATGCCCACCCACCCTGGGGACAGCAATCCACTTTGCTCTGTCTACCAATTCAAATGCAAATCTCTTCTGGAAACACCCTCACAGACACACCCAGAAATGATGTTCCACCAGATATCTGGGAATCCCATTATCCAGCCAAGTTGACACATAAAATTACCTCTCACAGATTGCTAATGGTGGCTAGTTAGTAGGGGCCAGAATTGCTGCTAAACAATCTGCAGTATGCAGAAAAGTCTCCCACAGCTAAGAACATATGACCCCACATATCATAGGCCAAGGCTGAGAAACCCTGCCCTGGAGATGACAACTTTCATCCTTGCCTTATCAAAATCTAATATCAGTTTGGTAATTTTACATGCTTTCTAGAAGATGCAATAGAATACTTTACTTCCTTTGCCCAGTTTCAGCTCATGTGCTATTGGTATTAGGCATTCTCTCTACATTTTAAATGCCACAAAATATCTTTGTAATTGTTTGATAAGCCAGTTCTTCATTTAGATTTGCCCAGAGCTCTTCATTCCTCCTGCATCTCTGACCTTCTATCTGGAATCCTTTTCCTTCTACCTAAACCACTCCCTTTTCTATGTCTTACAATGCAGATCTGCTAGTGAGTTCTCCGAGCTTTTGTTTGTCTGAAAATGTCTTTATTGCACTTTGTTTTCGTTTTTCTGATATTAGTATATTTATCAGTGTCTACAAGGAGAAAACCCTGCCCCCCAAGAATAAAAGCAAGCATTCTTCTACCACAACCACAGCACCATTATCACACGTAAGAGATTAGCAATGATTTAATGATATATAAAATCGAGTTAATATTCAAATTTCCATAGTTGCCCCCAAGAGGGTTGGATCCTTTTATAAGGATTCACCTGGTTGTTACATCTCTTTAGTGTTTTTCAGTCTAGAATTCTGTCCATTAATTTTTAAAATTATTGTTATTACTTTTGGTCTTTCATTACAGTGTCATTTTAGAAGAGTCAGGCCAGATGTCTGATAGAACATCTCACATGCTGGGTTTTTTGGATTATTTCCTCATGATTTGATTTAGGTTCGATATTTTGGCAAGAATTTTACATGGGAGACACATGTACTTATTGCCACATGTCAGGAGGCACACAGAGTCAGGCTGTCCTACTAGTGATGGTCACTTAATTAAGGTGGTGACTTCCAGGTCTCTTTAGTGTAAAGATTTTTCTTTGGTGCTAAGTAGGCTATAAAAAGCAAATATTTATTCCCCTTTGTAATCAGTAAGATATCTTCCTCATTGAGACTGTGACATATCATCACCCTTAGCAACCTTCACCCAGGCACTTATCATCCATTAATGACTCTCAGCTATTGCACTGGGGATTGCAAATGTATTTTATAATCCCTCTGTATTGGATCAACTACTTTTCAAAGGATCCCTGGTTTCCTTGAGTGGGGAAATGTACTTAGAAACCAAGATCTGGGCTGTAGGTGCGCTCCTCACTAACTGGTTGCTATTGCTTCTAACTCTTTTTAGGCGAAACAATTAGGAAATATATTTTTTCTCAAACCTCTGAGTTCATACTGATAAGCTCCAGTTCCATAGAAAATTGATTTCATATTTACATTTCCCTCCTCTCACAAAGAGAACCCAAGTTTGCAAAAACATATTTGCACATTTTCCTTATTCTATAATGGACAAAATTCTTTCAGATTATACACTAATATCAACACCACCTGCAGACCTCCTAAGTAAAGGCTGATATTCCTTTGGAAAATTTTTTAAATATATATTTTTTAACTTTAGACTACATCTCTGTAGGAATGTGTGATTAGAGTACTGTGTTCAAAAGTTGCTTAACGTTTTTCTCTCCACGGTTATGTTTTCAATATTATCAACTGAAAGTACAGTTTGAATAATTTGTTTCTGTATCAAATTTTCACATTTGAGTTTATCCTTTTGATATTATTTTGCATACATAAAATATTTACAAAGTTCAAAGCTATTGTTCAAAATTCAAATCTATGTAAAAAGATATTCTCAGGGAATTCTCACTCACATAAATATTAGCCTATCCCACTCCTACTCATCTTCAGAGGAAAAACTTTTCATTGGTTTCTGGTATATCATACTGTGTTTCCTTCTGCAAAAGTAAGTATATATGTATGTATGCATATACATACATTTTATTATAGTATTTATATATTATAACATATACGTGTTACTTCACAATCTTTTTAAAATAAAAGATATATCTATATCTTGTTCTTTGCAATTGATATCTCGTTCTATATATCTTGTTCTTTGCAATTGATAAAACATTCAGAAAAATATCACAATAGTAGCTTATAGAGACAGGCTTCATTCTTTCTTAGAGCTAAATATTATTCTACTGTGTGAATATACCAAGGTTTATTCAGATAGTCTTCTATGGATGTGCAGTCAAGTTGATATTACTTTCTATTACGTTGGGATAAATTCCTAATAGTGGGGCTGCATTGCTCTTAAAAACAAATTGTGGGCATTTTTTCCTACCTTTAACCTGTATATTTTTCCACATAAATGCTGAAAAACTTTGTTCAGATTCTGGGTAAAAAGTATTGGTATTTTATTGTGATCCTTACACATTTATATATTAATTTGGTTAGATGACGTCCTTATGATGCTATTTTTTTTTTTTTTTTTTGGCCAAGAACAGAGAATGCATTTCCATTTGTTCAGGCTTACTTTTGAGTCTTTCAGAGTGTTTCTAAGTTTTCTTCATGTAGGTTTTGCACATTTATTATTGCATTTATTTATAAGAATGTATCTTTTTGTTGTTATTTTAAGTGGGCTTTTATCTTTAATTACATCATCTAACTGGTTATTTGTATATTTAAAGGCTAATTTTATGCTAATTTTAGATCCTTCTACCTTACTGAATTCTGTGTATTTGTGTGGCTCTCTGTGTGTATATTGCTCTTGATACTGACTTACTGGCGTTTCCAGGTGCATTGTTGTATCATATACACATAGAGGAAGTTTTACTTTTTTCCAGTCCTCATGCTTCTTATGGTTCTGAAAATATTAGCCAATCAAATTAGACAAAATTTTAAAAAGTACACAACAGTAGCGGTAGTGAAGATGATGGGATCACTGCTTTCTTCTGAATCTTAGTAGAAATACTTCTAATGTTAATCCATGAGATAAATGCTACCTTTTGGACTAAAGAATAAATATTTTACCATTAAGAAAGTTTTCATTAGGAGTGAATTTTGACTTTCGTTGAAGGCCTCTTCAGCATCTATAGAGATAATCATGTGTTCTACTAATGTTGTGAATTATGTTAATGGATTTTCTAATATTAAACCATCTTTGAATTTCTCAAATAAGTACCACTTGGTATAATGTATTATTTTTATCTTTTTTTGAATTGCCATTAATAATAATTTCAAACTTTCAGGATATTTAAGAACAGTGCAATGGAGTTTCTTTACCCAGACTCAAAAATTGTTAACAGTTTGCCACATTTGCAAGTGTGTATTTCCTTGAAAAAAGGTCAGCACATAAGTGCCACAAAATTTTGAAAATCAGGAAATTTAACATTGATATGATACCATTATTTAATTATAGCCTAAAATTTTTTTTTTTTTTTTTTATTTATGGCTGTGTTGGGTCTTCGTTTCTGTGCAAGGGCTTTCTCTAGTTGTGGCAAGCGGGGGCCACTCTTCATCGCGGTGCGCGGGCCTTTCACTATGGCGGCCCCTCCCGTTGCGGGGCACAGGCTCCAGACGCGTAGGCTCAGTACTTGTGGCTCACGGGCCTAGCTGCTCTGCGGCATGTGGGATCTTCCCAGACCAGGGCCCGAACCCGTGTGCCCTGCATTAGCAGGCAGATTCTCAACCACTGCGCCACCAGGGAAGCCCATATAGCCTAAGTTTTAATTCTACCTACTGCCCCCATAATGTTCTTCTTCAGTCCAGTATCCAATCCAGGACCAGCCTCTAGAATTTAGTTGGTCTATAGTTTCCTTTAATCTGGAACATTTGCTATTCCTTTATTGTCTTTCATGACATTGGCATTTTTGAAGAGAAACAGGAAAATTGTTTTGTAAAATGTCCTTCAATCTGTTGGATGTTTTCTAATGATTAGGTTTAGGTTATGTGCTTTGGGCTGGACTTCTATGGCAGTAATTTTGTTATTTTCAGTATATCTCTTCAGTAGGCACCTGGTGTCAATTTGTTATATTATTTTGTTGGATTTCTAGCTATACCTCTTTGATTGCTTTGTTATTTGCTCCAGGGATTAAGATATACATCCTTAATTTTTATATTAACTTTGTTCACCAGGTTTCTCCACTGTAGTGTTACTATGTCTTCTTTTGTAATTACTAAACACTTTTCTGTAATGAATTTTGATTGAATTACTTTAAACATTTGTTTTAGTCAATTTAAGCTACTATAACAAAAATACCATAAACTGGGTGGTTTATAAACTACAAACATTTATTTCTCACAGCTGCAAAATCCAAGATCATGATGTTGGAAGATTTGGTGAATGGTGAGGGCCTGTTTCCTCTTTGATGGCTGTGTTCTCACTGTAACCTCACATGGTAGAAGGGGCAAGTTAGCTCTCTGGGATCTTTGAAGGACGCTAATTCCAATCGTGCGGGTTCCACTCTCAGGACCTAAGCACCTCCCAAAGGCCTCACATCCTGATACCATCACCTTGGGATTTAGTATCTCAAACATATGAATTTTGGGGAGACACAAACATTCAGTCTACAGCACTGTCTAAAATGTTCCTGCTTCCACAAAAACTTTTAACCATGGTTTTAATTTTCAATGATTTCATCAATTACCCTTACCTAAAATAATGATTACATTGGTTTTTTTTAATTGTGCTTTTCTAATCTGATCATTTGTTCAGGGTTTTATAGCTAACATTCTTCTCCACAGAAGAATATTACTATGAATTATTTATTTTTAATTCCTGGTATTATAATCCATCTCCATCATTATTTTTGATGCTAAATTTGCCCTTCTTGTGGACCATGAGAACCCCTGTAAACTTATTTTTGTGCTGTTTTGACATATCCTCATCTGTTTTTGAGTACATTCATTCTTTTTAATTGTTTGTATGCTGTATATTTTCCCATCTTTTTACTTTCAATTTATTTGTGCCCTTAAGATGTATCTGTTATAGACAACATACCATTTGATGTTGCTTTTTAAAAATTCTTTCTGATAATCTTTTTCTTTTAATTGGAGTGTTTAGTCCTTTACACCTAATGTAATTACTTAACAGATGAATTGTGAGATTTGTATCTTCTGTTTTACTATTTGTTTTTGGTTTTTCCCTTCTGATTTTTGTTTTTTGGTTTTCCTTTCCTCTCTTATTTTGGTCTAGTTAAACATATTTTATGATTTTTTAATAATTTATTAGATTATTAATTATACCAGTATGATTGTTTTTTTACCATTTGATCTAGGAATTGAAATATTCATCTTTAATTTTTCACAGTAAACTTATAGTTAGATTTGTTTGTCTTCCTCTGTTCCCCACTGTGTCCTGCATACTATACTTGCCATATATATATATATATATATATATATATATATATATATATATATATATATATACATGCCAAGACAGATATATAGATATAGATATAGATATAACTTCAAATAGCTTTATGGGGGGTTTTAATTAAAAGAAGAAAGTATTTTACATTTCCTACATGTTTACCATTTATGGGACTCTTCATTCCTCTTTGAAAATCTGAATTTCAACCTGGCATTATTTATTTGCAGAATTTCTTCTAGAGTTCCTTTTGTCTACTAGAAATCCATTTTATTAGTTTTAATGTATCTGAAAATGTCTTTATTTTACCTTCAGTTTGAAGGGTGTTTTCACTGGATAAAGAATTCTGTATTGATAACTTTTTATTTCTTTCAGTGTTTTAGAGATGCCATTCCACTGTTCTGACTTCCAGTGCTTCTAATGATAAGTCAGCAGTCATTAATATTGTTGCTCCCTTTAATGTAATGTACTGTTTTCCTCTAGCTGATTTCAAGATTTCTTCTTTATTTTAGATTTTCAATATGGTGTGCCTAGGTGGGATTTTCTCTGTATTTCTTTTACTTTGAGGTTTGCTGAGTTTTCAAATCAGCAAATCTGCCCCTCACCAATTCAGAAAAATTGGGGACATTATTTCCTCAAATATATTTTTGCCACATATTCTGACTCTTCTCATTCTGGGATTCCAAGTATATATGTGTTAGGCCTTTTTGCATTGTTCCACAGATCACTGAGCTTCTGTTCTTATTTTTAATTCTTTTTTTCCTTGTTCTTTAGATTAGATAATTTCTATTGATCTATCTTCAAGTTTGGTGACTCTTTCATCTGTCATCACTAACGTACTGTTTATCACACTCCGTGATTTTTTTTATATTCTCCATTTATTGATGAGGAAATTGGTGCAATGGGAGCTACTCCAACATTACCAGAAGCAGAATTCTCCTGAAGAAAAATGTGTTATTTTTCATACATTTCACTTTTATTCTTGAAGGATATTTTGAGGGGCACAGAATTCTTGTTTAATACACATTTTCTTTCAGCATAAAAAATAAATATTATTTCATTTTTTTCTGGCTTCTATTTTTTTCTGTTTAGGAGTCAGTTTTCAGTCTCATTACTGCTCTTCTGACAGCAATCTCTTGTTTTACCTGGCTTTTAAAGGATTTTTTTTCCTTGGTTTATTTTTCAATTTTATTATTATACCCATAAGTATATGTTTCTTTCTCTCTTTTTTTAATTCTCTTTGACACTTCCTCAGTTTCTTGAATCTGTATTTGATATCTTTCATCAGTTTTAGAAAATTCTCAAACATTATTTCTTCAAATTCCTCTGCCTCATTCTCTCTCTCTCTCTCCTCTCCTTTTGTAACTCCAATTAAATGTATGAAAAACCATGGGTTTTGAAGACATTGGTATTTCTTTGGTGAACTATTCTGTAGTATCTATAACTTGTAATGAAGTCTACGTTAGAAATCAGGGGAGGAACATTTGTAGAGGACGGCTGACCTTCCAAATAGCAAATAAAGGCAAAGCCAAAAATGGTTTAAAAAAATGTATATTAGACTTCTCACTGTATCATCCATGGCTCTTATTTCCCTTCTATTTTTTTCTTTCCTATGTTTTTAGGATAGGATACCATAGGTCATATTTCTGTATGTTTCTTTTGATACGTCCTCCATTTTACTAATTTTCTCCTAGCTGATTGAAATTTGTTGAAAAACTTATACACTGTGTTCTTAATTTCAGTTGTATTTGTTGTTTAGAATGTCCCTTTTTATTCTGCTATGTCACTTTTTCAGAATTCTACCCTCTGTAAAAATTTAAAATCTTATCTTTTTTCTCTTTGGACATAGAGAGTATAATTATTTAGCAAAATTATTTTAAAGACTATGTCTTATGTTTTCTTCATTTGGAATCATTGGGATCTGTTTCTACTGTCCTATTTCTGCTAGTTTCCTTACATCTTGTTTTGCCAAGCAATAAAACACTATCTCCTCTCTTTCCCATGCTAGGCACCATACTGAACAATATTCATGGCCACATTTGATATTTATATCAGCTGTATTGTCATCTCTATTTTGCAAATAAGAAAATTGATGCTCAAAGACATTAAGTAACTTCCCAAAGCCACACAAATATAAGTAGATCTCCTGGAATTCAGACCCATATCTATCTGCTTTTAAAGCTGAATGCTGGGTTTTTATTCTGTAGCTACTTAGGAGAGATTGAGTTGGTGAGACCCTATTGTCCCAACTGAAAGAACCAAAACCAAACCAAACAATTGACAAGGATAAATACAGTGGTCAACTCTAATGGAGTATTTCTTCTCAAATTCCCTTTGCACACTGAATCTATAGCATTACACTGGCAGTGAGCAGTTTTTTGTCTATGACCTGGAGCTGGACAGCTGACTCCCTTAGTGATGAGTGTGAAATAAGAGAAGTAGCAGTTTTATGATCATTTTAGGGAGGCTTCTCTGAGATTTAGAGCTGAGCAGTGGTAAGGTGCCTATCACCTTCTGCCAAGGCAGAAGGCAGCCAGGAACAGCTAGAATAACAGACCCCAGGGCTTTCGTTATTGCTACACATTCCAAATCCTCTCTACATAGGTGCTTAGACACACACACACACACAACAATACATAACATTTATTGAACACTGTATGATCCACATGATTCTAGAACTTCACATTTATTAATGCATTTAGTCTCATAACAACACTATGAGGTAAATTGTATTATTATTGACATTTTACAGATGAAAAAGACATGGCACAGAGAGATTATGTATCTTTCCTAAAATGGCTCAGCTATTCAGAGTTAGGCACAAGACCTATTCAGACAGTCTCATCCCAGAGCCCACACTTTTAATAAGTATTTAACTGTACTGCTAGTTAGTTCCCTTTAGGTTGGTGGCCTTTTGGTGAGTGGAAAAGTATATAATGACCTAGAAATAAAACGGAATGTGAATGTGAGGTCTGGCAGAGGCCAAGTCCTGGCTCAATTGAGACCCAAGTGCCAGGAGCTGAGGAGCTGAGGAAGGGTCAGTGGTCAGTGCAAAGCCCTAGGGGTTGACTGTGGACGTGAATGTACAGCCATAACAGATTACACTGTAGCACAAAGAGGACCATTACAATGGCCAGCACTAAAGTCTATGGCTGAGACAGTGTGGAGTGGCAGCTGGCTCCACCCAGGGAGGTTGAGCCCACATTTCTGCTTAGCTACTGCCAATAACATGTGTGTCTCTTCAAAGCTTCCTTTTACTACAGATTTTAAATACACAGTTGAATAAAAATTAATGCTTTCACTCAGAATCTCTTATGCAACAATTCTTCCACATGCAGATAAATGTGTCAAAAGAGATTCAAGTGTTTTATTTGTAAAGTATCTCAGGGCCTGGGCAGTTTTTACCCTTATAAAAGATGATATTTTATTATTTTTCCATTATTGTCCCCTTAATTTCCCATTAGCTTTCTCTCTGTATATTTTTGTAGTGGGCTTGCCCAATATCTTGGGTTCCTTTCAGATGATAATTGTCACTCAGTTTTTAATTGCATTAGGTGGTGGTTCTGAGATCCAGGGGCCTAGCTCAGCAGCTTAGTAATGACAAAAATGTCCTGTGGGTTAGCTGTGGAAGTTCCTGTCCTAAGCTGAGTACTCCTGCCTGAGAGCACAGACTGGGTCCAGCTGTGGACAACAGCCTAATGGGTATGGGGACCCGAAAGTGGTCCCTTTGTCCAGAGCCAGCTTATGGAATCAATGGCCAGACCTTTCAGAGAGTGTCACTTCACTTGGGGCTACCTGGCCTCCTTGGCTTTGTCATGGAGAAGATTTAGGGGACGTTGGCCTAGTTGATGGCTGGATCTTAGGCTCTGGTGTCCCTGTCTCTGCTAGCTCTAGAAGATAGGAATTAACATAAAAGCTAGATCAATTCTTATCCAAACTCTCAGGCTTCTCACCCTGCCAGACACACGGACACCAGGTGGGGCTGTGCTGGGAAATCTAGGCTGAGTGCTCTACATATTTTGGAGCTTGGCTTGTTCAAGACTTCTTGCTTGGCTCTGAGTTAAGCAGAACTTTTTGTGGGAGAAGCGGGGGTATGGACCGTGTCGTGGGTGGAGAGGGAAGCCGTGTGGTCCTGGAGATGGAGCACTGGCCTGGGGGTCAGGAGATTCAAGTCTTGGCTAACTTGAATCTAAACTAACTCCAGAACTCCTCAAATACTGAACTATTGGAGCCCAAGGGACATTCCTATCTTGCCACATGGAGAAGCAGCAAAGTGTAGCAAAGGGCACATCCATTAGAGTCCAACAGACTTGGAGCTCACCAGACTGTGCCTATTACTTACCTTATGTCTTTGGCCAAATCACTTTAGTGTGCTCCTACTTAAAACAAAACTGATAATGTCTGCCCTGCACCCAGGGATGCCCAACCAGGACACCCTAAGACAACACTTCTCTGAGCTTCCGTCATGATCTGGACATAGGTGTGGACTCACATGCATTGTCCTGATGTTGTGCCCCAAAGAGTAAAAGCACAACAAGGGAGCAAGGATGTCGACTGAGTGCCAGCTGCACATGCCGTTCTCCTATTACAACTCTGAGGGGAGATGTGATCCTCAATTTCCAGATGAGAACCCTGAGAGTACATTGGGCTATGAGCTCAATCAGGACAGGGAGGGTTACTTCCAAATCCCATCTCTAGCACAGTAGGGTCTCAATGGGTGTCTGTTGGGTGAACGAAGGAACATGCTGACCCCACTCAGCCTATACTTTACTGAGTCAGCTGCCACCCTTCTCCTTCCTTCCTTGGATGGTGAAGGCTGTGCTACCTCAAGGCCTTTTTTCTTCAGTCACTTGTCATGGGGGGGATGACCCCTATGTGACCTCCTGAGATTTCACAGTCACTGGTATGAAAACCAATCCTTTGCTGCCTCACTCTCTGGCACGTAGGGACTGATGCCTTTTACCATTTATGAAAAAAAAAAATGTAAATGGCTACAAAAGCTATTTTTATAATGTTTTTATCTATTCTGTGACTGACATCAATAACACATAACAGTTTCATTGACATTGTATT
The DNA here is from genome assembly GCF_028021215.1 of Eschrichtius robustus. NCBI lineage: Eukaryota > Metazoa > Chordata > Mammalia > Artiodactyla > Eschrichtiidae > Eschrichtius > Eschrichtius robustus. The sequence goes on from NC_090842.1 coordinate 49,710,399, forward strand.
GCATCCAATGGACCCAGTGACCTGATTCAATGTCAGTAGAAAAGCCTCGTATATCATCTCTGTGGCTGAATTGCAACAGATCCATTACTGATGCTTCAACCCCAGAAGAGCCCCAGAACTGATGCCAAGTCCATTTCAAGGGTTTGTCTCCTTCCTGAGCTTCCTTTTTCACAACTGTCTTAGTTCTCTGACTATGGACATCCCCCGTAGCTCACCCTCTTAAACCGGTCCACCCTGAACTTGCTTTTAGACTTGATGATTCTTGAGGGGTGGGGCAGGTCTGTGCATGAGGCACTTCACAGGGCACACAGCAGGAGCTCAACTTGTGAATGAATGAGAAAAGGAAAGGGGAAGAAGGAAAGATGGAAAGGACACCTGCTTCTCCAATACAGAATACAGTAAGAGCTTATTGCACAGGTTCCCACACTCCTCATGGCCCAGACTGAGCTGACACATCAGGGGCCACTTTGCTAGGGTCCCTGGAGGAGTAAAGATTTGTTATAGGACAGAAAATAGCAAAGGCTTTAGAATGCTTTTGCAAAATGCAAACCTAGAGTAAGGGAATTCTCTGCCCCAGACTTCAGCCCCAGGACCTGGAAGCCAGCCAGCATGTGGGGAAGAGAGGCGGCCGGCTGGCAAGACCCTTGTGCTGGGCAAACAGAGAGGCCCCCAACCAGCAAGCCCACCCTTGGTTCTCCTCACCTTCTCAGCCATGCAAAATGGGGACGAACACTGACTCCACAGACTTACGTGGGTTTAAGACAGCCCTCACTAATACCACAATATATTTGTCATTTGCTCACTGGTAAGCCTGTTTAGTAGTCAAAACTGTAGAAAATTGAATATACACTCATTGTATAAAAATGATATGCTTGGTTAGTGATAGCTTAGAAGAAATAAGTACATCTATCATAGAAGAGCAGGCTGTCAGGTCTTTATATGTAAGAAAAATATTGAACACAAATGTGATAAATGTTGGGCACCATTTACAAAAGTTTTCCGACAAAGTTGGTTTGTAATAAGTTTTTCCAAGCAAAAGGGAAAATGAAAGGAAAAGAAAGAGACAGTGGGAAGAAGAAAGCAAGAGGAAATGAAAACGAGTGGAGAAATAGCAAGAGGGCATGAAGAGCTCGGAGATGGTCAAAGACACAGGGACAGGACATGGATCTGGCTGTGACCCAGAGGGGAGAGGTAGGAGGATTGAGGTCAGCAATGCGAACTGATGACAAACTATAGGACATGGGGATAGATCCATAAATAAGACTCTTCCAGGTGTGGAGGGACTTCAAGAACAATGCTGAGTGCTCCAGGTGGGGACTTGGGGCAGTAAGGGGGCCCGAGTGTGTGAAGAGGGGCACAGGCAGGGTCCTCGGGGGTGAGCAGGCTGGGTCAGTGCTGCTCTCTGGGCTAAGCCTTGGGACCGACGCAGGGTCCCTGTCTGGTGAGGGAGGCTGGGCTCCGACATGGGAGCAGTGAGGAGGCAGCCGAGGCTGTGGGTATCAGGTTCAACGAGCCGAGGGGACAGTGAGTGAGCTGGCAGATGACGGAGGAAGCAGAAGGTATATTCCTGGAGGAAATGGAGAGTGACCAGGGCTTGAGGTCAGAGTGGGCAGGGAGTGCTTCCACTGGGGAAGAGCCCACAGTGGAGGTGGAGGGGTCTGTGTCCATTTGGCTGGGGCAGAGAGAGGATGCATTGGAGGGCAGGGGCCTCAGAGATAAGGCAGGAGGGAGGCTGGTTGGCAGCATATCTTGGCCTGTGGGTGGGGCTTGAAATCAAGTTCAAACTGGCTCCCCTGGGATCCAATAAACATTGGGAGCCACTGAGGGGGTTTTGGAGCTGGGCAGAGTGAGGGAGGAAGCCAGTGAAGGGCAGGGAGGGGAAGTGTCTCTTCCACCCAAGAGAGCAGCCAGATTCCAGCACACCCTCCTCTGCCCTGTGGCCGTGGCCCTCCCATGGTGCCTCTGCCCTGTCTGGGATCTGCACTGTGGAGAAATTCAGAAGGGCTCAGGGGAGAATGGTGATAGCATGGTGGGTGCAGGTCAGGACAAGGGAGGGAAGGTGAGGATCTCCTCTGCCCAGACTCCTCTCATGCTCAGGAGAAATGGCGATGGGTAAAGGAGTTCTGTGACTTGTGTTACCTCTTCCTTAATCGCCTGGTAATTTATTTTTTCCCTTTATTTTAGCCAACATTTAGATAGTGCTCACTACCTCCCAGAAATTGTTTGAAACACTTTATAGACATTATTTCATTGTCATAATAACCCTAAATGTGGCAGGTACTATACTTAGCCCTATTTTACAGACAAGGAAACTGAAGCAGATGGGAGAATAAGCAACATGTCCAAGTCACCCTGCTACTAAGTGGCAGAGCTGGCATTGGAATGGCACAAGTCTAAACTTTGCTGCACTGGGTAATCCTCCTCCCCCAAGCCACCCATGAAGGAAATGCCACTCTTTCCCTGGAGAGGACTCAGGTATTCAGAGAGAGCATTTTGACTATCCTGTCTGTTCCTTTCATGAACTCGCCCTCTTTGAAGATGGGAAAATGGTCTGAGAAAGGGAGGGATGGGGCTGAGTAAAGAAGGGTTCCCCCATGGCAGGCAGGGAGGTCAGGTCTTCACCCAGCTTCTGCAGCCCTAAACTTTATAACTCTGGATTTACGTTCACTGCTCTCAGCTCAATGTTCCTCCTCATTTTCAAAGAAGTTTTTTTCATGGGGCAGCAAAGATGGGCCAACTTGGCCAATCTCCACTGTCATCATAACTCCTGGCCAGGAGTTTTCATTTCATGAAAGCCCAGCTTTTACTGAGCAAGTTTGTCCTCAGGACTTCTTTTGAGCCCCTGGAACCAGCTGTGCCTGAAACCTGATACCCTTGAACTTCCTGGTTCTGTGATCCAACAGGTTTTTATTTCTCCTTAAAATACAAGCAAGTCATATCATATGATGCATTGTGTAGGAAATCCTCTTTGACTAGTCTCTTTAGGGGGAGGTCACTGTGGCGTTAATAACCAGTGGATCTTACAGGAGAACAGCTGATCACTTCCCTGGCAGATGAGATGGAGATGTAATCCACTTTCAGAGTTTGACCATTTACACTCCAATTCTGTGGGGTATCAAAATTGATTCTTCAGAAGGTGGCATTTGAGGTTTAATCCTCAGTGAACTAAGGAACCAGTGAGTTGAGACCATGTCCCCACAGACATGCAGCTCAAGGTCAAGAAACTCCATACTTGGAGCTGCAGGAGGCAAGACGAAATGAGAGCATATCTCTTCAGAATTTTCAATGCTTTAACTTACTGGAGGAACTAATGGTAGCATGTCAGGCACATTATCAAGCAAGATGGGTAAATTTGGAGCCAGGGAAAGTTTTCAGGTTTGGGCCCAGCACAGAGGATGGATTGACAGCTTTCTTGACAGCTATGGATACAAACCCATTCTGAGTACACAATGGTGCAGCCAGGGCAGCAGCACAGAGGTGTAAGCACATCCCAGGGCTGGAGTACTTGCAAGATTCTTAAGGGAGGACTGAGGTGAGGACAAGCCTTGAGGGACAGAGGAACCAATGGTTTACCCCCCAGCCCTACCCCACCCAGGCCTCAGCAGCTTGTTTCTGTGGGCAGAGATCCTGGCAGGTGAGGTTCAGATGCCAGACGAGAAATTCTACCTAAGCCCAGCTCAGACCCAGCCAAGGCTGGCTGAGGAAGAGACCCAGTGAACATTTGCTAACTGGGTAAATCAAATCCACTGGGAAAATTGGAGAGGCCATTTCCTGAGGATGCAGCCATGAGGGTCTTTAAGATGCAGGTCTGCTTTGTTTGATACAATGGCCATGATGCCTCAAAGCCATCACAATTCAAATATGGGAGCATTGATCTAGATACAAGAGACCCTTCAAGATAAATCACTTAGTTCAACAGTGGAGTTTCCATCATTCTGCTTGTAAGGCTGGATTTTGCTGGGGTGTGTTTTTTAAAGAAGAACTGATACTCTTATTAATAAGGTGTGATGAGTCCCAGGAAGGTGAGTGGAGCCCTGGGCTGGCCCTGGAGAAGAAAGGAAGGGGATTGGAGAAGGAGAGGGAGGGGAGGGAAAGGGAAGAGAAAGACAAGGAGAAGGCAGCTGTCTGCAAGCCAGGAAGAGAGCCCTCACCAGAACCTGACCATGCTGACATCCTGATTTCAGACTTCCAGTGTCCAGAACAGTGAGAAAATTAATGTCTGTTGTGTAAGCCCCCCACGAGTCTGTAGTATTTTATGTAGCCCAAGCTAATACAGATATATATATATGTGCACAAGTCTGTTTCTGGATTCACTTTTTGTGAATTGCTCTATTTGTCTATTCTAGTGCTAATACCACTCACTTTTCATCAAAGTGAGATTAAAACGTGTTTTAGACAAACTCCTCCTCTTTTATTTTTAAACATTTACTATTTATTGGTTCTTCTTACACATGGACTCTCCTATATAAATACTAGAATCAGCTTGTCAATTTCCATGAAGTCTCTTGTTGGTCGTGATAAATTCTAGGCTGAATTCATGAATTTATTTTGGTAAAATTGGTAGATTTTCAACGCTGAGTCCCGTCTTTCCAGCGTACAGTTCACGTCTCTTGGATTTGAGTCTTCAGCTCACCTCCTTAGGGCTTTCCTGGGGCAGGTCCACCTTCTAGAGATTTCTCTATTTCTGAATCTCTGACTCACTGCACTATCTTATATACATATCTGTACTCTCTTATCTCCAGCTATTGTTATTCACAACTGAGGAGGATGTAGGCACCCAGGGAAATGTAATGGTCTACTTATAAGTACAAAACAAATGACAAAGTCAAGACCAGAACTCAGGTCCCCTGACATTTCACCCACCTCATAGCCAGGCCATAGTAACTGAGCTACCACATGCCTGAGGCTATTTCTCCACCCAATGGTTGGTCCCCATCACTCACACTAATCTCCTGCCTGCCCAGCCCAACAAGATACAACATGGCTACTTTATATTCAGATGAGTTCAAGACATCCATTCATAGGTTTACTGAGTGCTTCCTGAATGCCAAGTCCAATGCTATATGTTGGATACACCAGAATGAATGAAACAAGATCCCTGGCCTGAGAACATTTCATAGGGAAGTCAGACACGTGCACCCAATTTACAGATGTCATGGGGGTGAGAGGGTGTGTCTGTGCATTGATTTGCAATGCAGGTTTTCATTGGGAATGGGGCTGTGGGTAAGGGAGCTGGGAAGGAAACAGCCCCTTCCCATGAACTCACATCTTCCAGGTCCTCCCTCTTACAGAGAAAATCCCTGGACACAACACAGCAAACAATCACAGGAAAACTGTGAAGGGTGGAAAGCAGAAGGCAGACTGCCTAAGGACCTCAGGCCTTGAGGTCCAGAGTCATGAACAAACATATTCAAGAAGCTGAGTGAACCCTAAACAGAATAAATCCAAACAAATCCATGCCAAGATCATAATCAAATTTCTGAAAACTAAAGACAAAAAATTTTGAAAGGGACTAGGAAGTAAGCACTCCACTCAACAATAGCAGAATACACATTCTTTTCACATTCTCATAAACATATACCAAGATATTTGAGGTCATAAAATAAACCTCAACAAATTTAAAAGAATTAAAATCATACAGAGTATATTCCTTGGCCAAAAGAGACTCAAAATAGAAATCAACATGAGAAATAAAACATAAAAATCTCCGAGCACTTGGACCTTAAACAATACACTTTTAAATAATCAATGGGTTAAAGGGGAATCTCTAGAGAAATTTAAAAAATACACTGAAATGAATGAAAATAAAAATACAACGTATCAAATTTTGTGAATTCATCTAAAGCAGTGCTGAGAGGGAAATTTAGAGCACTAAGTACTAATACTAGAGAAGAGTAAATGTCTTAAATCAATAATTAAAGTTTCTACCTCTATAAAGTAGAAAAAGAACAGCAAAATAAACCTAAAACAAGAAGAAAGAAAACAAACAAACAAACAAGATAATACCAGAAATCAATTAAATTGAAAAACAGAAGATCAATGAAACAAAAAGATGGTTTTTCCCAGAAAATCAATAAAAACCCCTAGTAAGACTGACAAAGTTAAAGAGAAAGAAGACACAAATCACTGATAGAAATGAAACAGAGCCTGTCACTACAGCCTGTAAGAGGATAAGAAGGATATATTATGAACAACTTTACATCCTTAAATTTGAGAATTGTAAACACACACAAACACACACACACACACAATCTAACAAAATTCAACCAATTGACATTCTGAATAGCCCCATAACCATTAATGCAATTAAATTTGTAATTATAAAGCGACCAAAAAAGGAATCTCCGTGTCCAGATAATTTCACTGGAGATTTCTATGAAACTTTAAAGAAAAATTAGTGCCAATTATACACAATTATTTACAGAAAATAAAAGTAGAGGGAATATTTTACAACTTATTTTATGAGGCCAGTATTACTCTGATACCAAAACCAAATGAAAGTATAAAAGAAGGAGAAGAAGAAAAGGAAGGAGAAAAGGAAAAAGAAGAAAACTACAGATCAGTAATTCTTATAAACTTATACACAGAAGTTCTCAACAAAATATTAACAAATCAAATACAGCAATGTATAAAACCAATTATACATCTGGATTGTATTCTTTTTCTAGGGCCGCCATAACAAAATATCACAGACTGGTGGCTTAGACATCAGAAATTTATTTTCTCACAATTCTGGAGGCTGGAAGTCTAAGATCATGGTGTCAGCATAGTTGGTTTCTTCTGAGTCCTCTCTCTTTGGCTTGCTGTGTCCTCAAATGTCATCCCTTTGTGTTGCCTGTGTCCTAGTCTCTACTTCTTATAAGGACACTAATCATATTGGATTAGAGCCTATTCTAATGACCTCATTTTATTTAAATACTTTTTAAAAGACGTTATCTCCGAATACAGTCACATTTTGAAGTACTGGGGGTCAGGGCTCCAACATATTGAATTTTCAGGAGACATGGTTCAGCACATAGCAAGGACCAAGTAGGATTTATTTTGGGTATGCAAATTTGGTTTGATGTATGAAAGTCAGTTAAGTCCAGGAAGTTGGAGAGCAATGACCTTGATGTTCAGCAGGATGGTAGTTGTTGATGCTCATGAGCTGTGACAGGGGAGTGATATGGATGTAAGCCCAGCTGGAGCAGCTGAGGAAAAAAGGGAGAGAGCACAGATTGTGGAGAACATTTTCAAGGTTCTCTAGAAATTGGCCCCCTGAAAGCCTTAGTGGGAACAACTTAGCCAAGTGAGTAATATTTGAGATTTGGGGACCTGAGTATATCCTTGGGTAGGAACTCCCTAAAGAACAATTTGGGCATCCTAGATTTTTCTGATCTGTTACCTAGCATTGGAGCTGAAGTGATGCGATGTGAACCCAAGGCTGAGTTCTAGTTCTGCCCCTAGCTTGCTGTGTGATCTTGAGCAAGTGCCCTCTCTTGTGTGGGCCTGAGGAGGAATATGTGTGGGTTTTTTTTCCTTCTTGTTAGCCCCCATTCCCTCACAACTAATAGTTCAGTTCTGCCCCTACGCATGAACAAAAGAGTCCCAACCTTGTACCTCATTGGTACTTCTACAGCCTTGCCCCTCCCCACAAGACAAGGACATTTGGCTGAAGCCCATGCCTCCTTCTCCTGACCACACCAGCTATGTGGATCCCCTGCCCAAATTGTCCTGAATCTGAGACCAAGCCTGAATTTACCTCTTCCTTGGGTCCCACCTCTCAAGTGCGGACCGTAAACCCTGGGTTGGAGTTATGGCCAAGGGTCTGCTGTTTGTCAGAAGAATAGGCAGAGCATGACATGCAGGCTGGGTATTCACCTGTGTGAATGGGAAGCCCTTCAGGATGCAGGAGAGAGCAGAGGTGGGAAGGAAGCTGTCTGTAGGCTGAGGAGGGGCTTGTGCGGTGGTGGGGGTTAGAACCGGGTGCATTCTCTTTGAGTAGACAGAATTCCAAGGTTTTGGGGAATTCTAAATTCAAACATGACCTCACAGGCTGTTCTAAAGCTATATTTATCCAGTAGAAGGATGTAACATGTTTTATTTAACAGTTTGTAACTTATTTGTAACATTTAAAAATATTTTTACTCATATGGGGATCCATGAAAGTGTTAGGTAAGATTGGGTCTATGACAGGATCCTTGGGAGAAATGTCCTCTCTCTGATTATATGTTGTTTTAGGAGGGACGGAGAATCCAGATCCATTCCTCTCCTTACATAGAAGTAGCAGAAGACCTTTCACCGGAAACTTCCTTTCCTTGTCCTTTTGGCACCAAAGGCCAAGCGTATGACCTAATCTCAACCAATCATATTCTTTCTTCCTAGACTTGGACCTGGGACTAAGTAAATAGACGTAAGTGATGTTCATTCTAGCAGGAGTGAATCCTGGGGTTAAGTGTCCCCTGTTCTGGCTCCAGGCTTGCTGCTCAGCCTCAGACTCCAGGTTGCTTACCCCATACATTCTGGAAGCTGCTTGATATCTTCTCTATTGTGTTTAATTTGGTCAGTTGATTTCTGTTGTTTATCTTCAGAGAACCCTTGGGTATTTCAGACCTCAACTTTCTGCTTTGTCAATGATCTCAAAGGATCCTTCCAGCTCTGATGCTCAATAGCCAATGTTCCAGAAGGCTGCAGAAGCTACTCAGCTTCCTCCAAATGATAAGTACATATTTGTAGACAGGAGGTTTCTCAGCTAATGCTGTCCACACAGCACAAGTTGTATAGATCTGGTGGACAAGATAATGAGTAGGATTGGCACTGGTCCTGGAGGTGGGGGGATAAAGATGTGTCTGGGGATGTGAAGTGGACCGCTGTTGTGGAATTTCTAGATTTGACCTTTGTATTAAAGGAAACTCTGTGTCCAACATTGCTTTAATGGATTCTGGATGACCTTAAGCCACTCTGCCCACAGGCCAGGAGTATCCAACTCCAGCTGCATCCTTTCATTTGATGACTCAGTTCAGCCCAATCTAGCAAGTTCAGATTGGTACTATTTGAATGCTCTGAAGGTCACTGGATCCTTCAAGGTGAGTGTGTATTAGCATCTGCCCTCAAGGAGCTTATAGGTCATCTACTGCTTTGCCAGGCTTCTCCAAAGCACCTTTTCCTTCTTCTTGCCCTTAGTCCTCCTAGCAAGAGAGCATTTGCACCAACCCCCAGAGTGTGAGATTTACAACACACACACATTCTAAGAATTCCAAAAATGATATCTGATTTTGCAGAATTTATATAACCAAAACCTGCACTTTTATATACGTCTTCAGCCCCCTTCCTAACTCACCCCAACCACAGATATGGAGAGAGGGTGATTCAGTAGAACTCCATTTGGCCAAGGTTGGAGTTATGTCTCAAATACTTCTCTGAATTGATGGCAGACAAAACCTCCTCACTATCCAGATCTGAGACTGTTACTGGATTGCAAAGTGGTGGTGTTTGTGTTGTTCCCTCAGTTCTTAACATTGGGAGGTTCTGGCACTCGGTGGGGTGGGGTGACTGGAAGCATTGGGGGGAGGGGTGTTTGGGGGCTTGATGTGTTTGTTCTTTCATACACAGCTCACTCTGTTCCTAGCCCCCTTTACAGATGACAAGAGGTGCTAGACAGTGGAAAGTAAGATGTGTGGTGCTGCAGGCAGAAACTTGATATGGTGTAATTACTGTACATTAAAATAGATGGAATTTGGATATAAAAGCAGAGCAGACCATATCTTACGTGATGCTGAGAAGGGAGGCATCACCCCACTCTGCATGTGCATGTGCCTGAAAGAGCGTTCTAGTCTCTGAAAATGGCACATGGGCCAAAAAGTCCAAATAAACACCTCATTGCTGGGAGTGGGAGGGGAGGGGGCTCTCACCAAGGCAGATGAGCGTGGATGTGAATCAAAAACCACACTCATATGAGCCATCTTTTGGTTTGAACTTTTACTCAAATATGAGGAACTGAATTTCTCTTTTCAGAACCAAACTAAAGCCATGCCAATTCCTTTCTTTGGGCAGAGAAAAGCAATTCAGTTTCCCAAGATTTTCCTGAATAACTGTGCCAGACTAGGTGAAGGGAGAATATGTTACCACATGCCCCAAGTAGCTTACTAGTTTATTTGACAGTCTAAAGACCAGTGAGAATAACTTTTGAAAATACAATTTATAATTGAGTATTATTATGCTTAGTTTGACTAAGGATGTCAAAAAACAGGGGATCAATTATTGGTCCAAAAAATTCATTGGGAAGGTACAACTTGAACTAACCTTGAAGAGTAGATTCAACTAGACAAAGGGGTGGAACATGTACTGTCTAGTTAGGGGTGGCACACAGCATGAGAAATAGCTCAGAGTTAAGTACTGAGATGGTATATGTGTGAATAGATGGGGGAAGAAAAGAGAAAGGATACTTTGGGTGCTATAAAACCAAGAGAGTTCAAATGTTAGATATGGACTTGACTAGTGAATCCCTTACTGCCCCATATCAACCCTAAGAATCTCTGATCATAAGGTACCCAGAAAAAATAAAGGGCTAAGCTTCAGAGAGTGGGAAGGTGCCATGGAAGTGGTGTATGATGGGATTTATTGGAGAGGGTGCTATGAGAGTAATACTGATCCTTAGCTTTTGACTGAGTTTTACATTTCTTTTTTGTTACTCTTTTGATCGCAGCACCTCAGCCAAAGGAAAGACAGAATAAAGCAGCCTTAATTTCTCTGTGACACATTATTGAATTTTTAGAAAAGAAGATGTCACACTGGGTGTCCTGCCCACCAGACGGCTGGCTTCCTGTGGGTCTGACACTGAATTTCGTGATCTCTTTCCCAAGTGACGGAGTACACACAGCTGTCACCACTGAGATGCACCTCTTTGGGTGGTTTTCTAAAATTGCTCTTAACATACATTTAAATATATGAAAGTCATTCCTGGAGGTGAGGTCATTTTGAATGCAAGGTGATCGTCACATCCCTTGCAATCATAGAAGAAACTGGAAATAAAGTCCAGCTTGCTGACGTCATAACCAGCACTCATGAGCTGAGATAACAATATCATGTGTTTAAACGTGGGCTCCATCTCCCAGGCGAGGCCTCACTTTTCCTCACTCCACTTCATTGAGGTCTCTACCATGTTTGACTGATGTCAAAATGAAGGATGGAGAGTAAGCAGACCTAAGGAAGACCACTTCCTGTTCAAAAGGACATCTGGCTAGGAGACCTTGATTTAGCTGCACCTCCATGCTCACACACACACACACACACACACAATTCTGCCCAAGTACTGATGAAGACAGATGGGGAAAATGGAAACTCACACCATCATCCCAAACAGAAGCTAACAGACATTAATGCCAGCAGGTGGAAGGAATTCTACTCAAGTGACAATATCTTTAGAAATACAAAGAAAATTGGGAAAAACACAATTATAATGACATCCTTTAACTTGATTTTGTCTCTGAGAGATCAAATAGGAAAAAAGTGAGAAAATCTGAATAATATAACACTTTACCTTATGGAGAATATGCCTTATCTCCTAGCACCCATATAATTTTTATTAAAACATAAACTTCTGATTTTTAAAGATACACTTTTAAAAATCAGAAGTTTATGTTTCACACCTAACCAAGTATAATTAAAGTAATACTCAATGAAAAATATTTAGTAAAAATAACAATCATTAGGAAATTAAGTAATACTACTTGTCAAATAAAAATTCAAAATTTAATTATATATTTATATTATATTTATATAAAAATTTAATTATATATTTATTTACATTATATATATATATAATCTTAAAAATGGTCACTTTGTCTGAGAGAAAAATTTAAAACATTACATATTTTCATTTTTAATAAAAATTTTAACGAGCTGAATATTAACTCAAAGACTTAGAAATATAACAATAAAAAATCCAACAGAAAACGTAGAACCAGTTAAGACCAGAATTTAAACGAATTAGAAAAAGAAAAGGAGAATATATTGTGTATATGCACATATTGTGTGAGTGTGCATATATATATAATATTTTAAATCGTTTTTCTGAAAGTTCTAGACATTGCAAAAAAATACATGACCTGTATAAATACTGGGGAAAAGAAAACAAAATTATTGTGATTTACTGTTAATTAGATTATTTCTCCCTAAATGCTAAGACAATTGAGCAATGATTAAAACTAATATGAAATGTGATTGGAACAAATTACATGATTTTTTTTTGAAATTTGACAACCTGACTTTAAGGTCTATGGAAGAAACAATAAGTGAAAAAGTCCAGAAAAAATTTACATGCAGTAATTCAGGAAGTTTTTCCCTTTACACATTATACATCTGCAATAATAAAATCAGTGTGGTTTGGTTTTCTATGACAAACCAATGGACCAGAAGAAAAATTTCAGAAGCATGCCTAGGTTTATGTAATATGGAATTTAAACTCTGTAGATAAAGGATAAATGGCTCATTTGATGCGTTGGAACAATGGCCAACTTTTTTCAAAAAGAAATATTATCAGTAATTCATAACAATAATCAAAGCAAGTTTCATGTAGATAAAATATTTAAATGTAAGTAATGAAATCATAGAAGTACTAGAAGCAAACGTGGGTATATATATATCATTGGCAGATGGGTGGGATGTTTATTCTAAACTATATAATTTTAGAATAAACATGTTTCTATTTTAATTATAGTAAAATTTGATACTTATATAAATGAAATAATATTTGTTATATCAAATCCATATATTAACTCTTTTATGCTGTCTACTTTTGGTGTCTTGCTTGGAAAACCGTGTGTGTGCTTGCTTGTGTGTGCACGTGTTTGTGTGTGTGTGTACGTTCTAAAAACAAGGACCCCATGAAAATCAGACTAGCATAACATTTAAGAGTACAGATTCTGCCATCTGGCACACTTAAAATCCAACTTCACGTGACCTTAGGCAATTTAACCTTTTTATGCCCCAATTTTCTTAACTGTAAAATGGAAATAATAACATTACCTAATACATTGGAGTGTCTGGAGGATTCAGTTAGTTAGCATATGTAAAGTACTTAGAATAGTAGTTGGCAAATGTAAACATTATTTAATGTTACTATTAAAATAATACTAATGTACATTAGAAAATTATTTAGAACTGAAAAAATATACATGGCCAAAAATTACACTAAAATAACTAAAATTATTTTACATTTATTTGGTCAAAGAAATGCAGTTAAAATATTAATGGGTTCTTATTTTTCACCTATAAAAGTGGCAAAGACAAAAATGATCAGTTCTCAAAGTTAGGAAGTTGGCAGAAAAATAAACACCTTATAAATTGGTATCAAACTTCATAGGGTAATTTGGCAATAACTACCAAAATATTATCGATGTATGTACTTTTAATCCATCCATTCCTCTCCAGAAATGTATCTTATGGAAATTATTATATGTAGACAAATATTCAGCTACAAAGATAAACTTTCTAGTGTTGTTTAGAGAGGTGATATAATTTCTGTCTTAAATGCTTGATAGAATTCACCTCTGAACTAGTGCTCTTTTTGGAAAGGTCATTAATTATTGATTCAATTTCTTTAATGGATAAAGACCTATTTATATTGGTTATTTCTCTGTGTCTGAGTTTTAACACATTTTGTCTTTCAAGGAATTGGTCCATTTCATATAGGGCATCAAATTTACGGGTGTAGAGTTGTTCATAATATTCCTTTATTATCACTGTAATATCCATGGGATCAGTAGTGAAGACCCCTTTTTATTTTTGATGTTAGTAATTCATGTGTTCTATCTTTCTTTCTTGGTTGGCCTGGCTAAAGGTTTATAATTTTATTGATTTTTTTCAAAGACAAGCTGTTCATTTTCCTCTATTGATTTCTCATTTTAAGTTTCATTTATTTCTGCTCTAATTTTTATTATTTCATTTATTATAGTTACTTTGGATATAATTTTCTTTTCTTTTCCTAGTTTCCTAAGGTGGAAGCTCAGATTATTGATCTTAAATCATTCTTCTTTATTAATATATACATTCAATGCTATAAATTTCCCTCTAAATACAGCTTTTACTGCGTCTCACAAATGTTGATAAGTTGTATTTTCATTTTCACTTAGCTCAAGCTATTTTTTATTTATCTTAACATTTCTTTGACCCATGTGTCATCACATGAAATCACATGAAATATCATCTCCAGATATTTGGGGATTATCCAGCTATCTTTCTGTCATTGATTTCTAGTTTAATTTCATTGTGGTTTGAGAGCAGACATTGTATAATTTCTCTTCTTTTAAATTTGTTAAAGGTATTATATGTTCCAGAATGTGCTATATCTTGGCAAATGTCCCGTAGGAACTTGAGAAGACTATGTATTCTGCTGTTGTTGGATGAAGTATCCTATAAATGTCAATTAGATCCAGTTGACTTATGGTTCTGTTCAGTTTGACTATATCCTTCCTGATTTTCTGCCGGCTGAATCCACCAGTTACTGATAGAGGGGTGTTGAAGTCTATAACTGTAACAATGGATTTATTTATCAGTTTATCAGTTTTTGCGTCATGTATTTTGACTCTCACATAAAGTATTGTTATGTCCTCCTGAAGAATTTAGCCTTTGATCTTCATGTAATGCCCCTCTTTATGTTTGATAATTTTCCTTGCTCTGAAATCTGTTTGGTCTGGAATTAATATGGTGTTTTGATTTTGATTAGTGTTAGCATGGTATATCTTTCTCCATCCCTTTACTTTTAATCTAATTGTCTTTTTATTGAAAGTGGGTTTTTGGTAGACAGCATATGGTTGAGTTTTGTTTTTTATCCATTCTGACATTTTCTGTCTTTTAATTAGTATATTTAAACCATTCACATTTAAAGTGATTATTGATACAGTTGGAGTAATAACTACCATATTTGTAATTTTTTAAATTCTTATCCTTGTTCTTTGTTTCTTTTTTTTTTTTTCTCCTTCCACTCTTTTTCTGCTTTCTCTGGTTTTAATTGAGCATTTTATATGATTTCACTTTCTCTCCTCTCTTAGCATATTAATTATATTTAAACTTTTTTAAAATAGTTGCACTAGAGTTTGCAATATACATTTACAACTAATCTAAGTATTTTCAAATAAATCTATACATCTTCATGGTAAGTATAGTTACCGTATAACAGAGTATCCCCAGTGCCTCCCTTCTGTCCCTTACACGTCACTGTCATTCATTTTCCTTATCTATAAGCCGTAATCACCCAATATATCACTGCTATTATTATTTTGACAAACTAGTTATTTATTAGATCAATTAAAAATAAGAAAAATACATTTAAAAAAATTTACCTTCTTTTATTCCTCTCTAATGCTCTTCCTTTCTTCATGTAGATCCAGGTTCCTGACCTACTTTATTTTCCTTTTCTCTAGCTTTGTGTTGTTTATAATAGTAAACATTTGGAGACAACAGATGTTCAACAATTGGATAAAACTGTGGTAAATCCATGTAATGAAAAACTATGAAGCCATTGAAAATGATTGTGAACTTCCATCTTTCCCCTGCTCTCCACCTCCTGGTGGTCCAATAATTAATCATAGCTGAAGAAAGTTCATTGGGGATAAATTTCAGGCAGCAGAGCTAACTATTTCTGCTTCCTCTTGTACTTCTGAGAATCTTCCCCACTGTTGGTGGAGGAGGAAGGGCTGCCAGGAAGGAGAAGAGTGCCAACCAGATGCAGCAGACACACAATGCAGATTCCTGGGCGTGGGTGAGAGGTTCCCCCATGAGGCTTGGGAAGTTCAGCTCTCACAATATGGGATCAGGTGGCTAGAGAGAGGGCCTTTTCCTTGACCTAGTGATTCTGTGGTTGTTACTAGAGGGATTGGGATATGGCTGATTCTCCCCAGCAAGCATCACCTTTGCCTGCCCCTCATTCAGAGAACTAGGCTTTTTGTTCTCCTGGCTTCAGAAAAGGAGAAGACCCTAAAAACAGAGGAGGAAAAGGCATCTCTTTCTTCAGAATTTCAATAGAATTTCAACAACCCTTGGAAAAACTGCAGGACTCTAGGTACAGACAACATTTTAAAAGAAAACATCATGACTAAGAGTCTCTTCCCAAGTCTAGGAAGGAATTTCAGGCTGGAATGAGGGAGAGAAACAGAGAAATCCATGTTTCCTGCAGGGGTCACTGTGACTTGTACCCTTGGCTGAGCCCCAGAGAATGGGAAAACAAGACAAGTTTGTAGGAACTCTAAAGCAATTGTGACCTGCACTGTTTCCTGGGAAGAGACGAGGAAGGCAAGAAGCTCAGTGAAGACAGACAAGGTTTTGGGCAATCTGGTGGGATTTCCAGATAGCAGGTAAGTGCAGAAGAAGGAAGCATCTCAATCCCTTTGTGCTGGAGGGCAGCATGGAAGTTGCTGGGTGAATTGACTTTGGACTGGGAACGTGGGACATCTCATAATGAGTGGAATGGACCAATGACTCAGACTAGACATGAGGATGGGCATCCTGGTGAATTTCAGTGCAGACAAATGACATTGAGGTATTAAGAAACTGAACCTTAAAACCTAGAAGCAACTGGTGGGGAAGGATTTTACCTTTACTGAAGTTGGATTTCTCCTACAACGCTGGTAAAATGATTGCTCAGAATAAATGATAATTGAATTATAAAAGATAAAGTTATACTTATTAAACACTTGTGTTTGTGGACCTAGATTCTTATTTGATCATTTTTATGGTAATTTTAGCCTCAGACTTCCCTAGGGTGATGATATGAGGAGAGGCAAGAATAAAGACAACTATTAGCAGTTGTTGGGTCTGATAATACCCTCCCACTAAGGGTTAAGGCAGGCCATTTCTTACCCACATTGAGGAAACAGCAGCCCTGATTGTAAATAAGGAATTAATGTGTGCATCAAAGACAATGTCGAGACTGCATAAAAAATGAGCAGTTCACACCTTTTTTTTCAAAGTTAACTTTTTTCAGCTTAAAAACCTGATAAATGATTTCAATTAAGTTACAGAAAAAGAAAATTATATTGCAAATTCATGCAAAATCGTCCTAAAAAATCACTTGCCTAATCACACAAATCAATTCTTCAGACTGAGAATCTAACCTCAAAATAGAAAGTATGGATGTTTCAGCAGCAGTTGCACAAGTAAGGTGGGAACCTCAGGGTGGTCTGCTCTGGCCCCATTTTTATCAGGATAAAACGAGTTAAAGATCACAGAAAACTAGTTTTTCAGGACCCATTGTTGCTCCATAGAAAACTCAGCACAGTGCCTAAGGAGGTGCTCCTTATCTAGTTCTTTCTCCTCTTTAGGCAAAATGAATAATGAACTCCTTTACCCAAGAGAGAGTTGTAGAATACGTTAGTTCTGGAGCAACTGAGAATTACCAAGCAGTATCAAATGCACATGTGGATGCTCTCAATTACACCATAATTCAAATAAATCATTATTATCATTGTTGTTGTCATCAGTGCAATCATCATCATCATCTAAGAACTTTGCAGCTGTTTGGATGGACCCTGATGTAATAGGAAAGGAATTTGGGTCGGAGGGCCAGGATGCTAGATTGACTGAGACTTTAGCTGCTTGTTTAATTTTGGCAGGTTGCTTCCCTGCTCTGGGACTCACTTTATGCTTGCATATCTGCGTGGGTAGTCTAGGTGGACCAAGGATTCTTCTTTTTGGCATTCTTTATTGTTTCACACCTGCCCCTACCTTCATAGTTTATGAGTCTTTAAGGTCTTCAAGGGCAAAGATCTTGCTTTGTTGACTACGGTATCCCTCAGGAGGTCTCTCTGGTCTGTCTCAGGGTATGTGCCTAACATTATTGGCTAAGGTGAGTTGGAGTTTTGTTTTGTTTTGCTTTGGGAGGGGTCTGGAAGGAAAAGATAGAAGAGGTAGTGGTTTATGCTGTCCACTTAGAGGCATTGGTTTCCCTCACCTTGCTCCCATCCTCAGGGGGGTAGAGTCCTAGAACTTTGTCCTCAGTTTCTGGCAAACACATGGGAGTCATGCAGCATGTCTGCTTGCATTCAGTAGCTCTACAGTCCCATATTTCCCCAAAGAACTGGGAATTGTGTTTACGTTTTATTCCTGGTACTTGGCTGTGCTGTGGAGGTGGAATGGCCTCCATTTGTTCGATTCTTAGTGGTAGTGCCACCCCACCGAGTCTGCATGGTTAATGCCATTAATGATTAAAGGATGAACCTAGGACAGGGACTGTACTCCTCCTTGATAGAGATAACATTTTTGGCTCTAACTAAACAAACACAGATACAATAAAACACACTCACTCCAATACACAACAAAAAAGCATCCAGAAGTACAGGAGATGGGAAAAGGAGGGGAATTTCCTAGAATACTCCTGATTGAAGAAAACTAAGGCATTTGAGTACAAACCTTGGTGCTGAGCTTCTGGGGAAGCCAGGAAAATGGAGGAAACAGAGACATGTGGAGTTTCAGAGCAATGTCATGGTGGCGCATGAAGTGAAATGCATTTCCAGGTCCTGGCTTTTGAGATGTACTGAGTAATATAATGAGCAAGAGTTTTCTGGATCAGCTCTTACTGCATAATGAATCATTTATTTTAAGCTTATTAATGGCTGAAAATAACAACCTAAAGCTTTTTATTTCTTTTGAATCTGTAGGTCAGCTGGACAGTTCTGTTGATCTAGGCCAAGACCAGCTAATCTCAACCAGGGAGACTCATGCTTCTGTGGTCAGCTGGTGGATCAGTTATGTTAGCTGCTCTTAGCCCAAGCTGGCAGAACTTTTCTCTGCTCCATGTTGTCTGTCATCTTCCAGCAGGCTAGCTGGGGCTTGTCCAATAGCTACAGAGTTCTAAAAGGGACTGGAGAAGTGCAAGAGGTTTGGGGGGGGCTAAACTGGGTGAGCCAAAAGTGAGTCATAAGGACAACACAGAGGGGAAGGGAAATAGTCTATTTCTTCATGGGAAGAACTGTGAAGTCACATTGCAAAGGTCATGGACACAGGGAGGTAAAGAATCTGAGCCACTTTTGCACTCCACCTACCACAGTCAAACCTCTGTCCACAATTATTCACATTCTTCATACAAAGTTCATTGCACCCCTCCTGAGACCCTTACCTCCCAACTCTTATCCAATCATGGCATCATACTCCAAGTCTAAGATCTGTGATTTGCATCAGCTCCAGACCCAAATCCTGTTGATCCTGAGATCCATGAATTAAAAGCCAAGTTATCAGTCCTCACACATGCTACATACAATGTTGAAAT
Organism: Eschrichtius robustus; assembly: GCF_028021215.1. Classification (NCBI taxonomy): domain Eukaryota; kingdom Metazoa; phylum Chordata; class Mammalia; order Artiodactyla; family Eschrichtiidae; genus Eschrichtius; species Eschrichtius robustus. The sequence goes on from NC_090842.1 coordinate 49,729,639, forward strand.
GAACAATAAAACCCCAATGAGAACACTCATTCAAAAGTGACAAGAATGGGAGGCATGTGGCAGTCACTGGTCTACAGGAGTTCTGAAGTCACACTGGGTAAATGGTGGGGTATGTTACTTGATGAGGCAATGATTCTATTCCCTGGGAGTAGCTGCCCCATCCATTGGTTTCCATAGGTCTCAGCTTCACTGTTTGAGACCTCCTTCCTTTTCTATCATCCTCTGGTTACTTCTAAATAAGTGGCCTGCTTTAGCAGCAAGGTGCTTCCTTAGTCTGCTTCTTGACCTTCAGAAGTTGGAGGCACAGGAATCTCTTTAAAATTTAAAAAATCTCAGTCCTTTTATTACACACTAGTAGCATTTGCCAATTCAATTTGATTTAAAACGTTGGGGGTTTTCTATGTAGCTAATTGTTATTTACCCCATGTGTTTAAAGCCACAGCTAAAATATCCTCTGAGACAGACTCTTCTCTTTAAAGTTACTTCTAGTTTGGGATGTGGCTTCTCTATTCTTAAACTTCCCTTTAGTCCAGCTGAGAAGGTCTATATAGACTTAACATTTTTGATTTTATCTTTGTACTTATGACTCACTTTATTTTATTTGTTTTAAAAAATCAGTATACAATAAAATTGACATTTATTGTATGTACAGTTCTATGAGTCATAATACGTGGACAGATTTGCATAATCATAATTACCATCAGTATAGGGAACCATTCCATCACCCTAAAAACTCCTCTGTGCTATCCCTTTATAGTCACACTTTCCTCCACCCCAAACTAATGACAACCACTGATCTGTTTCCCATCACTATATTTTGCCTTTTTAAGAATGTCACATAAATGGAACCACATAGTATGTAGGTTTTTGACACTAGACTTACTCAAGCATAATGGTTTTGAGTTTTTGCTTGTATCAACAATGCATTCACTATTAGTGCTCAGTAGAAAACCAGTGTATGAATATACCCAGTTTATTTAACCATCACCCACTGAATGATATTTGGTTTGTTTCCAGTTTGGCACAGTTTTGAATAGAAATTCTCTAAACAACTGTTCATAGGTCTTCATGTAGATGTAAGGTGTTTTTGTTATTGTTTGTTTGTTTGTTTTTTAAATTTTTCTGGGGTAAATACCTGTGAATGGGATTGCTGGGTCATAGGGAAGGGTATGTTTGCTTTTATAAGAAACTGCATGCTGTTTTACCTCATGATTATACCATTTTGCATTCCTACCATTAATGTATGAAAGTTCCAGTTGCCTTTCATCCTCTCTAACGCTTGGTATTCTTAGTATTCTTTATTTTAGCCAATCTAATATGCGTGTAGTGGTGTTCATCTTAGCTTTAGCTTGCATTTCCCTAATGGCTAGTGAGAACATATTTTCATTGGCTTATATGCCATCTGTACATCTTCTTCAGTGAAACATCTGTGTCATTAACCATTTTCTAATTGGATTGTTTGCTTTTTAATGTTGAATTTTGAGAGTTCTTTATATATACTACATATGCATCCTTTGCTAAATATGTGGTTTGCAAATATTTTTCCCCAAGATGTGGCTTATTTCCCATTTCAGTTATTAATTTAACTAAGTGTAATTGCACAAATGACAAAAATAAAAAAATTTAGACAGTCAGCTTTTAAGATAAACAAGGAAAAAAAAGACCTCATAGGCTTGATGGTCTGAAGTTAACAAGAATTACAAATATGTAGGCATAAGGAATTGTTAATATCCTCAAGATTCTTTGCTATTTTCCATTGTAAACAATCATGTCATCTACAAATAGGCACAGTTTTATTTCTTCCTTTCCAATCTGTATGGCTATTATCTCCATTTCTTGCCTTATTGCTCTGTCTAGATCTTCCAATGCTATGTTGCATGGCAATGGTGAGAGTGGAATCCTTGCCTTATTCCCAGTCTTAGTGAGGAAACATTAAAAGTCTTTCACTATAAAGTATGATGTTAGCTATCAGTTTTTAAAATAGATGCTCTATATTAATTTGAGGAAGTTTCCCATTATTCCTAGTTGACTGAAACTTTTTATCATGAATAGGTATTGACTTTTATGAAATTATTTTTGCAGCAATTGATATGATCATATAATTTTTATTCTTTAGCATGCTAACATGGTGGATTACATTGATCAATTTTCAAATATTAAACCAGCTTGGCCTCCCTGAATAATCTCCACTTGGACAAGTATATAATTGTCATTATATGTTATATATTGTTTGTTTGGAAGTCCTATTATTCTTTGTGTATATGTTTATAATTGTTATATATTTGCTAATCTTTTTATCATTATAGAATGTCCTTTTATGCCCCTATGAACAACTTTTGTTTTAAAGTCTATTTTTCTGGAATTAGTATTGCCATTTCCAGCTCACTTTGGTAACTCTTTTCATGGTATATCTTTTTTTGTTAATCCTTTTTCTTTCAAACTACTTGTATCTTTGAATCTAAACAGAGTCTTTTATATAGGCAGCATATAGTATGGCCATATTTTTAAAAATATATTCTCCCAATCTCTACCTTTTAATTAAAAAGTTTAATCCATTCACATTTAAGGTAATTACTGGTACAATAGGATTTATGTCTCTCATTTTGCTGTTTGTCTTCTATATGGCTTGTATTTTTTGTTTCTTGATTTCTCCATTATTGTCTTATTTTGTGTTAATTAGATATTTTCTTGTGTACCCTTTTAATATTCTTGTCATTCCTTTGACTATATATTTTTCAGTTATTTTCTTAGTTGTTTCCTTGGGGATTGTCATCAACGTCTTAATTTATAAAATTCTACTTTGGATTAATACCAACTTAATTTCACTAGTATGCAAACATTGCTGCAATATAACTATTCCCTTACTCTTTTATCCTATTATTGTCATAAATTACATCTTTATACATTGTGTGCACACCAACATATATTTATAATTATTGCTTTATGTGGTTGTCTTTTCAGATAGAGAAAAAAAGAAGTTACACACAAACATATTTATATTATAATTTGTATTTATGGATATGTATATTATAATTTGTATTTATGGATGTAATTACCTTTAATTATTCATATATATTCAATTTACTGTCTAGTGTCCTTTCACTTCAGTCTGAAGGACTCCCTTAAGTATTTCTTGTAGGGCAGGTCTGTTAGAGATGTACTCTTTTTATCTATCTTAATTTCTCCTTCATTTTTGGAGGATAGTAATTTTTTTTGTATATAGAATTTTTGGTTAACAGTTCGGGATATTTTTTCATACTTTGAAAATGCCAGCCGAATTCCTGACTTTGTGGTTTCTGATAAAAAATCTGCTGTTAATCTTATTGAGGATTCCTTGTACATAATGAGTTGCTTCTCTTTACTGCTTTCAAGATTCTCTTCTTGACCTTCAACAGTTTGATTATGATTTTTAGGTGTTGATATCTGAATTTATTCTATTTGGAGTTTGTTGAGCTTCTTGAATGTGTAGATTAATATTTTTAATCAAATTTGGGAATGTTTTTGCCATCAAACATGTATTATTCTCCTTTCTCTCTCCTCCTCTTCTTCTCTCATTCTGAACTCCTATTATGGATATGTTGGTACTTGGATGCTGTCCCACAGATCTCTCATGGTCTGTTCATTTTGCTTCATTCTTTTTCCTTTTTGTTCCTCAGACTGGATAATCTTAATTGACCTGTCTTCAAGCTTGCTGAGTCTTTATTTTGCCTGCTCAAATATGTTGTTGAGTCCCTCCAGTAAATTTTTATTTTCAGTTATTGTACTTTTCAACTCCAGCAATTCTATTTCATTATTTTAAAAATAATTTATATTTCTTTATTAATATTCTATATTTGTGGAGACATCTTCTCATAGTTTAGTTCTTTAGAGTGTTTTCCTTTAGCTAATTAAGATAGCTGATTTAAAGTCTTTGCTAGTAAGTCCAATGCCTGGGTTTCCTGAAAGTGCTTTTATTGATTGTATTTTTTCGTGTATATGGTCCTTACTTTCTTGCTTCTTCACATGTCTTGTAATTTGTGTTGAAAATAGATTATTTTAAGTATTATAATGTGGTAACACTGAAAATCAGATTCTCCTCTCCTTCGCAGGGTTGTTGTTTTTGCTGCTTGTCATAGTTATTATTAGTTATTTTTTGTTTAGTGATTTTTCTAAACTAATTATGGAAATCTATATTCTTAATGTGTGTTGCCACTAAAGTATCTATTTAGTTAGTGATCAGTTAATAATTGGACAGAGATTTCCTAAGCTTCTGAGATAAAGATTCTCTCACTTTTACTGAGGGGCTCTGCATAAGTTTTGAGACATGCTTTCAACACTCAACCAGGTAGTTGAAAATCCTGCCTTAGCTTTCACTTCCTGCTTGTGCAGAACTTCAAAGTCAGCCAGAAGTGAAACCTAAAGTCCTTCTCCAGTATGTCTTGAGCATGTACACAGCCCTATGCACACTCTTGCCTTTCTAGATTCCCAGGAATATGTTGCAGCTTTTCAAAGCCCCTATGGATATCTCATTCTTCAACTTTCCCTTTTATGCTTTTACTTTTAATCTAGTTTATTTCTTACCTCAAATACTATCTATTGCCTCAGGCAGCCACAATGTTAAAACACTTGCCTATGAATGTTTTTGTTTGTTTCATCCTGGAAAGAGGCTTTTAACAATAATGAGCCCCAAGTCTAGCCAAATAAGGAAAAAATCTTAAAGTGACATTTTATAGGGAAACACCAGACAGGTCAAATGAGAATTCTTTGATTATCTGCTCCGTTTGGTACAAGAAATGTGGACTGTCATTTTTCAAAGCAACTAATGAACTGAGTAGTGAGGGGATAGAACTAGGGTAAATTAAAACACTAAGAAATTTGTGGTTCTTTCTGTGATTCAGCCACTTTTCTTGAATAAACATACCTTGTATAATTGCAAGTCCCTTGTTAAATTCCAAAGTTTTGAAAAAGTTAATTCTGACAATCTTTTTTGCCAGTTTTTTCACTGGGTTTTATATAGAGCCTAATTTTCAGAGGTCCTTGCTCCATTATTTTTGCTGACATTAACTAGTTCTGTAAATTATTGCTTCACATATTTTGCTAGCCTGTTGTTTGTTACCTACGTATTTAGTATTGCCATGAACTTTTGGAAGAGTGACTCTTGTCATTATTTAATGTCCCTTCTGTCTCTGATAATTTTCTTTGCTCTGAAATCTATTTTAGCTAATTTTAGTATAGCCCCTCCTACTTTTTAAAATTAATGTTTGCATAGTATGTCTTTTTTCTATTGTTTTACTTTCAACCTACATATATTATTATATTTAAAGTGAGTTTCTTTTAGACAACACATAGTTGGGCCAAGTCTTTTCGTCCACTGTGTTGATCTCTGTCTTTCAACTAAGCTTTAGGACCATTTACATTTCACATAACTATTGACCTGTTATGTTTAAGTCTGCCTTTTTTTGGTATTTTTTTTTCTGGTTATTCTCTCTGGTTTCGTTTCTCTGTTTTATTTTTTCTGCCTTCCTGTGGGATACTTGAACATTTTTTTTTAGAATTACATTTTGATCTATAGTGTTGTTCAATGTATCTTTGGCTTTTTTTTCCCCTTCCAGTTTTATTGAGATAATACTGACATACAACAAGGTAGAATTTTAAGGTGTACAGCATAATGATTTGACTTACATACATCATGAAATGATTATCACAGAAAGTTTAGTGAACGTTCATTGTCTCATATAGATACAAAATTAAAGAAATAGAAAAAAAAGTTTGTGATGAGAACTCTTAAGATTTACTCTCTTAACAACTTTCATATATAACATACAGCATATTTATCATGTAGTACATTATATCCTTAGTACTTATTTATCTTATAATTAGAAGTCTGTACCTTTAGACTGCCTTCATCCAATTCTTCTTCCCTCTTTCACCCACCTCTGGTAACCACCAGTCTGATCTCTTTATCTATGGGTTTATTTATTTATTTTTTCTTTATTTGTTTTTGAAGTACAATTTTCCTACAACACCATGCTAGTTCCTATTATACAACAAAGTGATTCAATATTTCTACACATTTCAAAATGATCACCACAATTAACCTTGTTAGAATATGTCACCATACAAAGATATTATATATTTGTTGATTATATTCTCCATGCTCTGGATTTCATACTTGTGTCTGATTTATTTTGCAATGGTATGTTTGTACCTCTTAATGTCTCTCAACTTTTGCTTTCCATGACCACCCCTCTCCCTCTGGCAACCACCTGTTTGTTCTCTGTATCTATAACTATCTTTCTGTTTCATTATATTTTTTCAGTTGTTTTGTTTTTTAGATTCCATGTATGAGTGAAATCATACAGTATTCCCCTTTCTAGGGCTGACTTATTTCACTGAGCATAAAACCTCTATGATGATTTATGTTGTCACATATGGTAAGATTTTATTCTTTTTATGGCTGAGTAATATTTCATTATATATTTATGTGTATATATATATATATATTATATATATATTCATTTTATTCTTTTTGATGCGATCATAAATGGTGTAGTTTCCTTAATTTCTCTTTGTGATATTTCATTGTTAGTGTATAGAAATGCAACAGATTTCTATATGTTAACTTTGTATCCTGAAACTTTACCGAATTCATTGATGAGTTCTAGTAGTTTTTTGGTGGCATCTTTAGGATTTTTTATGTATAATATCATGTCACCTGCAAACTGTCAGTTTTGTTTCTTCCTTTCCAATTTGAATTTCTTTTTCTTGTTTGATTATTGTGGCTAGGAACTCCAATACTATGTTGAATAAAAGTGGTAAAGAATGGACATCCATGTCTTGTTCCTGATCTTAAACGAAATGCATTCAGCTTTTCACCATTAAGTATGATATTAGCTGTGGGCTTGTCATATATGACCTTTATTATGTTCAGGCATGTTACCTCTATAGCAACTTCTTAGAGGGTTTTTTTTATTATTATTATACATAGATGTTGAATTTTGTCAAAAGGTTTTTCTGTATCTTTTGAAATGATCATGTGGTTTTTATTCTTCAATGTGTTAATGTGGTATATCATACTAATTGATTTGTGGATATCGGACCATCCTTGCATCCCTGGGATAAATCCTACTGATCATGGTGTATAATCCTTATAATGTATTGTTGAATTCGGTTTGCTAGTATTTTTGCATCTATGTTCCTCAGTGATATTGGCCTGTAATTTTTTGTGTGTGATATCTCTGGTTTTGGTATCAGGAAGATGCTGACCTCATAGAATGACTCTGGAAGCATTCCTTCCTCTGCAATATTTTGGAATAGTTTGAGAAGGGTAGATATTAACTCTTCTCTAAATGTTTGGTAGAATTCAACTGTGAAGCCATCTGGTCCTGGATTTTTGTTTTGGGGAGGTTTTGTTGTTGTTGTTGTTGTTACTGATTCAATTTCATACTGGTAAACGGTCTGTTCATATTTTCTATTCCTTCCTGGTTCAGTTTTGAGAAATTGTACTTTTCTATGAATTTATCAATTTTTTCTAGATTGTTCATTTTATTGACATATAATTGTTTGTAGTAATCTCTTATGGTCCTTTATATTTCTGTTGTGTCAGTTTTGATTCTTTTTACTTTCTGACTTTATTGATTTCTGCTCTCTCTTAAGGTCGAATGTATTGTAACAACTCTATTTTTACTCAACCCGTACCCTAGTTTACTATTTTTAACATCATATTTTACATAGTTTTGATTTGTGTATTCTTTAAGTACTTATTGTAGATACAGATGCTTTTACTACTTCTGTCTTTTAACCTTCCTAATAGCTTTATACCTGGTTGATTTACTGTCTTTACTGTACATTTATAGTTACCACTGAGATTTTTTTCCTTTGTAATTTTTATATTTCTAGTTGTAGACTTTTTCACTTAGAGAAGTCCCTTTAACATTTCTAAAGCTGGTTTGGTGGTGCTGGACTCTTAGTTTTTGCTTGTCTATAAAACTTTTATCTCTCCATCAAATATGAATGAAAGCCTTGTTGGGTAGAATATTCTTGGTTATAGGTTTTTCCTTTTCATCACCTTAACTATATCACACCACTCTCTTCTGGCCTGCAAAGTGTCTGCTGAAAAGTCAACTAATAGACTCATGGGAGTTCCCATGTATGTAACTTATTGAAAGCTTGTTTCCCTTGCAGCTTTTAATATTTTCTTTTTATCTTTAATTTTTGCCATTTTAATTACAATTTGTCTTGGTGTGGCCCTCTTTGGGTTGATTCTGTTTGGGACTCTCTGTCTTTCCTAGCTATGGATATCTGTTTCTTTCCTACGTTAGGGAAGCTTTCAGCTATTATGTCTTCAAATATGTTCTCTGCCCCCTTCTCTCCCTCTTCCCCTTCTCTCTCACATTCTAACATATGAATGTTAGTATGCTTGATATTGTTACAGAGGTCTCTTAAACTGTCATTTCTTTTTATTATTTTCCTTTTTTTCTGTTCAGCTTCAGTGGTTTCCACTATGCTATCTTCCAGTTCACTGATGTGTTCCTCTGTATCATCTAATCTACTGTTGATTTCTTCTAGTCTATTTTTTATTTCAGTTATTGTAATTTTCATCTGTTTGGTTCTTCTTTATATTTTCTGACTCTTAGTTTAAAACTTCTAACTTCTCATCCTGTTAGTCCAATCTTCTCCCAAGTTTTTGAACATCTTTAAGATCATTACCTTGAATTCTTTATTCGGTAGATTGCTTATCTCAACTTTACTTAGTTTTTTTTTGGGGGGTGGATTTTATCATAGTCCTTCATTTGGAACATATCCCTCTCTCACCTCAATTTGTCTAATTGTCTTATTTTATTTCTATGTATTTGGTAGGTTGGTTAAGTTTCTCAACCTTGGAGAAGTGGCTTTTTGAAGACGTACTATGTGTCCCAGAAGCACCCCCCTCCCCGTATTCTCTAGGGGGTCCTCCCATGTGGGCTGCATGGGTCCTTTTATTGTGGTGGGTTGACTACTGTGGGTGGTCTAGTAGGCACGGCTGGCCCCTGGTCTGTCTGGTTTCCAGGCCCTGCCTTGTGTGGAGGTTGCTGGCTGCTGGTGGGCAGGGCAGGGTCATGGAGTAGCTTGCTGCAGAACTCTGGGAGCCCCAGGGCTGGAGCTGGCCCACTTATGCATGGAGCCAGGTTTTAGGGTAGGTAGTTGCAAGGCTGGGCATCCCAGATCTAGTGTTGACCTGCCGGTGGGCAGAGCTAGTTCCTTACACACCTGTCTGTGGGATCGGAGGTAGCCCAAAGCTGGTGTTGGACTACTGGTCAGTCGGGCTGGATCCCAGGTCAGTTCGCTAAGGAATCCAGAGTCTTAGAGCTGGTGTTTGTCTGCCGGTGGGTGGGGCTGGGACCCAGGGGCATCCCAGGACTGATGTTGGCCTGCTGGTGTATGGAGGCAGGTCCTGAGGTCTCTGGCTACAGGGCTCTGGGGGTCCTGGTGGAGCTGGTGTCAGCCCACTAGTGTATGGGGCCGAATCCTTGGGCAGCTGGCTGAGGGGCTCAAGGTGTGCCAGAGCTGTTGTTGGTCTGTTGGTGGGCCCGGCTGGGTGATCCGTGGGGTTGGTGCTAAACTGCTTGTGGGTGGGCTGCATCCTTACATGGAAGGCTGAGGGGCTGCCGTGGTACTGGAGCTGGTGCTCACCCACTGGTGGGCACAGCTGAGTTCTGGATTCTCTAGCTGCAGGCCCTGGGGTTCCTGAAGCTGGTGTTGTCCCACCAGTGTGTGGGGCTGGGCACAGAGGATCCTGGGGCTGGTGCCTGCCTCCTGCTGGGTGAATCTGTGTCCCAGGGTTTCTGGTTGCAGGGCCCAAGGGCTCCTGGGGCTAGCGCCAGTGTACTGATGTGTAGGACCATGTTCTGGGCCCTCTGGTGGACAGGGCCAGGTCCCAGGGTGGCTGTGGGCTCAGAGGGTCTTAAGGAAGCCAGCCTCCTGGTGGGTTCCCAGGAGGGGAACTGTTTCACTGACCAGCTAGTTGCTTGGCCTGAGGCGTCCCAGGACTGGTGCTGACAGGTTGGTGGGCAGGACTGGTTCTCAAGCTAATAAGCTAGAAGGAGGATTCCAGAATGGTGTTTGCCAGTACCAGTGTCCACATGGTAGAAGGAGCTCCCAAGATTAGCTGCTGCCAGTGTCTATGTCCCCAGCACGAGCTCCAGTTTAGCAGGAGCAGATTAGCAGGTGGGACTGACCCAGGCTCCTTTCCAATTACTGCTTTTGCCCTGGGTTCTGGATCACGTGAGATTTTGTGTGTGCCCTTTAAGAGTGAAACCTCTATTTCCCACAGCCTTCTGGGACTCCGGAAAGTAGGCCCCACTGGCCTTCAAAACCAAATGTTCTGGGGGCTTGTCTTCCCACTTCAGGACCCCTGGGCTGAGGACCACTATGTGGGGCTTGGACCCCTTGCTTCTCGAGGGGAACCTTTGTAATTATCATAATTATTGCAATTTCTTCCTCTTTGTGGGTCACCCACCTAAGGGTGTGGGTCTTGACTACACCACATCTCTACCCCTCCTACCATCTCACTGTGGTTCCTTCTTTATATCTTTAGTTGTAGATCTTTTTTTTTTTTTTTTGCTAGTCTTTCAGTTTTTCTTATCAATAGTTTCTTTGTAAGTAGTTGTAGTTTTGGTGTGCCGATGGGAAGAGGTGAGCTCAGGGTCTTCCAACTCTGCCATCTTGGCCACTCCTCTGTTGAGTGTATCTTTGGTCAGCCTTTTTAGTAGTTGTGCTTGGTTACATACATATCCAAGTCTACTGGTGTCTACATTTTACTATTTCAAATGAAGTGTGGAAATTTTACCTCCTTTCACATCCCTTTACCTTCTCCATTTATAATATAATTATCTTAAATGCTCTTTCTCTATATATTGAAGATCACATTAGACGGTATTTTTTTTCCTTCAGTGATAAAACATTATTTAGAGAACACAAGAGAAGTAAATTTTATTTTGTTGACCTATACTTTTGCCCTTATCATCTTTCTTCCTTCCCAATATTTCAAGGTTCCTTCTTTTATTATCTCCTTTCTTTTTAAAGAACTTCCTTAGCCATTCTTTCAGCGTAAGTTTGCTGGCAACAAATTCTCTTAGCTTTCCTTTATTTGAGAATGCTTTATTCCCTCTTCATTCCTAAAAGATATTTTCACTAGATATAGAATTCTGGGTTAACAGTTATTTTATTTCAGTTCTTGAAAAATGTTGTGCCGCTTCCTTCTGGCCTTCATGGTTTCTGATAATAAAGCTGCTGTAATTTGAGGTTTTTTCCCTTAGGCAATGCACTGTTTTTCTCTAACTGGTTTCAGCATTTTTTCTCTGTCTTTAATTTTCAGATGGTGAATTATAATATGCTTTGCTTGGCATGGATTTCTTTGGGTTTATCCTATTTGGAATTTACTTAGCATTTTGAATCTGTAGGTTTATATTTGTTGCCAAATTTGGGAGTTTTTCAGGCATTAATTTCTCCTAATACTTTTTCAGCACTTCCCTCTTTCTCTTCTTCTTCTGGAACTCCAGTGACACAAAAGGTGGACCTTTTGTTATGGTCCAATTCACCACCAATTTGATGGTACTTCAAACGCTAGTCTTATTTCTCAATATACATAATACTATTTACTTTCAGAGTCATGAAAATGCTGCTTTATGCATTTTGTATAGATTTTACATTTGCAGTCAGTGGAAGAAGGAGGATAGGGTGTGCTTACTCCATCTTATCCAGAACTAGAACCTCCTCATTTTATTTTGAGAATCTTTATCCAATTGGAGAGTCTGAAGAGAAATAAACAATTTTATAATCTAATCCTGAAAGTTCTTGTCCTTCTATATTCTGTCTAAATTCTGATTGCAAATTAGCTAGTGTTTACTTTAACTCTTGTCTCTCTTTTACGATTTTACCATATACAACTAGGTGTAATCAGCTAACACTTTCAAAAATCTTGCTGCAAATCATTTTTCCAATGTCAAAAACAAGTCAATTTTTATCTCCCATGTTACTACAAGAATCAGTTTTTAACAGTTGTTTGGCCATTTAATAAACATAAGTTGCCACTTTCCTGCTTTTGTTACGGGTTCCATTGTTGCTTTTCCAGATTTACTCTCTACCCAGTTCCAAGACTGATGCTACATATTTCAGGGTTTTGTTAGAACAGGGCCCCATTCTTAGATACTAATTTCCATATTCATTTGCTTTTGAGGTGTGGCCACTCCAAAATGAAGTGGTTACAAAAACAACTATTTGTAATTTCTCATGAGTTCACGGCTCAGCTGCATGGTTTTGCTTAGTGGATCTTAGCTGGGTCTGCTAATGTGTCTGTGGTCAGCTAGAGGGCCAACCAGAGGTGATGTAAATAGAACGTCATTGATTTTTGAGGGCAACAGAGGGACACACAGGAAGAACATGGATGCCGCTCAGCAGGTTCGCATCCATGGGAATCACGTGGTCATGGAGAATGCAACATCTCCTGGTCCCTTAGAGTCCCAAGATCTTAAACATCTTCTTACTTATTAAGAGAATCCATTCCAGACTCTTCTGGACCTCTCTTGGTGATAAAATATCCAGAGACATTCTAATCCATTTCTGGGAGGCTGTTAAAACCCATTTATTTAGTCTTTTGTGACTCCTGTTAGCTCACTAGGGACTATGTATTTGGAGTCTCCATGAAGCTGAACATGGCAGTTAGAAAGCTTTTGTCCTAATGAGGTCCTAAGTTTTTGTGCCACTGGCTTGAGTTATGCAGCTTCATATGATAGCCCTAGACACCCTGGGGTTGGCAGGTCCTTCTGTAGAGATCCAGAGATAATAGAAACACACAGGAATGGTAGTAGACATATTCAAGATGGGGTTGGGTGTCAGAAAGTGTTCAGGGCCTTGGAGCAGGGAAGCCGTCCCCAGGCAGTGGGCTTCGAGAGCCACTGTCCTATAAGTAAAACACATTGTCCTTTTTACTTTAATTTGCCTGCTTTTTTTTTTTTTTAAGTGAGGTTAGGTCATTGCCTCTGCACTGCTTTCTCGAGAACTGACACATCCAGTGCAAATGAAGCTGATGATGAGAGACAATATTTTAATGTTAATTAGATATTCCATGTGTCTTAGTTCATAAGAGAACTATTGCTCTTTTATGTACCAGATGAAAGCACAGCTCTTGCTTGGAGGAAAACAGAATACACAGAAAAGAAAGTATTTTCAGTTTTGTAATTATTCAAATTATTGTTGCTCTTTAGAAAAACTCAGAAGACTTTGAGAGGGCAGAAGGATACTTAGCAATAACACAACTGCATGGCAGGCAGCCATTGCAGAGCCTCAAAGACCCTCTTCATTCTCTTTCAGAAAACATTGTTAAAAGCTGTAATCTCCAATTAGGAAACAAGCTCTCCAAGAATTACTCAGAGTGGCCTTGTTAGACAAACAGGAGGTGGTAGGACCAAGCCTCCTTCTGAATGGATCTACCCAGGAGAAAAGAGCCAAAAGCATGCCAAAAGCCCCCTGGGGTCCTTTGGACTCTTAAGGTGTCAACATCCAAGTTGGAAGAAAGACACTGGCACACACATGATGAGTAAATACTTCTTTAAGTTCACTTAAAAATAATGATTGGAAAAAGAATGAAGACAATTCTGTTCCCTCTGTGAGCTCCATTTTCCCATCAATAAATGAACATTTTGGACTAACTCAGGAATTCTAAATAAAGGCTGTAGACTTCTCTTCTCTAACCTCTAAGATGTACAGTACAGTCACAGGGTCAGGGCGGGGGTGCTTTTAAATTGCATGTGTCCAAATGAGCCCCTGTTACTGATAGGAATATGTTGTACCCTTCTGGCAGGTTGGAGAAGCAAAAGAGTTTAAAATCAGTGTACTGGGTTATCTAATTGTCCTACCAACTCTTTCCTTCCTTAATCTGAGAATTAGCTGACCTCACTTGATAGGTGAATAAATGAATGAATAAATGGTTGGCATTTATGAATAAAACACTTACTGTTTTCGTGTTTTTACTTTTGAATTTTGTTTTCAAAAATTTGGAATAATTTTAGATTTACAGAAAATTTGCAAAGAGAGTCCTAAATAACTTTTACCCAGTTTCCGTTAATACTTATATATTTTACATAACTATGGTAGATTTGTGAAAACGTTGGTGAAGTACTATTAACTAATCCAAACTTTATTTGGATTTCACCAGTTTTCCCACTAACGTCCTTTTCCTATTCCAGTATCCAATCCAGGATACTACATTGCATTCAGAAAATATTTATTTTTGTGTGTAAATTTCTATGCCAGGTATTGTTTGGTTGGGTTTATGAATCAAAGGATGATTCATGGCCCCCACTCTCTAGAAGTTCATTAGTCTGGGAGGCAAAATCATGTGTGCAGAAAAATTCATGGGTCCTTGTCCCTAGATCTTCAAAACATAATGCATGAGGTTTGGGGGCAGGTCATTCGGCCTGGCCAGCTAAGCCTTATGTGCTGGCAGCCTCGGGATGTGGTGGGTATGCAGGATGCTCTCACCTTCCCTTAGGATGCTCTGACCAGAACCAGTAACTACATGGGGTAAGTCAGTCAAATGAATTCCTGAAAAAATAGTCAAGCAAGTTACTTTTCGTCATGTATCCAATACTTTATTTTTCTTTTGCTTCTTTGCATTAGGCAAACTCAACTTGAGATGCGTGGATAATTATTCGTCATCAGAAAGAATAACACAAATAAAATTGGCAAAACTTTTAAAACGGTTAACATCTGCTGTAATGAGGGTGTGGGAAAATGGGCACTCCACTGAACTGCCGTTGGGAGGATGAACTGATGTATTCTTCAAGGTTATCAGGGAATTTGCATTTCATGTCATCAGAATATGCCTACTCATTGACCCAGTTAGCCGAAAGATACTCAGTACAGTGTTGTTTACAATAGCAACAAATTAGAAGCAACATAAACCTTTAGCCAAGATTGTTTAGACAAATTATAGAACGTACATATAAAATTAATACACAGCATAAAAAAATAAATTGTAAAAGAATACTTCATGACACAGATGGTTATGCAATACTACTCCAAAGAAAGAACATTACAAATAGTTATGTACAGTATGACATATTTTTGTTTATATATATTTGTATGTTGAAAGTTATTTTTACTAAATATATCAGTAGCGGTTTTTTCTGGGAAGTGGAAATTGTCAAAAACAGCTTTATTGAGATAGACTTCACATATCATACAATTCCCCCATTTAAGTTGTGCAATTCAGTTTTTAGTACATTTACACAGTTGTACACTTACCATCACAATCTAATTTTAGAACACTTTCTTCACCCCAAAAAGAAAGCCTGCAATGTAGTCATTCCCAATTACACTTTTCTACAGCTTCTGGGAATGTAAACCACTAACTTACTTTCTGTTCCTATAGTTTTGCCCGTTCTGGACATTTCATATCAATGATATCATACAAGATGCGGCCTTTTGTGATTGACTTCTTTCACTTAGTATAATGCTTCTAACTAAGGTTCAGCCATGTTGCAGCATGTATCAAGTAATTCATTCCTTTTTTTACTGCTGAATTATAATATTACATTTTATGTATATACCACATTTTATTTCTTCATTCATCATTTGATTGTTTCAATTTTGTGGCTATTATGAATAATGCTGCTATGAATATTTGTTTGTGTACAAGTTTGGGTTGGAACCCTACATTTTTAATTCTTGGGTATATACCTAGGAGTAAATTGTGGGGTCACATGATAATTCCATGTTTAACTTCTTGAGGACTTCCAAACTATTTTGTAAAATGGCTGCACCATTTTCCATTCACACCAGAAATACATGAGGGTTTCAATTTCTTCACATTCTCATCAACACTTGCTATAGTCTCTTTTTAAATATAGCATTTGTGGTATATGTAAAGTGGTATCTTAGAGTGTCAGTTTATATAATACTTCCTTAAAGTCTAATGATGTTGAACATCTTTACATGTGCTTATTGGACATTTGTATATCTTCTTTAGGGAATTGTTTATTCAGACCATGTGTCCAGTTTTTAATTGGTTTATTCATCTTTTTATTATTAAGATATATGAATTCTTTGTATATTCTTGATATAAGTCCTTTATGAGATATATGATTTGCAAGTATTTTTTCTCATTCTGTAGGTTGTCTTTTTACTTTCTTGATTTGCAACACAGAAATTTTTAATTTTGACAAATCCAGTTTATTTATTTTTTTCTTTCGTCCCTTTTGCTTTTGGTGTTGCATCTAAGAGAGCATTTCCTAAGACAAATTACAAAAATTATTCCATGTTTTCTTCTAAGAATTTTATAGTTTTAGCTCTTACATTTAAATTTATTACCAATGTTGAGCTAATTTTTGTGTATAGTGTGAGGTAGGGGTCCAACTTCATTCTTCTGCATTTGGGTATAGAGTTGTCCCAGCACCATTTGTTGAAAAGATAATTCTTTCTCCATTGAATGATCTTGGCACCCTTGTCAAAACTCAATTGATGCAAGGATTTGTTTATTGGACTCTCAATTTTATTCTTTATTCCACTACCACACTGTCTTGATTAGCACACTTTGTAGTAAGTTATGAAATATGTAATTCTGTAGTAAGTTATGAGACGTGTGAGTTCTTTTCTAAGATTATGTTGGCTATTCTGGGACCTTGCATTTCCATATGAATTTTGTGATTATTCCTGATCATAAATTTCTGTGATTTCTCCAAAATGTGGCTGGATTTTGATAGGGATTGTATAGAATCTGAAGATCAATTTGGACAGTATTGCCATCTTAATTAACAACATTAAGTTTTCCTATCCATGACCATAGGATATCTTTCCATTATTTAGACATTCTTTGATCTTTTCAACAACGTTTTGTACTTTTCACTATACAAGATTTGTACTTTTTTGTTCAATTTATTTCTAAGTATTTTATTCTTTCTGATTTTATTGCAAATGGAATTGTTTTCTTAATTTCATTTTCAGATTGTTTATTGCTAGTGTAGAAATTAAATTGGTTTTTATATATTGATCCTATATCCTACAACCTTGCTGAACTCATTTATCAGTCTTAATAGGTTTGTGTGTGTATGTATGTGTGCATGTGTTATTCCTTAAGGGTTTCTATATGCAAATAGAAGCAGTTGTGCCTTCTCCTTTCCAATCTTGGTGCTTATCTTTTCTTTTTTTAAGCTAATTTTCCTGGCTAAGACCTGGGTAGAATATGTTGTGGAGAACTGGCCAAAGAGTCTTGTCTTATTTTTTTCTTCATTTTTCTTATCTTGATCTAAGGGCAGAATGCATTCCTCCTTCCACCATCAATTTCATTATTTATGGTTTTTGAAAACTTTTTCTTCCTTTGCTTATATGTATTTGTTAAATTTTTTATAATGTACTAATCATTTTTGCAATTTAAACGTTAGTAAGAAAAAGGAATGAATGTCAAAGATCCTAGCAACTAATGTTATCAGGGTTTGTGGTGGGGCAGATATGAAAGGGGAACCCAAACGACCTGCTTTTGTTGTGGGGATAATGTGCTCAGTGATTTCACACTTCTGTTTTCCCGCTGATCCAAGGCAGCCAAACAACAAGTAGAAGGGGAGAGAGGAGCAGAAGCTACTCATAAATTTGAGAACCGTGCCACACTTTCCAAGGAACCAAAGGAGAGGTAGTCCCAGGGTAAGGAAATATATTGCTAAAAAATGAATGGTCATAAGCAAAGGAATTGGGTGATGCCAAAAGCAGGTTGGGTTTCCCCAAAAGCCGACCCTGAAACAAGGATTTAAGTGCAAGTCACTTATATGGGAGTTGATCCTGGGAAGCACCAGTAGGGGAAAGAGGAAGTGAAACTGGGAAGGGAAGGAAGGCAATGCAGTGTGTCAATGTGTAAGATAAGTCAGTGGGCAACTGGGGACTCCAGAAAACTGTGAAACACACCTCAGGGTTGTCCCATCTGAGGGTCAAGGAATCTGGGGTGTTTATCCTCAACTACCACTTGTCTTTTGAAGTACTGATGTGCTCAGTACATCAGGCCTGTCTGAGGGGCCACCATGCTCCTGCAGCCAGCAAGAGCCTGCAGGCAGAGTCACAGGGCTGACAGTGAAAGCCCTATTCATGTTTGGGAACTGGAAATACTGAAGGGATATGCCATCTGCTAAGAGGATGATCTACATTTCTTCAGTAGTCCTCTCTGGGTCCCCTTAACCAGCTGGCTTTTTAATGAATTTAAAATATAATGTGGTTTCAGTAGTTTAGATGATCATACTTCGTAGCAAACTTTAAGCCTCCAGGGAACGGAACCATTTCTTATCTAGCTCCCCTCCACACTCCTCTGCATTTTGCCTGGGATGAGAAATAGAATGGGGACTCCACAGAGTTTTGTCGAATTGATCAAGGAAATACAAACGTGTCCAGGTCACACCCCTGTAGTTGGCAAATGTGAGTCTGGGGCCACGTTTAGGAATAATGGTTTTAACTAAAACAAGCCAAACACTGTGTCCCAGCAGCTGGGATGGGGATGGAGACGGGTGGGAGCACAGGCCTTCCAGCCTTTAAGAAAGGAGACCCCTGTGTGCTATATCCCCCTGGGGATCTAGCCTTGTATTCGTCAGGGCTCTTTCATAAACAGACCATAACTCTAACTCACCTCGAAGAAAAGGGAACCTATTTGTTCATTCCACTGGGAAGTTCCAGGGATGCCCTCAAGCAGAGTCATCAGGAAATTCACTAGGACCCAATGCCTCTTCCTCCTCAGTTCTGCTTTCTTCCCTGTGGGCTTCACTCTCGGGCAGCTTTCCTCCTGTGGTGTCCTCTGTCAAGTGCAGAATGATATGCTCCAAGTCTATCAAACCCAACTGGAAGAATGTCTTTCACATTAACTTCAACAAAAGGCAAGTTTTAAGTCACCTTGGCCTGGTTTGGGTCCTGTGCCCTTCCTGCAACAACACCACCAGCCAGGGGGATGGTGTTGTCGCACAGGACTAGGTTCTGTATCCATTCCTAGAGGGAAGAGATGAGAGAGATGAGGTCAGCTGAATGAAAACCATATGCACTGAGAATAAGAGAAGACATCCCCCCCGCAAAAAAAAAAAAAAAAGGGGCTGCTGTCAGATGCACAGTTGACACTGAGCTCCCAAATGACTGAGCTCCAGGTTGCAATCAATGCCAGTGTTCTCTCTGCCTATGGATACCCTCTTCTGCCTTTAAGACCCATTAATCCATTTATTCTTCATTCTCTATTCTCTCTCTATATATATATATATAGAGAGAGAGAGACTTAAACTTATATATATATAGACTTAAAGCCATTATGTAACAGGCATTGAGCTAGCCAGAGAACTATCAATCATATTATCACATGGCTAAGTGTATATTTAAATGCAAACGATGCATAGAGATCAGAAAGCTGATCTAATGACTGATCACAGAAGTTATTCCTGGTTGCCTATTTAGGCATCCAGCTAGTATCAGGCTGACCCGCCTCCATCAAGAGGGTTTGCCCTCAAACTCAACCTCCCATGGGTAAAAAGTGCCCAAGATTTTCCATGGCTGGGCAGCTGACATATCCTAGAAACTGCTCTAAACAATATAAAATAAATATGCGAAAGATTATTTATAAGAGGTTGATAAATATACAATCATAGTAAGCTATTTAATGCAACTCCCAATAATTGCAAAGAAAGCAACAAAAAATATTAAGGATATAGGGCATTTAAACAAAGCTGGTATGTTCATGGTCATATATACAGAGAACCCTAAAACCAACAAAAATAGAACACATATGATTTTCAAGCATACATGAAACACTAACCAAAATGACAATATTCCAGTTCATGAAGTTTGTCCCAGAAGATGCCAAAGTGTTAATATCATAGACGCAACGTTCTCTGACTATAAGGCAATCAGTTTAAAAATCAGTAACAAAAATAAGTTAAAAAACAGTTTTAGGGGGAAAATACATGTTTCTAAATAACTCATGAGTCAAAAAAAGTAAAAATGGAAATTTGACAATATTTAAAGTTGAACAAAAATGAAAATGCTACATACTAAGCCAGAGCAAAATATATACCCTTAAAGATATGTGTTAGAGAAGGAAGCCTGGAACATTATGAGGTAAGCACCATACTGAAAGAGTTTAAAAAAAAAAATGAACAGTAGAGTAAATCAAAAAATAGAGAAAAAGAAGCAATAAAGGTAAGAGAAAAGATTAATGAAACAGAAAACAAAGAAATGATAAAGGGAATCAAATCTTATCTGTTTTTTTGAAAAGACTATAAAAATAGACAAACCTCTGGCAAGACTGAGCAAAGCAAAAAAAGATCAAGTACAAATAATTTTAGGCCTGAAAGAGGAGCCACAACTACAGATATTGTAGAGATGTAAAAAATAGAAAATACTTGGAAATTGTATGGCTCTAAATTTGAAAAACCATTTTCTAGAAAAAAAAAAAAAAAAAAAAAAGACTTCTGAAAACTGACTCAAGATGGGAGAAAATCTTCACTATATATCTATATCTATAAATAGATGATAGATTAGATAGATAGATAGATTGATGATAGATAGGACTGTGTGAGGAATGCACAATTAACTCTTACAACTATTATTATATAAGAAGACAGCCTAATTTTTAAAAAGGCAAAAGGTTTGAACAGGCATGTCAAATAGGAAGACGTAAATGTCAATAATTAGATGAAAAAGTGCTCAATGTTAGTATCTCTGATGAAATGCAAATCAACACAACAATGAAATACCATTTCATACACAGCAGAATGGCTAAAATTAAAATTCCTAAAACACCAGATGCTGGTGAGGATGTGGAACAACCAGCACTCTCATACATTGCTGGTGGAATGTAAAATGACGATAAACCACTTTAGAAAACTCTTTGGCAGTTTCTTATAAAGTTAATCATGTGCATATCATAGGACTAAGCAATTCCATTCTGAGATATTCATCCAAAGAGTTGTACACCAATGTTTATAGTAGAAGTACCTATAATAGCCCCAAACTGAAACAACATAAATATCTATTGAGAGAAATGGATAAACAAATTGTGTATATTCATACAATACCACTTTACCTAGCAAGAAAAAGAATGAACTACTGATAAACCAGTAACACAGATAAATCTCAACAAAAATTATTTTGAGTGAAAGAAGCCAGACATAAAATAATGCATACTATATGATTTTTTTAAATGATGTTTTACAAGAGGCAAAACTAGCTTATGATGAAAGAAATCATAGAAGTTACTGTCTGGGGAGACAGTGGGGAGCATTGGCTGAAAGGGTACATGAAGGATTTTTCTAGAGTGATGGAAATATTCTATATCTTCATGGGGATGTGGGTTATGTGGGTGTATGCATTTGTCAAAATTCATCAAATTATATACTTGAGAACCTGCATGTCACAATATATGTTATACCTCACTAAAATATCTTAAAAACCAACTGAACAAAAGAGAAAGAAAATGAATCAATGATTAAATATCTGCATACACATATCCGTACACATACATACATACGGCTAGCAAAAAAAAAAAAAAATGGGCCTAAATGGTTTTACAAAGATCTACCAACCTTCAAAGGACAGATTTCCTCAGTGGTAATGATCCCACAAGCTGGGGGGACTTCCCTCCATGCCAATAGCAGGGGTCACGGCACCTCAGTGTGTGGGGTGGCTGAGGTAAGGAAAGCTCCTGGACCACAGAAAGGCGGGGGGAGAGTAGACCAGAATGAGGCTGGAGGACTCCCGGGGCCATACCTGATGGGTCCTGGAAGCACATGTGACAGACAGACATTGGCAGTTGACTACCAAAGTGTCACATTCCCCTAATGTCCCTTCTTTCTTGCCAATGAAACAATTTCATTGAGGTAGGAGTCAACATTGAGATTCAGGGCAAGTTGGGCCCTACCTCACCTCCAGGAGGTGAGTCTCCATTAGTATAACCAATGGAAACACCATTCTCCTTACCTCGATTGGTTTTAGGGATGGCAGGTGACACAGTTCTGGCCAGTGGGATGTGAATGGAGTCTGCTAGTGGAGAGGCAGGAGTGGGTGGAGAGGCTTTCAGAAACCTTTCCTGGACTTTATAAAGGACCAAGAGAAGGGGCGTTCTGTCCTCTGGCTTTGGGCACTGCTGTGTGTGAATGTGATACCTGGAGTTCCTGCAGACACTTTCACCCCTGGGGGACCAGCCCCAAGAGAAAAGCCAATGAGGAGGATGCCAGGAAAGCTGGAAGGACGTTACATCCCTGATGATATTACTGAACCACCAAATTAACCAAATCTGAACATTTCTTACCTCTGGACTTTTATGGAAGATCATAAATGCTCTTGTTGTTTGAATCATTTTGAGTTGATTCTGTTACTCTCTGTCTTGCCACCCAAAGCATCCTAAATAATTCTTCATAATAAGGATTTGAGTATTTATTTGATGTGAGTAATGAGAAGATACTGGTAAAGTCTGAGCCAGGGATGGGACCGACGTGCTTAGGTTATGGTCTAAAATGATCACTCTGCCTGCAGAGCGGACTGGGGGAGAAGGAAAGAGGGCGAATAGGAACCAATGGGAATAGCCCACCAAAGAGGTGAGGACAATGGCATTTTGAACTTTGATGGTGGAGTTGATGATGGAGATAAGTGAATGGATTCACATCTACTTAGGAAGAAAAATTTCCTATGTTGTCTCCTTCAGAAAGCCTTCTCTGACTTTCTCAACTAGACCCTGGCTTTAAACTCTCCATCCTCTAAGCCCTCCCGTGATGGTTGTGTGGCCTTCTCTTTGGGCACTGGTTCTGTCTTATATCATTCAAACATGCCCCTCCGATGACCCGTGAGCTCTCTGAAGATGGAAACCCAGTCTCGTCCATTTCTTGCTCCCATGAGGGTCCAGTGCATTGCCTGACACTCACGGTCACTCAGCAATTGCCCAACTTGCCCGAAAGAAGTCAGACTTTGTGCTGCGCTGTGTGGTTGGCAGGCATGCTTCACCGTTAGTTCTGGTCGGCCCTCCCATCCATCTGTGCTCCCCCACAGGGAACCTGGCACTGTGAGGCATGGGACCAACTCAGTGTCGGGAGGAGCAGTGAGAGGGGCCCCAGCGCTCCATGCACGGTTGCACATGGGGGAGGCCAGCCCTGCCTCTGCCGCCTTGGGAAAAATCATCTTTCCTGTCAAACAGGTGGGGCTGAGGGGAGGGGTTGATTGCTAAGGATTGACCCTGTGGTTGAGGGGGTGGCCTGTCTTCTTCACAGGCTCCCAGTGACTCACCTTATTCCTGAGAATTGAGTTCCATTGCAAGGAACTGGGAGCAGCAGTGAGAAACCTGCTCCAACAGAGAACAAAATGAAGCTTTGCATCGTAAAATTCCTTTCTCTACAAATTCACATTCTGTGCTTTCAGTGAGCAATGGAAAGCAGGGCTCTTGGATTTTGAGGACTGCTTATTTCAAGGAAGCAGGTAGATGACGGCAATGATGATGGATCCATTCTCAGACAATAGCCATTGTTTGTGGCCAGGCTGAGCGCGTGGCTGCATCCCGGGTCCCTGGCCTCCCCTGGGCCCCTCTACACCTAGGGAGCCGGAATGGACAGACCCTTCACAGGTTGCCCGGCTCCAAGACATACCAGAAGGACATAAATAATCAGCCACCAATTCTTCAGCTCGACTATAAAAAGCATGCATATGCTCTGTGCAGGTTTTCTTAAGGTAAGGGACAGAGCCTGGGCAACGCTGAGCTTCTGGAACTGCCCATATGGGGAGGCGGTCTTTCACCGATGATTCTGCAGACAGAAATTGCCCATCTGCACTCTTTGCAGGTGTTTTGAATGATTATATTATTAGCTCTGTCTGTTCAACTTTGCTTTTTTATGGTGGCTTTAGTACTGCAGTAAAAAAAAAGAAGAAGAAGAAGAAAGAAAAAAGAAATATAAAGGCAGCCATCTGGTTCCCAGTTTGTGATAGCGCTCTGTCAGGAAAGAGGGAAGAAGCATCCCCTGCTATCTTGGGGAATGGGACAGACACTGGGTGACCCCTCCTTCTGCCCTTTTCCCAGAGAGTGGGATTTTAGGAAAGCAAGATCTTTAATTTCACTGAAGGAAGCTGATTTATTTCCTCATTTCTCCTCTCCCCACCAACTTGACGCTTTGCCCACTGCCTTGAACCTCACCTGGGTATTGGAATTGGTGATTGATATGTCCCCCAAAGCCCCAGCCTGGCCAGGAGAACCACCTTGTACATCAGTGTGGTCCCAGAGGGCTGTACTGAGCCATCCATGCCACCCATGATTCTGGGCCTTAATCTGCTCTGTGCTGCGACCTGGGACACTTTGCAGGGCTCCTCGACTGCAGGTAGTAAGACAAAGATTTATTTGATTATCTGTGCATGGGTAATTCTTCCAGGAAATGCCCTCTGTGTCAGGCAGTGCAGAGCAGGGCTATTCAGTGTTGTGCAGTCCATCCAGGGCTGGGAGGTTGCCAGGAGCCATGAGCCCAGCAAGATCTCTGTGCCTCCGTACCACAGGAGATGCCAGGCAGGTCCCAAGTCACACTTGAGCCAGAGGGTGACACCTGCTTTTTCACTGTTTTGGGCAAAGAAAATGGAATTCTGTAGGGTTTTTTTCCCTGAGAAGGACAGAAACAATGCTCTGACGTAACCTGAAGAAGCAAAAATGGGTCTGACACCCAACCTGCTCTTCCCTCCAGGAGCCCCAGACCAGACAAACAATTGCAATTGTACATGTCATTGATCCCTGCAGACTGTCTTCTGCAACACGCAATCGTGAGGTGGGAGGTGACATGTGAATGCGTAGGTCAGCTAAACGGAAGAGGCAGCATTAGGCCATGGTATGTCTTAGAGATCCAGAAGGAGGCTGAGAGGAAGGTTCCAGAGAAGAAAGGGGAGAGTCCCTGAAACCACATTTTGGTTCCGTGATTTTGATCACAATGAACAGAACCCCACCCAAACATGCACCAGAAAAGGAGGCTTACTGGGAGCCCGATTGGGATGGGAATTGAATTCTGTTCTTTGCACTTTTCTCTCCCCACTGCACTTCACTTCCAAAAGCAAACCGGCACTTCGTATTTTCTTTTTCGGGGGCATGTGCATGTTTAAAGCTGGGGGTAATCCCTTTTCCTCTGTTTTATGAAAGCTCAAGCCATGCGGCTTGTGTCCACAGTGGGGGTTCCTTAAGGGAGGTGGAGACCCTGGAAAGCAGCTAGGGAGACAGAGAGAGTCCCTCAACCCGGAAAGAGGACAGAACTTGGTGGTCCTCAGGTGGCCAGCGTGGCCCCCTTGCTCGTTGACCATGCCTGAAGCTGATAAGACTTTGAAGGGGATGGCTTCATGGGGCACCTGGTGGGGATACAGCCAAGTCCTGTGGTCCTCAGCCTTGGCAATGGAACACAGGAGTGGCAGAAGTAACAGACGTCAAGGGACCATGTCAAGGTGGACCACGGGCATCTTAGCAGTAACCGTTATGGAGAGAAGAAAGGAGGCCCCTTCCTGGGACACTTTGCTTTGTGTAACATCTCAGAGGCTTTGCCTGACTGTGAGGAGGTTGGTTAAGTAGCAAAGAGATGTATAAAATGCCTGAAATGGAGTATTTCTATCGAATGAAGTGATCAGGAATTAAGGGTCTAATGTCTTTGATTAGAATAATATTGAGAAATGAGGTGCTTCTGGTTTTTGAGCCTGGAGCTGCAAACTCACATCTGTACAGGTACTTGTGAGGTATCAGAAGAAAGTCCAGAAAAACACAACATCAGGAGCCACAAGACCCTGGAACAAGGGGGCCCGTGGGCCTCAGCAGGAGGAGTCCATGGAGTTAGGCTCTGAGGTCAAAGGTGCACGGCACTAGGTTGAATCGCAGAGAAATGCTGTATTGTAGGGCCAAAACAGCAAAATACTGGCTGACAGTTTCATACTGTTGAGAACACAGCCTCAAGAGTCAGACTACCTCGTCTGAATTTTGACTTCTTGATTTATTAGTTGTGTAACCGGGAGTAAGTCCTTCTTCCTTCCCTCTTCCCTCCC
Source organism: Eschrichtius robustus (assembly GCF_028021215.1). NCBI lineage: Eukaryota > Metazoa > Chordata > Mammalia > Artiodactyla > Eschrichtiidae > Eschrichtius > Eschrichtius robustus. The sequence continues at coordinate 49,755,649 of NC_090842.1, forward strand.
TCCCTCCCTTCATTCCTTCCTTCCCTCCTTCTTTTTTCTCCCTCCCTTCCTTCCTTCCTCCCTCCCTCCCTTCCTTCCTTCCTTTCTTCCTTTCTTTCTTTCCCCCAAGATTCCTTACCTGCAAAATGAGGGTTGATAATGCTAGGATTGTTAAGTGGATTAATATATAAACTGCTTATAAGACTACCTGCCACGTGGTGAGTGTTCAATAAACACCACCTAGAATTAGTATGATTGTCATTATTCTCTGCATATCTGCTTCCTTTTTCCTTTCTTTATAGCAAGAGCAACATAGTGTAGAAATAAGAGAACAAAATTTGGAGCCATGCATCCAGGAACGCAGACAAAATGTGTTAGTTATTTAATATTATTAATATCATCATCATCTTCATCATCAAATGGTTGCCCACCCTCCCTGGTCTCTGTCTCACTCCTTCCTTTACCTTTGACCTGTTGGGACCACAGCTCACCCTCTGGGGTCCACCACTGCAGGAATCTTAGTTCTTTCCTTCCTGTCCCATGTGCTGCCTCCTTTCAGGGCTCAACCCCCCAGTGAGAGGAAGGACATAGAGAACTTTCTTCCAAGTCAACTTACCCGGGGCCTGAACAGAGAACAGTGTACCTCCCTGGGTATAGCTCCTGCCAGGGGAGGTAAATCAGGACATTGACCAAGAGGCCAGAGGGGCCTTTCTCGGGTGTAAAGTTTACATTTAACACCTTCATTCATCCTCAAGTTCTTCCCCATGACCTCATGCCCAGAGGATCTTCCAAGCTTTCCCCAGACCTCCCCGCAGGAGGGCCAAGAGGCATGGCTGTTTACTCATTTGCACGTGCTTTTGCTCCTCAGTGTGGAGTGGAAGCAGCAGTGAGTTGTGTGTGGCACACGCAGGCCAGCCCCCCTGTCAAACCTGTGCTGTCTGGTAACCCACAAGTACGCCCTTGAAGCCCTTCCCGGCCCTGGCAGCAGGAGAACACACGTGGTGTGACTTCCCCTTCTTCACGTGTTCTCCCTCAGTCTCTTCAGAGCCTTTGGGGACCTGTCCATAATCCCTTGAAGACACTGATTTCAATAATAATTAGCAGCAAAAACTGCTTTATAATCTCTTCCACCTCAGAATTCTCCCTCTGAACCATTTTATACACTCAGCAATTTTCATGTTTTTGACTTCATATTCCCAAGGCAGAAGATCAGTTGGGCCCAGCCCATCTATTCCAAGGCCACCTCCTGGCCCTCAGCCATGACTAGGAAAAGAGCCTGACTCCCTGGGAGTGCAAACTCCGTACGGGAGCTGAGCAAGAATACATCTCATCCTGAGTACGTAGCAGGCTCTTTCTAGTCCTGTGGTAAGCCCTTGCTTAACATTTATCTTTTTCACATGAAGAAAAAAATATATAAATGCTTGGAAAGAAGTGTCGCTACACTGTGCAAACTCAGCCACTTGGAGGCAAAGCTGGTCCAGAATCCTATCTCCTCTAGGCAGTTCATGCCTCTTAAGCATCCTGCATGCCCTGAGGTCTTAGAGCTCTTTGAAGTCATTTGTTGAAGCCAAAATGGTGGCCACAGGCTCAGATATCCCAGTGAAGCTCTCTATGACCCCTACTCCAAGACAGGTTTTATTTTTTATTATATGCTGTCTTATGCTACAATTCTGTCTTTAGAAACTCTTATGTCTTTATGATTATACATTCCTCATTTGATTTTTCTTTCATTCAACACATACTTATTGAGTGCCTATTATTTGCACTGCCCCAAAGAGCAATGACTACAAGATAAAGTCTCTGCCCTCATGGAGCTTGTGATGGAAGGGAGAGTGGAGATGGGGCAACAGCACAACAAGGGGGAGGACAGGAGGGCTGAGGAAGAGAGGGCTCCTTTATACAGAGTTCTCAGCACAGGCCTCTCTGACAAAGGACGCTACAGCAGAGACTGGAATGCACTGATGATGGGTGCTATGACAGTATTTGGCGAAGGAATGTTCTAGACGGGAAGATGAGAAAGTACAAAAGCCTTTTGAGATGGGGTTCTTTTGACTTGTTTAGAAAGAGTAAAGAGGCCAGTAGTGTGGAAGCTGAGTGAGTGAGAGGTGTCTGTAAGCCAGACAATGAGGCCACATAGGATTCTGCTGAGTGAGATGGGAGCTATGGAGGGTTCTGGCAGAGGAGTGCCATGGATTCAAGGGATCATGTGGCTTCAGTGATGAGAACACTAGCTGGGAGACCTTTGCAATCATCCATGTAAGAAACAATGACTGTGTGATAGGGAGGTAGCAGTAGGGGGTGATTCTTTTATTGTGTTTAGCCAATGACTTGGAGGATTGTTTGTTACAGAAGCTAGCATGAATTATCCTGACTAATAAAAGCACAAGGTTCCTGCCTTCAGAGGACTTGCTGCCTAGTTGAGAAGACAGACATTAACCAAAGTTCATTTCTTGCTCAAAATCCAGTGTGGGTTAGACAGGTCTTGTGGGAAGTTTCTTCCAGGTGGTGACTCAGAGATTCAGGCTCCCTCCATATTATGTCTTTACCATCTTGAAATCTTTCACATCTAGCATGTGGATGGAGGGAAGATAGAGAGATCTAAGAAAGAATGAAGCCAGAGAGTCTCAGAGTCGTAGAGGACACTTCTGGGGGGAAGAGGCAGAGGTGAGGTGTTGGACATCCCAAACTCTGTCTCTGCTTTAATCAGAACAGCCCCACTTTTAACTGTTTTGTATATCAGGATTTGACATATGATTTTCTTTTTTAGATGAATTCTATTGCTAAAATTTGAAAGCCTCCAGATTTGATGATAATCCCAAGATTCTAGGATTCCCACATATGTGTTGGGGGGTGGGCATAGTAGAGAGTTGTCCTCAAGATAATTTGTTGTTTTTAACTCAGGTTCTAAAAATGATGGGAAAGCTGGTCTCTCTCACTCAAATAGTAATCAAAAGTTTTGTCTTTGTTTCAAGATGAATATTTGAAATGGTCTAGAAAATACCAAAGGAACAAGCTAAAGACACAGCAACCAGGGGAGTGTAATGAAATGCTGCATGGTGGATCCAATGCCCTGGACCCAGAGCAGGGTGCCGTGCCCTGTCAGTCCTCCAGCCCTGACACTGCTCCCTGAGCCATGTTACTCTGCCAGTTCTGCATTCCTCTCCTCCTCCCCTCGCCCCACCAACCATCTGAGCTGTGGGCAGATTTGGGACCACAGGGGCTGGCTGTCACTGGGCATGTTGTCTGCCAGAGAGATAGAATGACTAGTGTTTTCCATCTCACTCCTCCCACACCCTTACGGGCAATTGCTCTGATGTCTACCTTGGAGAAGAGAGAGGGTCCGTTCCTCTGAATCGCTGCTCCCTGAACTGTGGAGCACTGGCTTGGGTGGAATGTAGTGGACCTAAAAAGGATCTTGTGGCTCCCACTCCTAGCATGGCACCTGTTATCTGTAAGACAGTGGGCAATTCTATTAACTCTCCCCCAGATTCTAGTAGTTGAGCAGGGACCATTATTCAGCTTCTACAGGTGAGAACACCAAGGCAGTGAAAGGGGAAAATATGTCTATAAATTCTCTGTAAGTTTTAAAATATTATGGGAAAGATCCTATAACATATAATCCCCAAATGATTCAATTAAAATCTAAATGTTGATTTCAAATTTTAGTCCATGCCTTGCGGGTAATCATGATTACTTTGAGCCTGATCAGAGTTCTTGGTTTGGACTTGCATCTTTATTTTTTATTGAAGTATAGTTGATTTACAAGGTTGTGTTGGTTTCAGGTGTACAGCACAGTGATTCAGACGTAGACAGATAGATAGATATTCTTTTTCATATTCTTTTCCATTATAGGTTATTACAAGATATTGAATATAGTTCTCTGTGCTATACAGTAGGTGTGCTTGTTGGTTGTCTATTTTATATATAGTAGTGTGTATATGTTAATCCCAACCTCCTAATTTATCCGTCCCCCTGCCTTTTCCCCTTTGGTAACCATAAGTTTGTTTTCTATGTCTGTGGGTTTATTACTGTTTTGTAAATAAGTTCATTTTTTTTTTTTTTTTAGATTCCACATGTAAGCAACATCATATTTGTCTTCTTACTTCATGTAGTATCATGATCTTTAGGTCCATCCATGTTGCTTAAAATGGCATTATTTCATTCTTTTTTTATGGATGAGTAGTATTCCATTGTATATATGTACCACGTCTTCTTTATCCATTCATCTCTCGATGAAGATTCAGGTTGCTTCCATGTCTTGGCTATTGTAAACAGTGCTGCAGTAAACATTGGGATGCATGTATCTTTTTGAATTAGAGTTTCCTCCAGATATATGCCCAGAAGTGGGATTGCTGGATCATATGGTAGCTCTATTTTTAGTTTTTAAAGGAACCTCCATACTGTTCTCCATAGTGTTTGTACCAATTTACATTTCCCACCAACAGTGTGGGAGGGTTCTTTTTTTCCACACCCTCTCCAGCATTTATTATTTGTAGACTTTTTTGGTGATGGCCATTCTGACTGGTGTGAGGTGGTACCTCATTGTAGTTTTGATTTGCATTTCTCTAATAATTAGTGATGTTGAACATTTTTTCGTGTGCCTGTTGGACTTTCTTCTTGACTAGGAAGAATCTGCCCTACAGAAAACTGGGGAACCTCTCAGGAAAGATCCTTTTGGAGTGATTTCCAAGGCACCTCCCTGGAGGTTTGGAAACTACCCAAGACCTCTGGGCATGGACTCTGATCTGATTTCAGAGCCCTGGCTCACAATGGCAGTCTGGGCAACTGGTCCTGCTGGTCCTGTGCAGTGGTCGTGGTGTGAATATCTGTGCACACGGGACGTCTACACACAGAAATTCTTATGATCCTTTCATCTCTCTCTCAGGACAGCACACTGAGCAGAGCCTGTAAGAAACCAGGCTCTTGGGCAAGAGAGAGCAATGCCAGCTTCCCACACAACCTCACCAATTCATATCCTTGGCTTTCTGTTTGATTTTGGGGGGTTCTCTTATTGGATGCATTGAAAAAATAATCACCTAAAGTGGGTATGCTGAAATCTATTGTTCAGCAATCGATTGTGCAGAAGACTATAGGTTTTGTTGTTGTTGTTTACAATTTGTCATTTCCAACTTGGTTTTTTGCTACCAGAATGCACACTTTCTTGGGAACAGACTCCTGAGAGCAGCTGGAATTATATGATTTGGCATTTTCCCTTAGGTAAGTTTCTTGACATTTGGAGGAAGAATCTATAATGCTGAACATTTCAATTGTAAGCCCTACCCCACAAATCTGGCTTTTCCCAGATAGGGGTGAGATCTGGGTCCCAGCAACCAAGCTGTGGGAGGCCCCCAGCAAGGTCCAGACCCAGGGCTCATTCCTCTCCCCATTTTGTTCTGGAAGCCTTTGTTCTCCACTGTGAAGGAGCTCTCCTGTGGAGGGACTATCACCCCACTACTGATCCTTGAAAGAACACCCACCACACAGACCACAGCCACATCAGAAGTGCAACTGATAAAGACATTGTCACCGTTAGCACTCCAGACACTCAGAAATAGCAAATGTGCAGAGCTCAGGGATTCTGAAATTGTCCTCAGGACCACACCCAGGCAGTGGGAATTTTCCTGATGGATGGAGTGAAGAAAACAGTAAACTCCAAGTCCTCTTTCCAGGGTCCTGCAGGTTGAAAGCAGACCAAGGCATGATCTTTCATACAATTTTATACAATGCAATTGTCAAAAGCTGTATAATCATTTGTAAAATCTATCCCATCACAGTAACTATGGCTTTGGATACAAAACAGAATTAAAAACTGGGTCGACCATCCCTAGGCCTCACTCTGTGGTTGATGCACTTGTCCATTTATGTAATCAGCAGACACCAGCCAAGCATCTATGACGTGGAAGTCACCGCAGAGAACAGAGAGAGGTTGGCTGCCCGAGGAAGCCCTGCGCAGGTGCCCAGTGTGGACCACAGCTCAAGGTGGGAAGAGTGAGGGAACAATAGAGAAGTGCAAGGGCATTTGATGTTCCAATTAGCAGAATTATTTGCATATATCTGTTTCATCTAGGATAAACTCAGCTGTGACAGTTTGAAAAACTGGGAGTTATCTAGTGTGGAACCATGCAGATCTGACATAAAACCCTCATTTCTCTTCTGATTATCCTTTCATTTTTAAATATCGGGGTGCTTTGAGCAGTGAGGGGAGCTTGCTCTATTGCTCTATAACTATTTCTTGCTCTTGCAAACCCTTCACTTCGTGCATGTAAGTTCTTTAGAGTTGTTATGAGTTGAATGCAATTGACTCTAAGACGGAAGCCTCGTTCTTGTGGGTGTCATTAGGGTAGAAAGGGAAGCATATACCCACTGTTCTCTCCCTGGAAGTCAGGCCCGAGCTGAGGCCCCTTTGCGTTGCCTATGTTGTGACCCTCACAAACTTGTCTGAGCCCTTGTAACTCAAAATATCCTGGGAGTACAGAGCAACAGCTAAATAAGTGCCAGTTTTACCTGAAGCTGGGATGTGGGCTGGGATTGGGCTTTGCCATCCCAAATTTAAAAAAAACAAAAAACAAAAACAACAACAGGAAAGAAGAAATAGATTAAAGTACTCCATGCTTTACGTTAAAATTGTTGAACTGGGGCTTCCCTGGTGGCGCAGTGGTTGAGAATCTGCCTGCCAATGCAGGGGACACGGGTTCGAGCCCTGGTCTGGGAAGATCCCACATGCCGCGGAGCAACTGGGCCCGTGTGCCACAACTACTGAGCCTGTGCGTCTGGAGCCTGTGCTCCGCAACAAGAGAGGCCGTGACAGTGAGAGGCCCGCGCACCGCGATGAAGAGTGGCCCCCACTTGCCACAACTAAAAAAAGCCCTCGCACAGAAACGAAGACCCAACACAGCCAAAAATAAATAAATTAATTAATTAATTAAAAAAAAAAGTTGTTGAACTGAAGCCATGAGACAGACATTGTCTAGCGAGCAGACTCTTTGGGCTGCCTTAAATTACACAACCTAATGTCCCCAAATAAGCTCAGATTGAGGTTCTGCCCTCTTTGGTCTGTCTCTCTCTTTCTTCTCTTCTTTCTCTCATTCTTACTCTCTCTTTTTTGAAATATAGGTTCAATGGAAAAGTGTATCATTTTGGATGAGGAAAGAAGAAGGATTCTGGCTTCCTTTGAACCTCCAAATGGTATTGAAGACAAAGCCTAGTATATGACAAAGGACAATTTGGAAGCCTCCACTTTCCTACCCCCACTACTGCTCTTCCCCCCACCTCCCCTGTGCCGGGCCGGCTCCTGTCTCACCTCTGCAGGGAGGAAGTGAAAGCACTCAGGCAGGGGAGGCTGGCAGAGTCCCAGGCTCTGCTACTTGCTCACTGCAATTGACACTTTGGTCAAGTGTCTTAACATCTCCAAGACTCAGTTAACCTATTCATAAGTGGGTATAGTAAACTTTATCTCAGCAGATCGTTATCAAAACTAAAAGGCATCATGACTCTAAGGCACCAGCATGGTGTCATGTGCCATGCCTCTCAATACCCACACCCGACAGTACTGTGTATCCAGTAAGGCCTATTGTGGGACCAGAGGCAAAACAGGCTTGAACAACATTAGTTGGCAGATTTTCTGTGAATGAAATGATCAGCTTCTGGTTGTATTTGATGCGAATGAAAGTGTCTGGGTCATATCCCCGAGCTGGGGGTCTGAAAAGTGGTCCTAAGCATGTCCCATCAGGTGAGACCCAAGGATGCTCACTTTTAAGGGGTGGGGCCAGATGAGCGGGGCACAGCCATTAGCTGGACTGTAATCTCAACTCTCTCCCCATGTTACCCAGGGGCCCATTTGAAGTAAGGACGCTATTTGGGATGAGCAGTGGGCTGGTTGGCCAAGGAAGGAGGCTGGTTTGGCAGAAGAGTGTTGGAGGGAGCCAAAAGGCCCCCTCACTCAATATGGACATGGGCAGGACAGTCTGGGGAGAAGATGAAAACACTGCAAACCATTTGCTTTAATAAATATGAGAAATGTACACACATTTTAGCTTGCTGGTTTGGAGACACCAGCATCTGCTGGAAGAAAGGTGAGGTGTTTCTGTAAGGCTGTCCGCCATGTTGCCTAGGTTCCCATGAGTGGGCCTGGCCTGCAGTGGGTCCCTAAGTGCCACTGATGACCACTGATCGCAGGAGACCCTAAGTGAGGCCTGCCCTCTTCTTTCCTTCACTGTGCCACTTAGTCCCATGTGCTGTGGGTGAGCCCTTCCCTCTCTTGGGTCTGTTTTCTCATGTGTAGCATGAGGGTTCCCACTACACCTGGGGTGAGTGCCTTTGCTGGCGGTTGGTGACCGAGCCTTAGAGGGATAATCTTTCCCTTGAGTCCAGTGCTCACAAAGAAACTGCCAAGGACGAGGTGAGGTCAGAGAGAGTCACGGTGTGAACAGTCCCTGCCACTCTGCCTGGTATCCACTCTGGGCAAAGACTATCTGTGCACTCCTGGGTCAACCATCATCCCCATAGGCATCCATGCTTCTCTTTCAAGGAGGGACACAGTCCTCAGCTTAACCCTGGGCCTGGGTAGCATCCTGTGGTCCAGCTGGCCACACAATCAGATAACTGAGCTGATCATTTGCTTGAAAGTACTCAGAACCAGCCTGCCCAGTGTGCTTCCCCAAAACCCCCTCTTCCCATGATTATCTAAAGTTTAAACTGAATAGACGAATGGTCCAGTAAAATCCATTTTGGCCTGGGCTGTGTTTCAGGTGTGCAGTATAGAAACACCCTAGGACATTTTTAAGGAATTTCCTTCTCCAGGTTACACTTGTCCCTTGTTGTGTATCTAGCTTTGCAAGAAGAAAAAAAGTTCACACAAGCAGGAATTTCTGCAAATTTACTGGGTATGTCTTGGAGAAAGTAGGGATTCTTTGATAAAACTTTAGAGGGGTCTCTGCTTCTCAGGGCTTCAGGAAATGGGCATAAACTACCCTACGTAAAACTGCAGGAGAGGCTGATCTGGAGCTTCACGTTTTAGGTTCCATAAGCTCTTGGAGGAGACACCCAGGCAGCTGCAAGAACAATACCCCAAACACAATAAGATCTTTTTACAGCTGATATTTTTTTAGTTCTTGCTCTGAGTGGGGCCTTGTTTTAAGCAATACATGTTTATTAACTCATTTAATCCTCGTAACAGCCCTCAGAACAAGTTAAGTTACTGGATGCACAAGGCAACTCTTTGCTGCTGAACAGAGATGAGCTTTCCATTTTCCAGGAAACATGCCACATAGACGATATCCCATTTAAACCAGTTCACCAACCTCATGCACCACTGCATGAGCTCTGGAAGCAAGACAGCTTTCCCTGAAGGAGTTTGTCTTCCCACAGGGAAATAAAACATCTGTATTTCACAGAAAGAACTGAGAGGACACAGAACAGATATCAAGTCTATGACAAGCGAGGCACTCCTCTACGCTTCTATGCCCAGGGTAGACATCGCTAGTCAATCAGAAGCCTTCTTTCTTGAAGAATCCAGGTTCAGCGTCAGAATCCTTCTCAACATCATGTTCCTGGGAACCACTCTTAAGTGATTTCTGTCATTGTTTTTTGACATCCCAGGGATGTGCCTTTACAGAACAAAGGTTTTTCTGTATCCTTTCTCAATAGGTCCGCTGGCAGCTCTGTGAAAGATGCAGGTAGGAGTCATCATCTCCAAAATACGAGGCAGAGGACTGATGCCCAGAGAGGTCAAGTGGCTTTCCTAAATTTGCACAGCCACTTTGGAGCAGAGTCTAGCTGGCCTCACTTGGGCCACCTGCCTGCTGCTTGGCTAGTTGAGCTGAGACACCTTAGTGTACAGCACAACAGACTGCAGGCGTGGGAGTAGAAGTCATTTCCAAAGAGACACCCATGAGCTTTTACAAAAACAAACAAAATAAAACAAAAAACAGTTTAAATATTGAATAGTCAAAAAAAAAAGTTCCTCTGTACCCAGAATCTGATTTCTACACAACCTAGCCCCACAATATCTTTTTAGCCCTGTACTTGAACTCATCCCAAGTTCTAGATCGAGTTTCAGCATTGGGTTTGTGTCTGGGCTTTGGCATTTCTGCACCTACCATGGGAAAGTCTATTCACCTCACCTCATTGAATCCTTATAAGAATCTTGTGAGACAGGTTTATTTTCCCCCACTTTCTAGGTGAGGAAACTGAGACTTAGAGATTTAAGGAACACGTTCAAGGTCACTCGGCTAATAGGTTCTGAAACAAAATCAAGAGTCTTCTCAAGTTATTTCCAGAGAGTCTAAGATCCATTTATGTATTATATAATTAATTCACTCATCATTTGTTAAGTACCGAATATCCTTTAGACTTGCCTTCTTTTGTGTCTTTGCTCAAGAAGGCCATCCCCTTGGGAGCAGCTCTATCTCATCCCCATGGAAACCTGACCTATCTTTCCAGGCCCATGTCCCTGGGCACCTTCTTCATACAGAAAATGACTTTCTATTGTTAAAACCTCTGTTTGAGCTCTTCTGCCACCAGCTCCACTCACTTATTTTGAGAATCTTGGTTTCCTCACCCACTGGTCCCTAAGTTCCTGGAGCCTGGTGCTATGTTCCCCTCATTAAACACAGGGCACCACAAGCTGGAAAGCTCAGTAATGATGGTTGATCTGAGCTATTGAGGTTGAACCATTTGAAGTTGACAATAACTATTTTTTCACCTAAAAAATACTGCAATCTCATATAGTTCAATGGCAATAAATTGCATCTGCCTTTATTGGGGTTTATGACTTATCAAGAGACAATTCTGAACTTTATACACTGGGATCTGTTGATCTTGTATGTTCAATATATTTCCTCATTGTAGCATCCTGTTATCAGGGAAGCATAAGTTCTACCTTTAATTTTTCATGTTAAACATCTTAAAAAGTTAAAGCCATACACAAAAGTAAAGAGAAGAACATACTGAAGACCCAGACACTCTTCACCCACCTTCAAAACTATCAAATTTATGTCCCGTCTTATTTTATCTCCATCTCACTCCACCCACTTCCTCTTTCCCCCATCCCAATTATTCTTAAGCAACTCCCAGATATCAAGATATAAAATTATTGGAAGACAGTTCAGCATGTTTTTCTAAAAGGTAAGGAATATTTTAAAAATATATATAACCAAAATATTTAAAAACAAATTAATGACAATTTCTTAATATTGTCAAAATTCAGTACACACACACATACAACATAGAATCCAATAAAGTACAGTCAGACAAAGGATAGGTTGTTTGAAGCAGGGTCTATATTAGGTCCGCACATTGTGTTCGGTGGACACGACTCTAAGTTTCTTTTAATCTTTATATTTCCCCTCCCAGATATTCCCTTAATCGAATAGTTCCCTAACAGTTCCCATTGACTTAAGTGGACACTGGGGGCCCCGAGTTTAACTGGTTGTGTCCAATGTCCGAAATCAAGCCAATGACACAGGCCAGGGATGGAACCCAGATGTTGGGTGGTGCAAACTTTCCCGCCCCTCACCCGGAGGCCCCACCCAGGTCCACTTGGGGGAGGCCCAACCTGGGGTCAGCACCGCTGCCCCCTACAGATCACCACTTCCTGTTTATCTTTCCAGGAGGCCGTGAGCACTGCCGAGAAAAAGGTTCAATGGGTTCCCTGACACACAAAGCCCCTTAAAGGCAATATTTTGATGATTTAAGTATAAATGATCAGAAACATGTGGATTTCATTTCCTTCAGAATACACTTGGGTATGAAAATTAAGGGGAAACGTACGTGGCAAAGTACAACCCGGGCTTCCTCAAACCCCTGAAGAGGTTTAAGATGTTTAGCGAATCTGAAGTGAAGTTCCCCTTTCCCTCCGCACTCTCCCACCAGGCTCACACTCATGTGTGCAGAATCTGCTACTGAGGGGGGCTGTGACCTTGTTAAGAAAGGCAGAGGGAGAGGAGAAGCAAGAGAAAGAGGAGGCAGGGCCGGGTGAGGGAGTCAGGGAGCTTCTCCTAACCGCGCTCTGCCTTGCCCAGAGGAGGTCTGGCCTGTCTTCAGAGTCAGCTCCCAGGAAGTCCTGCCAGGCGCCCCCTGCCCTCAGGGACCAGCCGAACTCCAGCCACCTCTTTCCTTTCCCCTGAGGAATAACCATTCGGAGTCACACAAGAGGCAAAGCAAACACTTGGGGGATTTTTTTCCCTCTTTACTAGTGTTAAGATGGGATTGATTCCATGACAGAGGTAGAAGGTCTTCAGAGCTCCAGGTAATCCAGGGCCACTAGGAAACCAGTTTCTGGTGTGGGAAGAGAGAAAGCAGAAAGAGGTTCTGAAGAAAGGAGATTGCAGTGGAGAAAGAAAGAAGAAAGAAGGAAGGGAAGGAAGAAAGGGAAATGGCGGGAGAAAAAAGGGAGGGAGGGAGGAGAAGTGTGTAGTGTTGAGTGGGCAAGGTGGCCTGGGGACCTCCAGTCAGGGTCACAGGCTCTAAAATAGTGTCTTGGTCAGCAAGCATTTCCAGACATGCCCCTTTCTGGACACACTACAAAAAATATGAGAAGCAATTTTTTGGGGTAAATTTCATGAACCAGGACAGACTTCCTTTCTCTCTGTTTTTTTGTTTTAATCATCACAGTCAACAAAATAGCCTCCAGAGACCTAGCTGCTTGTCCTGATGAATGGACCCCAGCCCTCTCTGTGTCCTGGGGTACCCACTGTGGTGAGGACTGTTCAGGATCCCAGTGCCGCCACCCATGGGGCCAATGATCGTGGTTGGGGCCTCCCAGGTGTCCCCAGCCAGGTCATTACAGAGGTGGGCACATCCCAGGTATTAGCCACTGCTGTGGGGGACCCTGAGGACAGGGCAGAGGAAAGGAAAGGCCGGGCACAGGACAAAATACTTTTCTTTGTGGAACAGCGGGGACAGAGCAGAAACATCATATTCCCAATCACATGCTGGCATTAGTCAAGGTGAGGGTGACTTGGTTTGGGGTTCCCCTAAAACACACGCCAAGACAAGGCTCTGGGGGCAAGTGGTGTTTGTGGGAGGTGACACCAGGAAGCACGGTGAGGGGGGGCAGAAGCGAGACAGAGAAGGAAGGAAAGCCAAAAAGGCCTTGTCAGTGAAGAGGGCAGTGCTGTGGGAAACTGAGGCTCAGTCACTAACATCGGGGCTCCTTGAACACCTTTAGAGTGCCCCTCAGGATGGTTCCATCAAGAAGTGAGCAGCTGGGTTGTATATCTACCAGCTCATTGGTCGAGGGTGACTCCTGGGGCTGGAAACTTCCAGCTCTCTGGTCCTCCCTCCCTGAGCACGCTTCCTAGGTCCCTAGAACACCCTCAGGTAGGAAGCTTTGGGTTGAACAGAACCTTCTTCAGGTGGCCTCCAGGGTGGGCCCAAGGGGGTCTGGGCAGGGGTTCTATACTAGCTCCACCTTCCAAGCAAACACCAACACTCGCCCAGATGACCAGGGTGGAACCTATGGGTAGAGGGCAGGTAGCAGAGACCAGCAGCTGCACTTCTCCCTTCAAGAGATGGGCAAGCAGCCCTGCCTCAGGCACTGCCCTGCACAAACCTACCGCTGGTGGGCCTGGCCCCCATTCAAGCCACCGCGGCTCCCTGGGCTCCAGCTCTTCTGCCTAGAACCAGGCACAAGGAACAGGAAAGTCCTTTTGCTCTGCACTTTGGGTGGCCTGGATCAAGTTCACAGTAATTAGAAGGAAATGTGGAGTACGATCGTGTATGAATCTTCAGTGGCCACATTAAAGGAATCACCGGTGAATGTTTTGTTTTTGCAGAATTTTCATGAACAAGTGGCATTACCGTCCATTATTTATCTCCTTTCAATTGCAGTGAACAGTTTCAATGACAAATACCAAATTTCTGTATTTACAGAAAACTGGCACATGCGTTGATAATGGCACAATCCAGTATTTCTAAAGTGCTGACTTGTTTTTCTTTAATATAGACATTTGGTAATTATTACTATAACTATTCATTAAAATGTGAAAGTAGCTAAATAATAAAATGATAGGCCATTTATTTTGTGCTCCCAGAAAAAAATAGCCAGCTTCTCTTTGGTAATCCTGGCTTTTTTAGATTTTGGACAGTTCTGCTTCTAGTATCTGAATGAGCAATCAGGAGACAGCACACCCTTGGCACATGGCAGATGATCAATGAAAATACTTGGACAACTGTTCATTGGTTGGCAAAACTACTGAGAATCGGCTTTATCCTTAAATCCTCTAGGCAGAGTTAATGTCACTCCATGAAGTTTCCACCACAGGTATGGTCAGTGCAGCCGTGCTAAGTGACAAAATGAAGCCTCGCTGCACGGTTATTACTAGATCACACCTTTAACTTAGCAAAGATCTTGAGCAGGATCATTTTAAAAAGCAGTTTATAAGACTGAAGGTAAATAACCACAGTGCTTCTTAAGAAAATCCTCCAAACTCATTGAACAATGGCTCCCATATCTGGGTCTCACAGCCTGAGAGAAATGTACCTATAATGACACTCCCTTCCTTAATTCATCCGTTCTTTCATTCATTCATTAATTCTGATGGAATCTACTGCAGGAGAGTAGCACACCGGGTGGTGAGGAGGCAAAGGAGAACAATATACAGCCCTGTCCTCCAGAGACCCAGGGCTTGGAGACAAGGGACCCTCACATTGGAAAGTGTCAAGGATGCCAACGGAGTCTGAACCAATCCCTGCAGGTGAGCAAAGGAGGGAGGGCCCTTAAAGACCTGGGGGTTCTGTCCCATGAGCTGGGTCTCTCTTATTCTCCGTTGTGACATTGATTTATTAAGTGCAGCCAGTGCAGGCGGATACAGACGGAGGCCAAAGAGACAAAAGTTAAAATGATTACGTCAGTTTCAAGAGGCCAGTTGTAAGTTATGAACCCGTTTACAGATACTTCCTCTTGAATCTAGTAGAAATGAACGCTGTATCCTGTAAGTTTCTGCATTGAACCCCATGTCTCCCAACTTTCTTACAATTTCAAAAATTAAATATATATATTTATATTTGTGCATATGTGTAGAGCTCCCTGGGTTGTAAGGTCTGTACTGACAACAGCCTTTTCAATTGACCCAAAGGCTTCACCTTGGACTTGGTCCTAAAAATTAGCCTTTTGAATTTTTTTTCTTGTTTATACAGTAGCTGCTTCCAATGACTTCTCAAGTTTTGCTTCCTGGTAGCTAACATTCCAAAGCACTCTAAAAACCAATTTTACACTTAATAAAGTTTAACTATTCAATATTTTTTTCATTTTAAAACTAAATAACAGACATTTAAAAGAATATTTCTTTTTTAATGACACTCATGCCACTATTTTATAAAGCCAAATGACATCCACTGTGCATTCCTATCTCTTTAACTGCCAAATACTATATTAGTCAAGTTTGCTCATATTTACAAGATTTTGGAGGGAGAGGCGATGTTTTACTGCTATCAGAAGATCTAACATCTGTTTCTCCAGGGATTCTCCATGTGTTTCTGTAGTTTACAACAATTGAAACCACTGTTTTTGAAATGCGTTTGTATTAAACGCAATGTACTAAGACTGGATTTCACTTCACAGGAGCCCTGCACATACATCTGGGGCTCTCGCTCATGTAATTTTTCTGAACGGTGAGACATTCTCTCTGAATTTAGGTGGGTGACATAGAATAATAGCAGACCCCAATGAAGTGCTTGTGTAAAATTATGTGTGCGAAGGCACTCAAGTGTGGGAGGGTTTTCCTGGTGTTCTCTATTTCTGCCTGGAGCACCACATTGGAAAGGGTATTCCCTTGGTTTTTTCCCTTTAGAAACCAGAGCAACAGGGACCCCTCCAGTTCATCTCCTTGCCTCCACGCAGGAGAGGGAGTCTTTCTGGCTATTTATCAACAACACTGTCCAGTAGGACTTTCTGCCAGTGAAGGAAATGGTCTATATCTGCACTGTCCCTTTGATAATAGGATAATGCCCTTAACTGCATGTGGCTATTGTGTACTTGAAACATGGCCAGTGAGACTGAAGAGCTGAGTTTTTCGTGTATTTAAGTTTTAAAATTTTCAATTTAAATTCTAATACCCATTTATAGCTAGTGGCTACCATACTGGACCGTGCATAGAGCCTCAGCCATACCAAGGCCAATCATTCTTTGAAGTGTCTGTACTGAGGTGTCTCATTTCTCTAGACCACCAGAGCAAACAGCACCATTGTCCCAAAACTATTTACTACTGTGCCCAGTGCCAGTCTAGGTACCACTGATGGGCAGATCAGGAAAAGGGACTCTTCCTAAAGACATTTTTCTCTCATCTGTTGCAAAGTGACATCATAATATGCAAATCTACCATGTCAAAGGTATGGCGGTCACCCCCTAAGCTTCTGCCCAACCTTATGTAGGAGCCCTGCTTTCTGTGTGGTTTCAAATACTTGGATGTGGGCATGGAATGCAGGCTGCTGACTCCATGAGAACAGAGGCTAGGTGCCCCTCACCCTGACACCCCAGGGCAACATTCAGGGGTCTAGACAAACCAAAGAGGCTTGGTAAGAAGCTGACCATGGGAACAGTCTTCTTCCTGACCCAGAAGCCCATTTCCTAGAGGTCTTGTTTCTATTGGGATTCTGTGAAGAACTACCATAAACTCTTTCCTATAGGTTATCCCCACATCCTTTCTGGTTTTGGGAAACAGTTACAAAGCACCTCTTCAGCCTTATGTTCCTTACAACAGGGGTCCTGGGGTTACTTGACTCTGCTCCACATGGCTCTCTTCCTCCATCAGAGGATCCCAGGCTTGTTCTCATGATGAAGCAGAGACCAAAGTATGGAGGACCTCCTGAGGCCTCACTCAGCATGGACGGGCCATCACTTCTGCCTTGGGTTTTGGCCAAAGCAAGTCACATGGGGTGGAGAAATGCATTCTGACGTCCTGAGAGGCGTTCCGAAGTCACATGGTGGAGTGCATGGAGACAGGAGATCTGTCCATCACAAATTCTAAAATGATACTAGCCAAGATGTGAATAGTGTTATCTCTTGGCAGTGAAAATACAGATGATTCTTTTTATCTCTGCTTTGTTTATAGTTTATCTTTTTCTTTTTTTTTTTTTACATTTTCAAATTATAGAATAGGTGCATTTTAATGTTTGTTAACAAAGGGAATAGACTTGTGAAAATAATTTGGAAAATATAGAAAAGTAGGAAAAAAACACCCAAACTGTGTTTTTCACCAAGACAGTTACTTGTATTATGAGACAGTACCTTGTTGGAGACTGTCACATGTATTGCAGGATGTTTACATTTTTGGATCCCCCAAAACCAATGGCAGTAATGGCTTATGTCATTCTGACAACCAATCCTGTCACCACTGCCACCACCACTCATGATTCTAAATGGCCTCTTGAGCACTTTCCCATTGAGAAACACTAAAAAAACATATTTACCCTTTTGTTGTTTTTTCTTTTTGGTATGTCTGTGCATAGCATTGATTCATTCATTCATTTTAATAATTTTAATGTTTATCTTATTTAGTATTTTATTATTTTCCAAGGATAAAATACATCACATGGATAATTTTGATTACAGCACTTTTTCATTTAATTTGATGTAATGTATCTTCTTACATGCAACCTAAAAGCCCCAAAACTTTTGACCATCTAAAGTCATCTTTTTTTTATGGAATTCATTAAAGTGAAATGAATATATAAAAAATAAAATAAAGTCATCTTTCTTTAACAAAAACAAAAAATTTTAAGGTACCCAATTGGCTGCAAAAAGTCAAGTCAACGCCTTCCCTAGGACTTTTTGTGGATTTCTAGAAGGTGGGAGAGAGGCGCCTGCATTCTCCTCATGGCAGTGGCTGCAGTTACTCCCCTCCATTGGCTCTCCCACCATCGTCCCACGCACCTCTGCTTCTGTCCTCATTTCCCACCTCCTTTCATGGACATTTCTCCTCTCCTCACGTATTTCCCAAGGAATGTTTTGCTCAAGGCATCCATTTCTATTATTAGATAGTAGAATTTTCCTACAGTCCTGGTGATAAGAGAAGGTGACCACTGCTTGGAGCTGGGAACAAGCTGGAAGTGCATTTCAGGCATCTCAGGTGCCCAGGTTCACTGGCCGTGACATGTTTTAGGGCACTCTTGGGGTTTGCAGGAAGAACTCCATCATACACTTCTTACCTGTAAGTTCTGAGTCAATTGAGAATCAGATGCAAACTTTGGTGAGATAACTTGATATCTGCTAAATTACTAGAGAGAATAGCTTGGACCTACAGCCAAAGTCAATATTCTGGTACTCTTCCCCCAAGTTTAGACTTTGGGAATTCTTACCCAGCCAGATGAATAGAGAATTATGACCCATTTCTCAAGAGAGGCCAGTTGCAGAGAACACATAGTTAATGTGTTAAGGGAAATGAATTAGAAGACTGCATTCATAGCAACCACCAGGAAACTTCCTTCTCAACCCCTATCCCACCCTCTACACACCTATAAACTGAGCATCCATCAGCTGAATCTGAGAAATGCCCTCTAAGAAAAGGAAACCTCCTGGTAAAGGGTTAATAGGGGCTCATACAAGGAGCAGAGGGAAGATAGTTTCTCTATAAAGTTTCTGTTCAAATGTTTTGTTCGTTTTTCTGTTAGGCTATTTTAGATAGATAAATTATAGTATCTATCCTATCTATCTATCTATCTATCTATCTATCTATCTATCTATCTATCTATCTATCTGTTTGAAAGACCTCTTTACATATTCTGGGTAGAAATCATTTGTTAGTTATGTGTGTTGCAAGCATAACCTCCCACTTTGTGGCTTCTAAGTTGTATATGGTATGTTTCATTTTCTAATTTTGATGTGGTGAAATTTATCAATCTCTTTTCTTTGTCATTAGTATATTTTGTGTCTGTTTAAGTAGCCTTTTCCTATATCAAAGGTCATGAACATATGCTCCCAAATTATTTTTTAAAAGGTTTATAAGTTTTGCTTTTCACATTTAGCTCTATAATACACCTAAAGTTGCTTTCTGTGAGCAGTGTGAGGTAGGAATCTAATTCCAATTTTTGCTTCTGTATGAATACTATATTGTTCTAGAATCATTTACTTAAAAATAAATGTTTTTTCCCCATTGCTCTACAGTAATCTCTCTGTGGATTTTTCCATTCTACTGTTTTCATCTTCTGGATATCAAAGACTTATTATAAAGCCAGTGTGATGTCAGCCACAGATTGGTAAATATATCAAGTCTTCTCACCATGTTCTTCCATTTCAAGAGCATCTTGACTATACTCAGCATTCAATTTTTCCATATAATTTCAAAATCACCTTGTCAAATTCCACAAGATCAGTTTGGGGGAAAAAATGACATGTTAAACATATTGAGTTTTCAAAACCACAAACACTATTGTTTTGTTCAACCTTTATTACTTTGTTTTAAGTATGATTTAACAAACAGCATGTGGGATTTTGTTTGTTAATCCTGAGAGTTGCTGACCATTCTAGCAATTCCAGCAACTGCTGGAGTTCAGTCGTTTACATTTAGGGGAATCATGAATGTATTTGGTTTCGGTTCCTCCATCTAACTTTATGTTTATTGCTTGTTGCACACTGTGGTGTCTTGTTTCCTTTTCCTTATTTTCCTGGTTTGATCATGTTGCTATTCATTCCACTTTTGCCTTTGTTATTAAGAAGATCTACTGTACCTTTCTTTTACACTTGTAGCTAATTTCCCTTCCCCTGCTCTTTGATTCAAATACATATTACTCCACCATTATTCAAAAGTCAGTTACCATTTATTTCCCCATCAAGATGCACTGTTTCTTCCCTCATGAAGCCTTAATTTCCCCCATCTCAGAATTCCTTAATAAGATGAGAGCTATAGAGTAATTTCACTTCCCCCACCTCTTCCCATGCCTTCTTCTTGCTTAGTGTATGATCTTTGATATGTTTTTTTCCTCCCTCTTCTCTACCTATCACTCTCATTTGTAGATTTTATTAAAATAGTTTAGTTACTATGTGCCTTTTATTTTGTGCCTTTACAAATATAATTAAACTTGCCATATATATGCATGTATATATGTTGAATATTTGATATTTCATATATTAGCCAGGTTCATTGCTCACTGCACTTTCCTCTTCTTTTTATCTTCCCTCATCTTTATTTTTTTCATTAGAGTCATTTTACAGTATTCTCCTCAGATGGGATACTTGGGTGATGTACTTTCTAATTTTTTTAGTACATTTCTTTCACACCATTAGATTTATGATACTTCACTGGGCATAGAAATTTTAGGTTATAGACCTTTTATTACTCATCTGTAGATACAATTCCACTATTTTCCAGCTTCTAGTATAGCAGATCAAAAATCTGATGTCACTGACTTTTGCTTTCTACTTGGAAACATGTATAATTTTAATTTTTCTCTAAAATTCAAGAATCTTACCAAACGGGTCTAGACATGTGTTTGTGTGTATATGTGTTTTCTCATTAATTTAGTCCAACTTCTTTAAGCACTTTAAATCTGCAGACTTTTCTCAGTTCATGGAATTTATACATTTGTTCAGGTTTAATGACTGTCTCTTGTATGTCGGCTGCTTCGTTTCCCATAATTTCTGTCATTCACATGTTAGATCTCTGGGATTTATCCCTTAATCCTCTTATCTTTTCCATCAAGTTCATAATCTTTTTATATTTTTTTCTCTGTTCTTTCAAATATCTCTTGCTCTTGATTTGTGGCAGCATTAATTTAATCTTAACAGTGATAAATCTTTCATTTAATTTATTTACAATTTTTTACTTTAAAATAATATTTTAAGCCTCCCAAAGTATTTTATTATGAGAATTAATTTCCTTAAATCTCATAGTTCTTTTTTATCTAGATATTCATCAGCCTCCTCCAGCAGTCTTTTTTTACTGGGTTTGCATGCTAATTGTTCTTCCTGATCCTCCTCATTAAGGTTTCTGGGCTCTTCTAACCAGGATATTATTATTCTTTCTGGTTTATACTGTTGAGTTAACCATGGCTGTTGGAGTTCTCTAAACAGCAGGGGTTGCGTTGTGTGGCTGGTAAAAGATGTGGTGGTTCCTGGTCCCAAGAGCCTTTAAAGTAAAAGCAGCTGTCACCTACCACTAAGGTACCTGGAGAGATCCCTTGCTCTTTGATGTCCCAACACACTTCCAGCACTAGGAACAGAAAAGTCTCAGTTCACCCATCCACTTTACACTTTGACCTTCAAGAATGTCCCTAGACAGCTCTCCCCAGGTCACATTACACTCCTGTCCCCCTCCTGAGCAGCATCACTGCTGCTTGGTGACTTATTCACCACCTATGTCCCCTGCCAGGGCCGTTACTTTCCAAAGACTCATGCCACCAAGCCAACTCCTATAGGTTTCAGCAGCTCTGTGGTTAGGAGAGGCTGGTAGCTTGGATTAGGTAGTGGCGGCAGAAGGGAACTGGGTTCACTAGAGTCCCCTTCACACCATTGCCCAGGATGATCCAAATAATCAGAAATTTTGCAGGTAAGGATTCAGTGGAGCAAGGTCCATAGACCGTAAGAAAAGAATTTTGAACCTAGAAATCTATATCCAACCAACCAACATTACATTGGGAGGGAATAATGAAAATGGCGTCATCTTACATACTTGTAAACAGATGTTTGTAGCAACTTTTTTTTCATAATTGCCAAAAACTGAAAACAAACCAAATGTTATTCAACTTGTAAGTGGATAAACAAACAGTGGTACATCCATGCAGTGGAATACTGTTTAGCAGTGAAAAGGAATGAACTATTAATTCACGCAAAAACTTGGATGGCTTTCAAAGGCACTATGCTGAGTAAAAGAAGCCAGTCTGAAAAGGTTACATACTATATGATTCCACTTAAATGACATTCTCAAAAAGTCAAAATTATAGTGATGGAGAATAGATCTGCGGTAGACAGGGATTAGGACTTGGGGGATGGATGTGACTGACGAGATAACAACAAGAGAGGTTTTTGGATGATGGAGCTCTACTGTATACATGTTGTGGTAGTGGTTACATGAATCTATGCATGCCAATTTTTTAGAAATGTCCACAAATGTCAATTTTACTCTAAATTAATTTCAAAAAGAAAAGAAAGGAAAGGAAAGAAAGAAGAAATGTAAAGAAGAGAAAAGAAACAAGTATAGTGGATCCAACCTGAAGCTATGCCTTTGGACTAATAAGAATTCCAAAAATGGAGAACTGAAAAAGCAGGGGAAATGAAATTATATTAAAAACATATAACAAATTTCTCAGAACAGAATCTTCAGTTGGAAGTACTCCATGATAAATGAAAATATATCCACACTTAGACTTACCATATCAGTATATTTAGAGAAATAAGACATCCTCTACAAAGGAGCAAGCATTAGACTGGCATCACATGCCTAACCCTCTCTACTAGACACTAGAAAAAAAAATGGAGCAAAATCTTCTAGTTCTGAGGGTGGCCTGTGAATTGACTTTCAAATTGGAGGCGTGTAGCCAGGCAAACTATGAGTCAAGTGAGAGCGAAGAATAATATTTTCAGACTGCACAGACCTGAAAACTTACCTCAAGTACACTTTTTTTTTGGAAATTATTTGATGACTTTAGCAAAACAGAGTAAACCAAGAACCAAGAAAGAGAATGCTGTGGGATCCAGAAAACAGTGGATCCAAATTGAGAAATAATTATGTCCTATTTCAGAATCCCTGCAAACACCAAGCCCAGAGAGCAACAAGTTCAGACCAGGGTGGGAAGATGGCTCCAGAATAAAGGAACAATTGGAGGATTATGTAGAATGATTGAGGCATTAGAAAAACTATGGGACATGCTAAAGACAATTGGTGATGTTAGTTTTTTGAGAATGAATTTAAACTTGACTCTGGGTACATTCTTCTTTGAGTGGCTTTGTGGTCAAGAGGTTGGTCTCCTGGTGAAAGAAATGAATCCTGGTACTTTACTTTGTTCTGCTGTAAGCAACATTCATATAATCATAATAAAATGAACATCGTTTATGAGTCTTTGACTAGCAGACTCACTCCATAGATGAATCACAGAAGATCCAACTTTTATTACATTGTAAATATTACAAATCTTGGCCAAATAAAAGTTCATTTGAAAGAGGTTGGGAGGTGGAAATACTATCCTCATTTTACAAAGTTAAAATTCAAAAGATTTAATTCCAAGATTAAACCTATCATTGATTGAATAAGAAATAGAGACAGGGAGGATGGTATAGTGGTTAAGAGCATGGACTCTCTGAGTTTGAATCCCAGCTCTGCCATTTATTAGCTGTGTGACCAGGGACACATTACATAATCTTTCTATACTTCAGTTGCCCCATCTGTAAAATGAGGGTATTAATCGTAACCACTTTAAATGAATGAATCTATCTAAAACACTTAGAATGGTGTATGGCACATAGTCAGTATTATGTACACATTTGCTACAAACTCAGAGATGAACAATGGAAAAATTAACAAAAGTGAAAAAAATATTTTGGGAAGAAGAAGGATAGAAATATTACAAGATGTCATGTAATTGAGCAAAAACGTCATTAAAACATGGCAAGAAGTTAGTAGGCAATACCTACAGACAATAAGTCAAAAATGGTGAACTAAATTTCTAGAAATAGTAATAAGAAGATATAAAGAGGTTAAAGGGTTCACTTCTGGAAAATCGGGCTGGGATTGGGAAGTGTAAACTTCTTGCTTTCAAGAGTAAGGGCTTCTGAACTATTTGATTCTTCAGCCAGGTCCATGCATTATTGTGATAATTTTTTTTCAAAAGTAAGTCAGACAGAGAAAGACAAATATCATATGATATCACTTATATGAGGAATCTAAAAAAAAAGGGCACAAATGAGCTGATTTACAAAACAGACAGTAGAGTCATAGATGTAGAAATCAAACTTATGGTTACCAGGGGGTAAGGGGGGGAGGGATAAATTGGGACATGGGGATTGACATATACACACACTACTATATATAAAATAGGTAACTAATAAGGACTTACCGTATAGCACAGGGAACTCTACTCAGTACTCTGTAATGACCTATATGGGAAAAGAATCTAAAAAGAGTGGATATATGTATATGTATAACTTTGCTGTACACCTGAGACTAACACAACATTGTAAATCAACTATACTTCATTAAAAATTTAAAAATTACATACATCAAAAAATATGTACAGGGGCTTCCCTGGTGGCACAGTGGTTAAGAATCCGCCTGCCAATGCAGGGGACATGGGTTCAAGCCCTCGTCCGGGAAGATACCACATGCCGCGGAGCAACTAAGCCCGTGTGCCACAACTACTGAGCCTGCGCCCTAGAGCCCGTGAGCCACAACTACTGAGCTGCGTGCTACAACTACTGAAGCCTGCGTGCCTAGAGACCGTGCTCTGCAACAAAGAAAAGCCAGTGCAATGAGAAGCCAGCGCACCGCAAAGAAGAGTAGCCCCGGCTTGCCGCAACTAGAGAAAGCCCACACGCAGCAATGAAGACCCAACACAGCCAAAAATAAATAAATACATAAAGAATTAAAAAAAATATGTACAGATGAATAATATAAATGTGTAACTTCTAAATCACTTTTGTGATGAAGCTGAACAAGGAAACCTTAATCAGTCCAATAGAATGCAAGAAAGAAATACAAACAAAAGGTGGAAAACATAAAATAAGATGATAGGAATTAATCTAAGCATTAAATAATAGTGATCAACTGCATGTGCCAGGGGACTCACTCAGATTTCCTGTGATGAGAACATAGTGAGTGACAGCCCCATCTGTGCCCTCTCCAAATCCTCCACCACATTCCTCCCAAGGCTAAGCTTGCCCTGGGCAGCTCCCAAGGGTACTCATGCAGACCACTTCTACAGAACACGGGACCCCTGGAAGAGACCGCTTTGGCCGTGGGCCTCACATAGGCCAGGCTGGAACTTTCCTGGACCTGCGGAGGAGTCAGAGGCTCTTCCTCCCCAGTCTTCTTCCTTCCCCTCTGCTACCATAAGGGGCAGACCTGTTTTGCTATAGAAAGTCCCTCCCTGCCTTTTCCTATTTATGACCCTTTTATCTTGACCTGCACTCCCCCAATAAATGTGGTGCATATTACTGTCTTCTTTTGTTTGCTTCTTGGAGGATCCAATGGATCTACCAGAAGACAGAGTTCCCAGATTTAGTGATCAAATAAGATGCAGTATGTAGCTGTCCTTGGAGGTACAGCTAAACAAATGAGAACAGAAAGGCTGAAAATAAGGGGATGGAAAAAGTGCATAAGGTAGAAGTTTACAAAATAAACAAGGAAATCCAGATAAGGATGTTAACCAAAACAAATAAACAAACAAAAGAACCCAAAAAAACAATGCAGCAATATTGATGTCTAAACAAATAGAGACATGGACAAATCCTTGATTATAGACAGACTTTAACACAACTCTCTGAGAAAATATAGATCATGTCAACTGAAATATGCAAAGATATGGAGAGTATGATTAACACAAATAACATGCCTTAGTCAAGCATGCAAACACACTCTTTCCCATCCCCCAATTTTTAACACCCATGGAACATTTACAGAGTTGTGTAATGTAATTAAAATCAAAAATTTTAATATAAGTTACAAAAAGCATAAATCATTAAGGCCATTTTTCTCTGGCCATAACAAAATTAAGTAAGAGATTAATATCAAAAGAAAGCAAGTGTGTGGGGTGGGGATCAGGGGTGAGGAGCAGCAATGATCCACCTGAAAAAAAATCGTTTTAAAAATCTCTTGATTTAAAGAAAAAAGCCCCAAATCATGAACAAGTTATAAATGAACAACAATAAATATTCTACACGTCAAAATAGATAGAATGTGACCAAAGCGGAACTCAGAAAAAAGTCACAGCCATAAATGTTATTTTAAAAAGACAAAACAAAAAAATCTTAAATTAAAACAAAAGGTAGGCATAAACAAGGAAGTAAATAACAGAAAAAATAAATTCAAAGAAAGTAAAAGAAAAGGAGATCATAAAGAATAAAAAGTCATGAAGTAGAACAGCAATATACAAAGGTACACCTTATTAGTGAATCCCAAAGCCGGTTCTTTCTATGACAGCAAGAAAGACAACCATCAGAACTGCATAGAGCCTGATTGTTCATGCACGTGCCTCTGGAGTGATTTACTTGCAGTAACCTATGTCACCATCTCCACTATTAATGTGGATGCCTCAAGGTGGGTACCATTATGTGGCATGAAGTTTGTGTGTCTTTATAGTCTTGGTTTCCCTTTTTATATGGTGATGATTCATTCATTCATCTATTCATTCAACAAATGTCTAACACCTACCATGCACTACGGCATATTTGGGGAACTGGAGACTTGAATTAAAGAATTGTTCCATAAGGTCATTTTGGGATTGCATTGAAAAATATTGATCATAGCTGTCACGTTACTATTTAAATTTTTATTGAAACTCACGTTTTTATATTTACAGATATTTTCCTATTGACTTTTATTGAGGTATAATTCACATTAGATGCAAATCACCATTTTTAAGTACACAGTTCATTGTAACACATTACATGTACAGTTGGGTAATCACTGCACAATCAAGATATGGAACATTTTTTCAATCCCCCCAAATTTTTCCTGCCTTTTGCAGTCAATCTCCTCCTCTACCACAGCCCCTGGCAACCACTCATCAGTTTTCTGTACCTATAGGTTTGTTTATATAAAATATTGTATAAATAAAATTACACAGTATGCAATCTTTTGTGTCTAACTTCTTTCACTTAGCATAATGTTTTTGAAATTTACCCATAATGTTGCATTTATTAGTACCTAATATTTTTTCATTACTAAGTAGCATTCCATGGTGTGAATAAAACACAATTGTTCATTCATTCACCTGTTGATAGATGTTTTGGTGGTTTCCAGCTTGGGGCTATTATGAATAAAGTGCTATAACAATATATGTGCTTATAGGACTTTGTGTGGACATATGTTTTTATTTCTCTTGTAAAAATACATAGAAGAGAAATGGTAGGTTTGGATAGTAGGTATATGTTTAACATAATAAGAAACAACATTTTTCTTTCCAACATGGGTGTACCTTTCTGTATCCCTACTGCCAGTGTATGATGGTTACAGTTTTTCCACATCTTTGGCAACGCATGGTATTTTCAGGTCTTTTAATTTCATCCATTCTAGTGAGTGTGCAGTAGTATCTCTGTGATTTTAAATTGCATTTCCCCAATGACAAGTGAGGTTATTGCCTTTTCATGTACTTACTTGCCATTTGTATATCTTCTTTATTAAAACATCATTTCAACGTTTTTGTCCTTTTAAAAAATACATATATATATATATATATATATATTTGCTTTTCTTATTATTCAGGAGTAAGAGTTTTTTACATATTTAGGATAAAAATATATGTTTTGTAAATATTTTCTCCCAGTGTGTGGCTGGCTCTTTCACGTTCTTTCCCACCCTCACAAACTCTTGATCCTAATTTTTTATAGTCCCTAAAATTATGGTTTAATTAAAGCTGAACTTAAAGAAAAAAATACATATTATGCATACAGCTGGTAGTTATGATTTTCCAATTTGTACCTCATGTAACCAAATTTCATTATACACACACACTTTTTATATTATTGGTTAAGATTCTTAGTTGTTGTGAAAAACTCTGGTATAGATTTTAGGCTGAACTATTGAATCACAGTCTCACCAGGAATTTGTCTTGTTCATTCACCATCTCTTTTTTCCCCACATTCTTTTTTTTTTTTTAAGAAGTTTTCTTTTCTTTTTTTTTAATAAATTTATTTATTTATTTATTTATTTTTGGCTGTGTTGGGTCTTCGTTTCTGTGCGAGGGCTTTCCCTAGTTGCGGCAAGCGGGGGCCACTCTTCATCGCAGTGCGCGGGCCTCTCACTATCGCGGCCTCTCTTGTTGCAGAGCACAGGCTCCGGACACGCAGGCTCAGTAGTTGTGGCTCACAGGCCCAGCTGCTCCGCGGCATGTGGGATCTTCCCAGACCAGGGCTCGAACCCATGTCCCCTGCATTGGTAGGCGATTCTCAACCACTGCACCACCAGGGAAGCCCTTTCCCCACATTCTTAACCATGTCTTTTGATGAGCAAAATATTGTAATTTTGATTAAATCAAATTCACCCTCTTTTGTTTTATATTTTATACTTTTTGCATCCTATCTAATAAATCTTTACCTAACTTGAGTCCCCAAAATTTTCGCTTATATTTGTTTCTAGTTTTAATTTTTACGTCTTACATTTAGGTGTTTGATCTATTTTGAGCGTGTAGTGTGAGAAAACGGTTGAGATTTTTGGTTGCTGGTTTTTTCCATATAGATATCCAATTGTTCTAGTATCTTTTGTTGAAAGACTATCATTTTGAAAAATATTCTCCTTCCCTCCATTGAATTACCTTAGTACCACTGTCAAAAATCAACTTACCATACATGTGTAGGTCTATTTTTTAGCCCCTCCATTCCCTATTTTGAAGCTCTGTTGTTATGTATGTACCCATTTCAAATTACGTCTTCTTGGTGAATTACTCTACCATTTTGTAGTGTCTTTCTTTATCACTGATAACACTCCTTGTTTTGAAGTCCATTCTGTTGTATTAATATAACCACCTTACTTTTCTTAAAATTAATGCAGGCATATTGAATCTTTTTTTCCATCCATTTATTTTTAACCTATCTATAATCTTTAAAGCCACTTTCTTGTAGACAGCATGTAGCTGGGTTTTGCTTTTTATCTAATCTGACAAACTTTGCTGCCTTTTAAATGGGGAATTTAGACCAATTATATTTAATGCAATTACAGATATTGTTGGATTTAAATGTATTACTTTCCAGTTGTGCTCTTTTTATTTCAACTGCTATTTTATCCTTTTTACCTCATTATGGATACTTTTAGATTAAGTACTTTTATGATTCCATTTTATCTCCACTATTGGCTTGTTATACATCTTCTTAAATCTTTTAGTGTTTTCCCTGTGGTTTCAAAATACACCTTTTAATTTATTACATTCAAATTATTTTATTCCGCTTCATGTATAAATTAAGAAACTTGCTTTAGTACCCTCACAATTCCTCCCTCCCTTTTTTGGTGCTATAATTACTACGAAGTTTCCTTTTTATGTTAAGCTCCACAACTCAGTCAGGTATATTTTAGAGTAATTAAAAATAAGGAAAATGCCATTTTAATATTTACTTCATTTTTGCTGTTTCTAGAGATCTTCATTTCTTTATGTAGATTGAAATTTCTGTCTAATATTATACTCTTCTGTTTGAAGAGTTTTAGTATTTCTTGTAGCTCCAGTTGGTTAACAGTGAATCGTTTCAGGTTTGTTTTGTTTTTGTTTTCCTAAAAAGGCTTTGTTTCACTCTCATTTTGGTAAGTTATCCTAACTGGATGTAGAATTGTGAGTTAATAGCGTTTTCCCCTCTGTAGTTTAAAGATGCCATTCCACTGCCTTCTGGCTTCCATTGTTATTGACAAGAATGCTGCTGTAGCAGACTTCTCTTTGTTCCTCTACAAAATGAGTCCTTTTTTTTTTGCTGCCTTCAACATTTTCTCTTTTTCATTCTTTTCTGCAGTTTCACAATGATATACCAAGGGCATTTTTGTTCTTGCTTTTGGAATTTATCTTGATTTGGGCTCCCTGAGCTTCTTAGATCTTTGGTTTGGTGTTTCTCACTATTTTTAAAGAATCTTAACCATTCTCTCTATAAATATTTTTTATGCCCCATTCTCTCTTCTCTTTCTGGGATTCCATTTATAAATACGTATATGACAGTTTGATATTGTCCCACAGTTCTTGGATACTTTGTGCTATTTCATTTTTCATGCTCTTTTTCTTTTTGTGTTTCAATTTTAGTAATTCTATTGAACTATCTTCAAGTTCAATGATTCTTTCTCCAGCTGTTTTGAGTTCATTGAAGGAATTATTCATCTCTCATACCATATGTTTTAAAAAAGTCTAACATATTCATTAGACATTTTCTTATAGTTTTCTTCTCTTTGCTAAATTTCCCCATCTGATCATGCATGAAGGTCATCTTTTCTACTAGATCCATTAAATATTAATTACAGTTTTATTTTTAAGTTGTTGTCTCATGATTTCAGTATCTGGGTCATTTATGAATCTGACCATGAATTGTGTTTTTGTTTTAGATTGTTGTTTTATTGAGAGGGCAGGGAAAGCAACAGTGTTGCTTTCTTATGTTTCTTGCCACTTTTCATTAAATGCTGACATTGTGTGTGGACCAGTAGATGCTGAGTTGGGCTTAGATTTTATTGTTTCCTTAGTTTACCCACAGTGCACCATAGGTTTCAACTTCCATTAGTAATGAGCTGTCATTTTTTTGTACTTAGGTGAAGGCTGAGTAGCCAGAAGTTATTTCTTAGAATCAGTGCTCCACCTTCAGATTTTCAGCTCTCTTTGCTCACTTGCACCACAGAGGAGGTCTCTCTCCATGCTTTCTCCTCTTCACCAATGGTAGATTACTGTTGCTTGGTTTTGGTGCTTGCTAAGCAAATAGTGGGTGTCTTCAGGCTTCTCTCTTGTCCTTTTCCAGTCTTAGTCCTGGAAGGGCTTTTATGCCTGAATCTCAAGCATATTTAGCAAAGAAGATACACGCAAACAATCACATGCAAATATACTTGACCTCATTAGTCATTAGAAAAATGCAATTTATTTTTCCAGCTTTATTGAGGTATAATTATACATATAATTTTATTTATAAATTTATTTTAATAACATTATTTATTGAAGTAAAATTACATATTTTTACTTAATTTTATTTATAAATGTATTTATAAAATATTATTTATAAATTTATAAGTAATATTACTTATTGAGATATAATTATATATAAAATTTTATTTAAAGTATATAATGTGATGGTTTCATATATATATATACATATATGCAAGTATATATATACAAATATATATACATATATATATATCAAGCCATCACATATACTTTAAATATATATATATATTGTGAAATGTTTACCATAATCAAGTTAATTAACACATATATCATCTCAGATGGTTTCCTTTTATAAAGTGTGAATATGGTGAGAACTCCTCAGATTTACTCTTTTAGCAAATTTTAAGTATATAAAACAGTATTATTAACTATAGTCGTCATGCTGTACATTTGATCCTCAGAATTTATTCATCTTATAACTGAAGTTTGTACCCTTTGACCAATATCTCTCCATATCCCCCACTCCCAACCCCTGGCAACCACCATTCTACCCTCTGGAGAAATGGCTATTTAAAACCACAGTGATATACTACTGCATGCCTACTAGAATGGCTAAAAGTAAAAAGCCTGAAAATACCAACTGTTGACTAAGATATGGAGTTACTGGAACTCTCCTACATTGCTGTTGACAATGCAAAATGGTACAGCTACTTTGAGAAAACAGTTTACCAGTTTCTTATAAAGCTATACATAATTACCATGGAACTGAGAAATTCCTCTTCTAGGTATTTACACAAGAGAAATTAAAAGATATGTCCAAACAAAGACTTTTTCATGCATGTTCATGGCAGTTTAGCCCCAAATTGGGAACAATCCAAGTGTCCATCCGCTGGTGAATAGATAAACAAACTGTGATGTCCATACAAGGCAATATTACTCAGCAATAAAAAAAAGAGATTAACTACCCAACAGTATGGAAGAATATCAGAAGCATTATGCTAAATGAAATAAGTTAGACATACAAAACTACATATTATATAATTCTGTTTATACTGTAATTCCAGAAAAAAACAAAAAACATGAAACAATCAAAAAGCAATAATGAAAGTAGGAAAGTGGTTGCTTCCTGGGGCCATGGTAGGGGAAGGCATTTATTGCAAAGGAGCCTGAGAAAATTTTTTAGAATGATGGAAACATTCTACATCTTGATTGTGGTGGTAGTTACAAACTATATATATTTGTTAAAATCTTCAAACTATACACTTGGAATTGGTGAATCTTACTGTATATAAATTATGCTCAGTATATATGATTAAAATAATAAGAGAAAAATAATTTTAATAAGCAATGAAGTAATGAATTATCTTCAGGAGAGGGGCTAAAAAAAGTGAGAAGAAAGTTAAATACTGGATGAGAAATCAGAATTAGAGAAATAAAGCTAGAGACTGAGGAGAAGAGGATGTGTGGAGAGAGCAGTGGAACTTGAGGGTTAAACATCAGAAACAGGGAAAGAAACCTGAAGAGAGGAGTGCAAGGAGTGGGAGGCTTTGGCAGGGGATGGATGGAATAGGCAGAGAAGCTGCTGTTTTCTCTCGTCTTCCATCCTTGCTAAGAGGCTACTACTGGCCTACTCATCTGCCAGTCATCTTTCTGGAGTAGTGTAGACTTGGAACTGGGTGGTCTCATTCCATCCATATTAGTGTCCAGGGTTACTAAGTCCTTATTTGACTAATTGTCACCCAGGTGTCCAATCAAAAAATAAATAGAATAAAATAATGAAATTAAATAAAGTAAAATGAGTATGGGGAAGTGAGCAGAAAATAAATATGAAATATAGGCCTGCCCTAAGACCAACAATAATAATAGTAATAATAAATAGATGTACTAGTTAAGTCAGGGCACAGGCATTGGTGGCAGGTCTATGATGGTGCATTCTTCTTGAGCTGAAGTGCCTCTGAGGAATCACTAAGCTTCCACAGATCTCAGTCTAAAAATCAGCAGCCTAGTTTTCTTCACAACCATTGCAGTAGGGGAAAATGAGAGCCAGAGAGGATGTGGATTTCCCAGGTCATATAGTTCCATAATCTCAGTTCTAAGATTTTAGCCAGAATTACGTGAGGAAACAAAATATTTTTAAGGAGAGAGCCAATTATTTTCCATTTATCTCTTTCATACTCTCAATATTTTTTGAGAATCAACTAGCTACATGACATTAAGCTAGATACTGGAGTGATACATAGAAAAGTCACAAATCTGGTGCTCTAAGTACTTTCTTTTGAGGAATGAAGTTCACGTAGTATTTATATATCTTTGCCAGGAGTGAGTCCATTCTGATTAAACAGGCACATCTTTTACTACAACAGCAACAATATAGAGATTTTACCTCTTGAAAGTCATCCCCTGCTTCAATCTACACTGGGCATAGTGCACCCACTTATCACTGGGGAAGTGCTCAGTGAAGGAGCTTGCTTTCCTAGGAGTTGGTATGAGAACAACGCATCAGGGGCAGGAGTTGGGATGCGGCCAACTCTTGGGGACTGTTAGACAGGTGACTGCAGTGGCATGTGGGATTAAAGAAACTCATCTCTTCTTCCGGGAGGGACCACCACCTCTTTTCTGGAGTTTCAAGTTTGCTTAGAAAGATGATCACAAATTCAGAACACTGATTTTAAAAGTGGTGACTCTGGGACTCTCTTGCTTTTTCCTCTTTCCCCAAAGAAATAATTCTTGGGGTGTGGTGCTGTCAACAGAACCACTCCTGTTGGTCCAACACGGCCATGTTTACCTATCAAGCTCCTGCCTTATTTCCTTTGGGCCTTGAGAGTTATATGTCTCATCTCAAGCTCACTTAGTTGCTCTTTTTTGTTTTCTTGTCTCTTTCTTTGCCTTTAAAAAATTTTTCTTTCATACTTTTTTTTTTTTTTATTTCTGAGGGTGGAGGAGAAAGCCATTGTCAATTAATAGAGAGACATTTTCACCAGGTGTTTCTCAATTATCACATTGGCAGCCAGCCCCTTCTGTGTAAATTGTATTAAAAAAAAATCCTTCCAGTGCAGAAACCCTACTTGGGATTGTAACCAACTCAGTGTCTTATTTTCTCTGAAGAAGGATTGTCCTTTGGGAACAGCCCTGCTTAGAACTATAAGGAAAGCCAAGGTTGCTGCTTCCTGCAACATCATGATTTAAATGTGTTAAAGTGTGTGATTATCATTAGGTCTTAAACACTCTAGATTTGCTCCCTCATTCTGCACAAGTTTGAGAAATAAACCTGCAGCCAGTCTCCAGGAGAGATGGATGCTTATTCTGTGTCAGAGGCCTGGTCTCCAGATGTCCCCATAAATTTGTCTGCGGGAAGACCATAAACATAATTCTGAGCATGGAAGTTATTTTGATTTGAATTAATTGCTTTTTCAGTTTTTTTTCACATATGCAAATTGGAATAGCCAAAGAAACATGCTCATAAAAAAAGCAGTCCATTCTCCTGGAGAGATTCTGGAATGTCCTTGCCAAGGTGACCAGCCTCTTCTCAATGAAAAGGCAAAGGTGTATTTTAAAAAATGATGCATGTGTGTGTGGGTATCTCCTCTTGGTCTGGCATCTTCCTAGTCATTAAGTCTCGGATTTTGTGTTGCTCAGAGCCTCTCTGACTTCAACAAGTTACCACAAAATGAAATAGGGCTATCAAGTCAACTGTGCAGAGGAAAATTCTCCTGGCCAGCCCTTGGAGCCTGTGGAAAAATGATTTTGTAGTTAAGGCTGGAAACAAATGCAGGAGAAGACTTGCTCATTGTCTTAAAAGTTATCCCATGACACTGGTTGGGCAACCACCGCTCTTCTCATCAGGCTCCTTGGTGAGATCAGGAATGTCACTGCTTAGAGTTGCTACAGCACAACAGCCTGGCTTTGACGGAGACCCCAGGAGCCCACTTGGGGGGAAACATGGTGGCTCATCTGGACCACAACTTTTGTAAACATCCACAAACTGGGAATATCCTATAAACGTTCTGAGCCTGGAGAAATGCCCAGTTTGTGCCTACTCCTGTATAACAAGCTCCAGATGCTTTCTCTCTGCTGCACTGGGTGGGATTCCCCAGGCTTTGTCCCAAAACCATTTTGTCAGAGCCCAAAACCAGGGGAGGGAAGTTGTAGGGTCAGATCCCTGAACAGGGCAGTACTGCTCAGCCTTTGGTCATCTCTGCTCACAGTATGCCTGCCCAGAGAAGATGTCTCATGTTCAGACAGAGGAAAGAACTTACCCCCCCACCCCACCCCCTGACTTCAGTAGGGAGTAATCAAAGGTTGCCTGGGTGATCTGAGTAGTCAGGTTTTGTGCAGACTCGAGTCCAAGTCCTGAAACAGGAAATACAGAGGTCAGAGAAGCGTGGAACTGTGAACTCCTCTCATTGCGTTAGGTCAGGTTTCCAGGAAACAGATGCTGAGATGGGGAGTCTGTTGCTGATAACTTCCTGGGAGAGTGCTCTCAGGGGAACCAGCAAGGGGTGAGGAACGCAGCTCAGGGCAGGGGACACAGCCAGGCAGAGATCCGGTTTTAGCTGAAGCATGGCCTTGAGCACATGGGAAACTCTAAGAAGACACATGCTTCCCAAATCCCCAGAGTTGTCCTGCTCTGAGGTGAGGGACCGAACTTTATGCCCACATATCAGTCGCCAACTGGGGATACCCCTACCCCACCCAGGAAGGAGTATGTCAGCTCCAGGGACTCAGGGCAAGGCAGCTTCTGAGGGCAGTTCTCTGGAGAAGGGTGTGTCTGGGAGCCGTGAGCAGCCCATGCTGGTCATTGACTGTGGGTGCTGGGCCCATTAAAGGGCTTCTGAGCAAAGCATTAGGACACTGATGATACAGCTGTAGGGAAGAACATGGTTTAGATGCATGGCCACAATGGGCCTCCTAATACAACTCCCGAAGTCTCAGCCTTGGGGGCCACATGGGGTGGGTGGGATAGGGATTGGATTCGGGTTTCCCAGGCAGCTTATGCAGGACCAGGATCTGGCTCACCCCAGTGGAAGGCAGAAGTGTCTTTAAGCTGTAAGTCTTGTCTGATGAGAAACCCATGGATGGCTGAGTCTTGCCATGCAACCAAGTGGATGAGTCATTACACCTATCCTCTGTGTGACAGCTGTCCCTGGAGAGAGAGCACAGGGCAGCAGTTCCTATCCGATTATTTAGAAAAGGCAAGGGTTGCTCCTTTCAGGTTTGGGGGGAGTGTAGGATGTGATCTAGAGAGAGAGCAGCAGAGTTTAGCCAGGAAGGAGGAGGCATGCCAGGTAGGATGCCCGGATTGACGTCGATGCCCACCCTGCTTCCCTGACACTCGAAGTGATGAGGCAACAGCTCTTCAGACACACTGGAGAAAGGCCATGGGCCAGGCCTCAGTACCACTTATGCACCGGGGTCTGCAGGCCCTGAAGTTGGAGAGTCTGGAAGTCCTCAAGGGCTACCTCTGGAGCAGAGCTGCATCCTGCTGTGAAAATCGTGTGTGTGTGTGTGTGTGTCAGTGCTTACTTAAAAAAAAAAAAAAAAAGAAACCAAAAGCATGAGACAAAAGTTAAAAATCAGGAGATTTCATATAACACTAGGCTTTTAGGTTTTGCTGTTACTGCTTTATGAATCTGAGTCCTCGTCATGTGGCCTCATCTTCCACATGACTGACTGAGCCTCTTATGCTCGGCACTTGTTCTCCAGCTCATCAAGAATCACTGCCTGGCCCTTGCGAGTGTCCAAGAGTGTGACCCCGGAATACATGCATGGACTGGAGGTTGGCA
This sequence comes from Eschrichtius robustus, assembly GCF_028021215.1. NCBI lineage: Eukaryota > Metazoa > Chordata > Mammalia > Artiodactyla > Eschrichtiidae > Eschrichtius > Eschrichtius robustus. Next base: position 49,792,110 of record NC_090842.1, read on the forward strand.
GATGGGCACGCACCAGCATTTGCAAGCTTATGTGGCAAGAGCAACAAAGAGGAGCCCAAGGCTGCCCTGGAGTAGGGGGAGGACACACAGTGTGACCAGGAGGTAAGACCTGGTCCAGATGGATGATCAAAGCCCACAACACGGCCAGTGGCTATGTCTCCAGGGTGACCTGCATCAGCCCCCTCTCCCCCAGGAGACTCTCCAAGACCAGCAGCCATGTGGCTGACAGGGTCTTACTGCTCCAGTCTGGTGTCAGGTCTGAACTTCAGAGGTGGGAGAGCCGAGTTCAGGACGTTGGGCCACTAGAGACTTCCTGGCCCCACATAATATCAATTGGCAAGAGCTCTCCCAGAGATCTCGGTCTCAACGCTAAGACCCAGCTCCACTCAATGACCAGCAAGCTCCAGTGCTGGACACCCCATGCTAAACTACTAGCAAGACAGGAACACAACCCCACCCATTAGCAGAAAGGCTGCCTAAAATCATACTAAGTTCACAGACACCCTAAAACACACCACCGAACACAGCCCTGCCCACCAGAAAGACAAGATCCAGCCCCACCCACCAGAACACAGGCACCAGTCCCCTCCACTAGGAAGCCTACAAAAGCCACTGAACCAACCTTACCCACTGTGGGCAGACACCAAAAACAACGGGAACTATGAACCTGTAGCCGGAGCAAAGGAGACCCCAAACACAGTAAGTTAAGCAAAATGAGAAGACAGAGATATACACAGCAGATGAAGGAGCAAGGTAAAAACCCACCAGACCAAACAAATGAAGAGGAAACAGGAAGTCTATCTGAAAAATAATTCAGAGTAATGATAGTAAAGATGATCCAAAATCTCAGAAAATACAAGGAAGTATTAACAAGGATCTAGGAGGACTAAAGAGCAAACAAACAATGATGAAAAACACAATAAATGAAATTATAAATTCTCTAGAAGGAATCAATAGCAGAATAACTGTGGCAGAAGAACGGATAAGTGACCTGGAAGATAAAATACTGGAAATAACTACTGCAGAGCAGAATAAAGAAAAAAGAGTGAAAAGAATTGAGGACAGTCTCAGAGACCTCTGGGACAACATTAAGCAAACCAACAGTTGAATTATAGTGGTCCCAGGGAAGAAGAGAAAAAGAAAGGGTCTGAGAAAATATTTGAAAAGATTATAGATGAAAACTTCCCTAATATGGAAAAGGAAATAGTCAATCAAGTCCAGGAAGCGCAGAGAGTACCATACAAGATAAATCCAAGGAGGAACAGGGCAAGACACATATTAATCAAACTATCAAAAAATAAATACAAAGAAAAAATATTAAAAGCAGCAAGGGAAAAGCAAATACTAATGTACAAGGGAATCCCCATAAGGTTAACAGCTGATCTTTCAGCAGAAACTCTGAAAGCCAGAAGAGAGTGGCAGGACATATTTAAAGTGATGAAAGGGAAAAACCTACAACCAAGATTACTCTACCCAGCAAGGATCTCATTCAGATTCAACAGAGAAATTAAAACCTTTACAGACAAGCAAAAGTTAAGAGAATTCAGCACCACCAAACCAGCTTTACAACAAATGCTAAAGGAACTTCTCTAGGCAGGAAAAACAAGAGAAGGAAAAGACCTCCAAAAACAAACCCAAAACAATTATGAAAAAGGTAATAAGAACATACATATCAATAGTTTAAATGTAAACAGATAAATGCTCCAACCAAAAGACATAGACTGGCTGAATGGATACAAAAACAAGACTGGTATATATGCTATCTACAAGACACCCACTTCAGACCTAGGGTCACGTGCAGGCTGAAAGTGAGGGATGGAAAAAGATATTCCATGTAAATGGAAATTAAAAGAAAGCTGGAGTAACAATTCTCATATCAGACAAAATAGACTTTAAAATAAAGACTATTACAAGAGACAAAGAAGGACACTACATAATGATCAAAGGATCAATCCAAGAAGAAGATGTAACAATGGTAAATATTTATGCACCCAACATAGGAGCACCTCAACACATAAGGCAAATGCTAACACCCATAAAAGGGGAAATTGACAGTAACACAATCATAGTAGGGGACTTTAACATCCCACTTTCACCAATGGACAGATCATCCAAAATGAAAATAAATAAGGAAGCACAAGCTTTAAATGACACATTAAACAAGATGGACTTAATTGATACTTACAGGACATTCCATCCAAAAACAACAGGATACACTTTCTTCTCAAGTGCTCATGGAACATTCTGCAGGATAGATCATATCTTGGATCACAAATCAAGCCTCAGTAAATTTAAGTAAATTGAAATCATATCAAGTATCTTTTCCAACCACAACGCTATGAGACTAGATATCAATTACAGGAAAAAAACTGGAAAAACTACAAACACATGGAGGTTAAACATACACTACTAAATAACCAAGAGATCACTGAAGAAATCGAAGAGGAAATCAAAAAATTCCTAGAAACAAATGACAATGAAAACATGACGACCCAAAACCTATGGGATGCAGCAAAGGCAGTTCTAAGAGGGAAGTTTATAGCAATACAATCTTACCTCAAGAAACAAGAAAAATCTCAAAGAAACAACCTAACCTTACACATACAGCAATTAGGGAAGGAAGAACAAAAAACCCCCCCAAAGTTAGCAGAAGGAAAGAAATCATAAAGATCAGATCAGAAATAAATGAAAAAGAAATGAAGGAAACAATAGCAAAGATCAATAAAATAAAAGCTGGTTCTTTGAGAAGGTAAATAAAATTGTTAAACCACTAGCCAGACTCATCAAGAAAAAATGGGAGAAGACTCAAATCAACAGAATTAGAAGTGAAAAAGAAGTAACAACTGACACTGCAGAAATACAAAGAACCATGAGAGATTACTACAAGCAACTATATGCCAATAAAATGGACAATCTGGAAGAAATGGACAAATTCTTAGAAAAGCACAACCTTCCGAGACTGAACCAGGAAGAAAGAGAAAATATAAACAGACCAATCACAAGCACTGAAATTGAAACTGTGGTTAAAAATCTTCCCACAAACAAAAGCCCAAGACCAGATGGCTTCACAGGTGAATTCTATTAAACATTTAGAGAAGAGTTAACACCTATCCTTCTCAAACTCTTCCAAAATATAGCATAGGGAGGAACACTCCCAACCTCATTCTACGAGGCCACCATCAGCCAGATACCAAAACCAGACAAAGCTGTCACAAAAAAAAGAAAGCTACAGACCAACATCACTGATGAACATAGATGCAAAAATCCTCAACAAAGTACTAGCAAACAGAATACAACAGCACATTAAAAGGATCATACATCATGATCAAGTGGGGTTTATACCAGGAATGCAAGGATTCTTCAATATACACAAATCAATCACTGTGATACACCATATTAAAAAACTGAAGGATAAAAACCATATGATAATCTCAATAGATGCAGAAAAAGCTTTTGACAAAATTCAACACCCATTTATGATAAAAACCCTCCAGAAAGTAGGCATAGAGGGAACTTACCTCAACATAATAAAGGCCATATATGACAAACCCACAGCCAACATTGTTCTCGATGGTGAAACACTGAAACCATTTCCTCTAAAATCAGGAACAAGAAAAGGATGCCCACTCTCACCACTATTATTCAACATAGCTTCGGAAGTGTTAGCCACAGAAATCAGAGAAGAAAAAGAAATAAAAGAATCCAAATAGGAAAAGAAGAAGTAAAGCTCTCACCGTTTGCAGATGACATGATACTATACATAGAGAACCCTAAAGACTCTACCAGAAAACTGCTAGAGCTAATCAATGAATTTGGTAAAGTAGCAGGATACAAAATTAATGCACAGAAATCTCTTGCATAACTATACACTAATGATGAAAAATCTGAAAGAGAAATTAAGGAAACACTCCCATTTACCATTGCAAATAAAGAATAAAATACCTAGGAATAAACCTACCTAGGGAGACAAAAGACCTGTATGCAGAAAACTATAAGACACTGATGAAAGAAATTAAAGATGATACAAACAGATGGAGAGATATATCATGTTCTTAGATTGGAAGAATCAACATTGTGAAAATGACTATACCACCCAAAGCAATCTACAGATTCAATGCAATCCCTGTCTAACTACCAATGGCATTTTTCACAGAACTAGAACAAAAAATTTTACAATTTGTATGCAAACACAAAAGACCTTGAATAGCCAAAGCAATCTTGAGAAAGAAAAGCGGAGCTGGAGGAATCAGGCTCCCTGACTTCAGACTATACTACAAACCTACAGTAATCAATACAGTATGGTACTGGCACAAAAACAGAAATATAGATCGATGAAACAGGATAGAAAGCCCAGAGATAAACCCATGCACCTATGGTCACCTTATCTTTGATAAAGGAGGCAAGAATATACAATGGAGAAAAGACAGCCTCTTTAATAAGTGGTGCTGGGAAAACTGGACAGCTACATGTAAAGAATGAAATTAGAACACTCCCTAACACCATACACAAAAATAAACTCAAAATGGATTAAAGACCTAAATGTAAAGCCAGACACTATCAAACTCTTAGAGGAAAACATAGGCAGAGCACTCTATGACATAAATCACAGCAAGATCCTTTTTGACCCACCTCCTAGACTAATGGAAATAAAAACAAAAATAAACAAATGGGACCTAATGAAGCTTAAAAGCTTTTGCACAGCAGAGGAAACATAAACAAGATGAAAGACAACACTCAGAATGGGAGAAAATATTTGCAAATGAAGCAACTGACAAAGGATTAACCTCCAAAATATACAAGCAGCTCATGCAGCTCAGTAACAACCCAATCCAAAAATGGGCAGAAGATCTAAATAGACATTTCTCCAAGGAAGATATACAGATTGCCAACAAACACATAAAAAGATGCTCAACATCACTAATCATTAGAGAAATGCAAATCAAAACTCCAGTGAGGTATCACCTCATACCGGTCAGAATGGCCATCATCAAAAAATCTACAAACAATAAATGCTGGAGAGGGTGTAGAGAAAAGGGAACCCTCTTACACTGTTGGTGGGAATGTAAATTGGTACAGGCACTATGGAGAACAATATGGAGGTTCCTTAAAAAACTAAAAATAGAACTACCATATGGCACAGCAATCCCACTACTGGGCATATGCCCTGAGAAAACCATAATTCAAAAAGAGTCATGTACCACAATGTTCATGGCAGCTCTATTTACAATAGCCAGGACATGGAAGCAAGTGTCCATCATCGGATGAATGGATAAAGAAGATGTGGCACATATATACAATGGAATATTACTCAGCCATAAAATGGAACGAAACTGAGTTATTTGTAGTGAGGTGGATGGACCTAGAGACTGTCATACAGAATGAAGTAAGTCAGAAAAGAGAAAAACAAATACCGTATGCTAATGCACATATACGGAATCTAAAAAAAATGGTTATGATGAACCTAGGGGCAGGACAGGAATAAAGATGCAGATGTAGAGAATGGACACGGGGAGGGGGAAGGGTAAGCTGGGACGAAGTGAGAGAGTAGCATAGACATATATACACTACCAGATGTAAAATAGATGGCTAGTGGGAAGCAGCTGCATCCCACGGGGAGATCAGCTGGGTGCTTTGTGTCCACCTAGAGGGGTAGGATAGGGAGGGTGGGAGGGAGACTCAAGAAGGAGGAGATATGGGGATATATGTATACATATAGCTAATTCACTTTGTTATACAGCAGGAACTAACACAACATTGTAAAGCAATTATATTCCAATAAAGACGTTAAAAAGAAAAAGAAAAAAGCCCACAACACATGCCCATGACCTCATACTGTCCTCACTCTTCTAACACAGGATAGAGAGTGAGAGCATACAGGGCAAGAGAAGTGTGGCATGGCCCAGGGAGGGGTCGGCCTCCAAGTGCTGCTCACATCTCTGCACTGCTCTCCTTCTGTGCCCAGACCTCACAATCGCTTACCTGGATCAATGCCCTCGTCCCCACAGCCTCCTCCCTGGCCTCCTCCTTCTCCCCACCTCCAGCCTCACCCAGCTCTGTCCCAGCCTCCATAGCCATCTGCTTTCAGCTCAGCCCAGATCATATTCCTCCTTGGGAAAAGAGACCCCAAGGACCCCCAAAGTCTGGGGTGTGGTTCAGACTTCTTAGCCTTAGTGGTCAAGACCTAATGAAGCTGGCAGTGGGTCATGCATGTCCAAGATCAATCCCGATGTCTCAGGATGCTACATCTCAGGAAACATCAGCTTCTCAGCTAACCCAGTGAAGTAGAAAGTGCTAGCAAGTTCCCGGCTCAGGAAGAGTCTCGTGGGGAGGAGACGCAAGGTGGCCTCACAGAAGAAGTACATCCTTTGCCTGTATTCTCCACTGAGGGGTCAAGGGAAAAGGCAAGCAGGAGAGGTTGTTGAGGATTCTGGGACCTATCCTGGGAGGAGCCACACCCCCTGCCCAAAGCGCAGGTGCGAGAGCTGAGTGTGCTCTGACCCAGCGCCCGACTCACAAGGCCCCTAACACACTGAGGGGAGGGAGACAGTGGAGCGAATGGGAACAAGTTAGAGCCTGAGAACAGGGCTGAGGAGACTTCTCCCAAGCACAAATCCACTCTGGTAAGTGTGGTCGTGATATTATCTAAATATCTATCTATCTATCCACACACAGTATAATACTGCCTTGTTTCTTTTGTAAGATGCTTTATGCAAATGTGCATTCCCAGTTATGGGTTCATTTGGAAGCTTCCAAAACTTCCAAGTTCTCATTCCAGGTTCAGCCAACCTCAACCACGAGTGACTACCTCAGTGATGGAGGGAACATTGTTGCCAGGGCAAATTTCTCTCCTATCAAACTAGAGAACTTCAGGTACATGCCTCATCTGAGGTCATGTCACGTGGGGTGAGTAGGGGAGATCATCTCTCTGCAGAGGAGAGGTCCCTTCCTGGCAGCTCACTGGGGCTCCCTGGAACTCATGGTGGCCCAGGGGCAGTGACAGATCTGGGGTTCAGGTAAGTACCTGCATCCCTAATTAATAGATGATGAATCTGAAGATGAGGGAGTTTAGGAAAGCTGCTTAAGCCGGAAAGCTATACTTTAATATATAAATTCAATGTAATCCAAACAAAATTATCTTTTTAGGAAACTGATAAGATAATTGTAGGTGCTATTTGCAAGAATAAACAGAGGCTAAAATGATGATTTTGAAGTTAGTCAAAAATATAATAATAATGAGCTTCAACCATGATTACAAAATTAATCAAACGTAATAATAATGGAACAAACAAAAAAAGAGTGACAGGAGCTTGCTCTCTTGCTAACAATTAACACACAACAAAACTACAGTAACTAAAATAGGGTCACACTAGTGCAGAGATGTAGGTCATAAGGTAAAACGGCAAATTTTTAGCTGTACATTGGAATCATCTTGGAGTTTAAGAAAAAAATACAGATGTTCAGGTCTCACCCCTCACCCGAGAAATGCTGATTTTATTGGTCTAGATGGGGTGTAGCCTGGGCTTCCCAGTTCAAAAGTGCTTCTTAGGTGATTCTAATGGGCATCCAGTTGTTGAGAATGACTAGTCTAAACAGAATCAACTGGAGAGCATGTTACAAATGCATATTCCTGGATCTGAGCGCACAGATTCAAGATCGCTGAGAAGAGGGTTGTATTGAAAACAAGGTACACAACACACACTGAAATTTTATAACCACTAGAAAAAAATAGTCCTGAGTGCATGGAGGAATTTAGTAGATTATAAATGTGACATCTCAGTACACTGGAGGAGAGATTATCAAGGATGTGGGTTTAATCGATCAACCACTGGTGATTAAGTTGGATCTTGAGTTGACTTCTTTCAACAGAAACCATAAAAGAAATGAAGCTGACTAATTTATAATGTGGTGGAGTAAGCCCTTCTAGGCTTTCTAAGAAAGCCAGAAACTTTATATGAAACAGAAATTTGATAGATTTAACTACATAAAAATGAAACTAAATTATGAACTGCAAAAATACACAAATAAAAGTGACAAAGTGCAAAAGATGAAGTTGCCACACACATTACAGAAAAAAGCTAATAACCCTAATTTGCCAAAAATATTTATAAACCAAAAGGGAAAAAAATTCAGTAGAAAATTCAGTAGTAAACACAAAGAGGCAAGTGACAAAATAAAATGTATAAATTGTCAATATATACCATAAGGTATTCTACCTCATTAGTAATCAGAAGTGCTAATAAAAGTAAAAATAACTCATGTTTTTTCACCCATCATATTAGAAAGGAGTAAAAGGTTGATAAAACCCCCGAATAGCAGGAAAATTGAGATTCTCTTGCAAATTGGTATTCTTTTCTGGAGAGAAGTTTGTCAACTGAAATCAATTTTTTGTTGTTGTTGTTAAAGAAGCATGTCTTTGACCCAGCAATCCATACTCTTAGGAATTTATTCTAAGGAGATAATTGCTAAAGGGTGCAAAGATATGGGCGTTATGGCATCCATTAATGCTTTTAATAATGAAATTCTGGAAACAACCTAACTGTACATAAGTGAGTGTAACAATATACACACAAAAAGCCCTCATATTTGAAATAATACATAATGTATATATTTCCATTTATTAGAAAGATGGTACTCTCTCATACCTCCTCATTTTGTATACACTATTCCTTCTCCGTGGGCTGCCACTCTCCTCCACTTCCATATCTGGTTCACTACTGATCAGTCCCAAACCAGCTCAAATTGTCCTTTCCTCTGTGACGTCTTTCCTGCCCTCCTGAGCCATATGAGTAGCTACCGCCTCTGAACACTCAAGACATTCCTTTGTTACTTCCATGCTAGCGTTGTTTAATCACTTAGTCCAGAAATATTTTATTGAGCACCTAGTACTATTTTGAGCACCTCTAAAGTAATTGACTCTTTACATGGCCAACTCTCTCACTGGATTGTGAGGCCCTGTAGAGCAGGAGCTGAGCCTGATTCATTCTGTTACCCCAGATTCCAACCTGGAGCCTCGAATGAGAAACATAAGCTTATTGAATGAAAGGAGGAATTGATAGATGATAGATAGATAGATAGTTAGATAGATAGATAGATAAGGGACAGATGAATGGGTGGATAGATAAATGTAGGATGGATGGATGGATGGAGGGAGGAAGGGATGGATGGATGGTTAGATGGAGTGAGTTAGTGATTTAGTGAGTGGCAAGTTGGGAAGATAAATGAATGTAGAAAGATGAGCGGTTGAGTAAATGGAGTAAGTGCATAGATCAGTGAATGGATAAGCAGATGGGTGAGTGAGTGGGCGGAAGGGGTGCAGTGTCCCTGAGTCCATCAGTTGCCATCCTTTCTCAGGAAGGACGCTCAGAGAACTCTTACCATTTAACACTATTTGCACAGCTATATATAGGATCCTACAAAGGGTTCAAAGTTATGACGATTGGTTCTACCATATCAAAACAGAATATGAAAACTCTATCTGCCAGGGTTCAATTTGGAAAACAGAAAGCAGAGAATCTGTTTCATAGACCTTGGAAATACTGAGAAGCCAACAGAGGAGAGAAAAGTAGCCCAGAGATTGGTAACAGCAGGAATCCTCTACCACGCCCAGGCCAGAGGGAGGAGAGGAGGGCTCAGTGTTACCAGATCCAAGAGGCAGAGTCATTCAGTGGCAGCTGGGATCACAGTGGGATCCACCAGTGGGAGGCAGTCACAGAGGAAATGCAACCAGTTAGCAAACAAGTGGGGCTTCTCCTCCTTTCCTAACTCCTGGGCCTCCCACTGGCCAAACCCACCAGGGACCTAGCTGACAGAGGAACCTGGGAAAGTGGACATAGGCATCGGCAGAGAAGGAGGGATGAGGAAGGGATCTGAGGACCAACTGGCCAACACCCTGCACACCCTACAAAATTGAAATCCATACATATTTAAATGTATCTGCAGTGTCACATCCTTTATGTCAGCCAAGCAACTGCAAAGGAACACTTACATACATTATGAATAAATTGTTGGGAGTGTGTACATTTTAATATGTCTGATGTGATAGGAGGGGGGGAAGGGGATGCTGGGAACAATGAAGGCCTAAAGTGACACTCCTGACACACTCTGCCTTTTGTGCACGTTTCAAGGCCCAGCTTCCTGTTCTCTAGTTGAATGACTCTGGGCAAATTACTTTACTCAGTTTCCTCATTTCTAAAAACACATGTCATTTTTTTCCCGAATCCTGTGACGTTAAAGTGAAGTTGTTTTGTGGAAATACCCTGAAGTGTACCTGACATGGCAGAAGTCACTGTGGTTTCTTTTTTTAATTTGAGTTTTTAATATATTGTCTTTTAGGAATTGCATAAAGTCACTGTGGTTTCTGAGAGACACTGGCTCAACCAGAGGAAGCAGGCATAGGGTATCTAGGTGGGCCACTTTGTATTGGTATCAAAAGTCTTAACATGTGTTTCTTCTTTGAACTAAAAATCCCACCTCCATCAACTAATAGTGGAGAGATAATGGTGGAAAGGGGCAAGATTTAATGACAAGGACACTCATCTTAGTGTATTTATATTAGTGAATAATTTATATTCCCGTATGTTGAGCAAGAAGGGATAAGGTAACTTAGGGATCATCATCCATGATGGAATGTAGGTCATATATGTGTTTATGTATGTGAACATAAATTGTTTTCAGTTGTAATCTCTACAGTAAAATTATGGGTAATTTTTCTTTTCTCTGTTTTTTAAAAACTTTATCAGTGTTTTTAAAAATTCTACTTAATAACTTTCATAACTTTTGTAATAAAGCTGCAATACATGTTTAATGACAGCCCCTCTGACTCAGAGCCACAGCTCAGAAAAGGACAATGGAGCAATAGGAGTACAGGATAAGGGCAGATAATGATTGAGGTCTCTCTCCGTGTGGTTCCTCTGCTTGGTGATGAACTAGACACTCATGGCCCCCACGTGTGGGAGGTCACAGTCTGGCTGGAAAAGTGGGTCTTCTAAGCTGTACCTCCAGAATCTCTCTCTATTCTGCTCCCTGCATGACCACCCTTTGGTGTCATAGGTAGAAACCCTCATGGTCCACAGGGACATTAAGTCCCTGCATCAGGGCCATTCACAGGGAGTTTAATGCAGCCACAGGCATACTAGATAAGGTTCTATTTCTCTGAAGAAGTCAAACCAAAGGGAGAATATATATATATATATATATATATATATATAGAGAGAGAGAGAGAGAGAGAGAGAGAGAGAAAGAGAGAGAGAAAGAGATATATTATAAGAAATTGGTTAACTTGATTATGGAAGTGGTGGGCAAGTTCCAAGATCTGCAAACTGAAGACCCAGAGAAGCTGATGGTTTAATTTAAGTCTGAGTTCAGTGGCCTGAGAACTAGGAGAGTCAATAGTGTAAGTTCCCAACCAAAGGCCAGCAGGCTAAAGCCCCAGAAAGAGTTGATATGATATTTCAGTTCAAGTCCAAAGACAGTCAGCCAGGAAGAATTCCCCCTTACTTGGGGGTAGGGTCAGCCTTTTTGTTCTATTTGGGTCTTCAACTGATTAGATGAGGTCCACCCTCATTGGGAAGGACAATCTGCTTTACTCAGTCTACCAATTTAAATGTTAATCTCATTCAAAAACATTCTCACAGAAACACCCAGAATAATCTTTGACCAAATATCTAGGCACCCTGTAGCCCAGTCAAGCTGACACATAAAAATAACCATCATAATACCTAACATGTTTGTAGAAATTTTGTATTTTTTAATTGGCCTTTATTAATTTATTTGTTTATTTATTTTTAATTTGAGACAGCTTCAGTGCATTCCTGGTATTCAGTACCTACTGAGAAAATGCTAAAGCAGGAGGTGGTAGATGAGACTCAGGAAGCTTCAACTGAGTGCCTTTCTGCAGGCTTGTTTGTGGCCTTGGAAGAGCCCTGGGGACCCCCTTCACCTGCCTGGGTGTCAGTGTCTTTTCTGTGAAAGGAGGGATGGGCAGATAGCCCCAGAGACCCTGCCAGTTCTCTAAGGTAAAATGCATCCTCTGAGCCTACATTCAATTTTAAGTAAGATTGTGAAGCAATGATCTAAAGCAAGGGTCAGCAAACTTTTTTTTTTTTGCAAAGGATCAGATAGTAAATGTTAGGCTCTGTTGCCCAGATTGTCTCTTGCAATTATCCAACTTTGCTCTTGAACACGCACAATGCCACAGACAATGAACAAATAAATCAGACTAGCTATGTTCCAAGAAAATGTTATTTACCAGCCAGGTGGTGGGTTGGATTTGGCCTGTGGGCCATCGTTTGCAGACCCCTGGTCTAAAGGAAGCTGTGTTTCCAAAGGCTTTAATTAGTGACTTGGATAAAAATTCAGATGGAAAATAATGGTGATGAAGAGAATACATACCTCTTTTTTTTTTTCCTTTTATATCAAGTACATGTGTTTCTCAGATGTTAAAATTATTTTTTAAATTTTTAACTGTGTTCAGCAGAATAATATCTCCTGCCCTCAAACATATTCATGCCCTAATCCTCAGAACCTGTGACTATGTTACCTAACATGGCAAAGGAGATGTTGCAGATGTGATTAAGGTTATGGCCTTGAGATGGAAGATTATCCTGGATTATCTCGGTGGATTCTGTCAGATCACACGAGTCCTTAAAAGTGGAGAACCTTTCCAGTTGACTCAGAGAGATTTGAGGGCAAGAAGGACTCAACCCTCTGTTGCTGACTTTGAAGATGGAGGAGGGGATCAAGAGAGCCGAGGAGTGCCAGGGGTCACTAGGAACTGACAAAGGCAAGGAAAGGATTCCTTTCTTGGAGCCTCTGGAAGGAGCACAGCCCTGTCTAGACCTTGATTATAGCCCCTTGAGACCTGTAGAACCACAAGATAATAAATGTGTTACTTAAGCCACTAAGTCTGTGGTAGTTTGTTACAGCAGCAGTAGAAAACTAATAAGCTAACTCCTGAGAAAAAATTGGAGAACACTAAGTCTAAACTATCACCCATAAAGCCACTCAGGGATACCCACTATGAACAGATAGGTAATTTTTTTCAGCTTTTTCTGTATGTATTCAGAAAGTTAGAGAAAGAAAGAGAGAGAAATATAAATACATTAGGTACATTGGCTATAATTCATATCCTATTTTATGTCATTTAACGTTTTAACAGAATTGTCCTGTGCTAATAAATTTTCTTCAAAAACATGTTTTCTAGTATAGATGAGTCATAGTTTATTCACTTTCCTCCTTTTTCATTGCTTCTAATCTTTCCACTAGAATAAAAATTGCCAAGGAGAAAATTCTTACACATATTGAAATGTTAGGGTGTTATAAGGTTACTGTCTCTTTTTGCCATAAAAGTTGCAACTATTTTTTTCCAGTTTTGTTTGATGTTAATTTATTCAAGGTCATTTTTGATGGGTAGAAATCTTACATTTTGTTTTAATCCAATAGATCAGTGCTTCTCCATCACTTCTTTTCTTCCATGGCTGGAAAGGCAAATTCCCACTCTCAGATTTGTGTTTTCTTCTAGTTCTTTTAAGAGTTTGTGTTTTCAATTTTATCTTTGGTCTAGCTGGTGTTTGTTTAACTTCCCAATTAATTATATACCACTAAGCAGTGTTTCCATCAACATCTATTACATGATTCTTAACTTTAGCATTGGATATTTGAGACCCGTTACCATACCCTACTGCTTGTAAAATGCAGATTTTCCCCATGTTAGCCTCTCTGAAATCTGGAGGACCTTATAGTCGCTAGTGTCTAAGGTCTTTGCTGGCTCAACTTGAAGGCTAGTTCTTCCAGAGGTTTGCACTGGTCTCGCCATCACATGAGGGCACTATGAGCCCAAGACCAGTTTAGGTTTACAGCCTGGAGTTCTTTTAGACTTCACTCTGCAACACTAGATGGGTATTAGCTCCAATTCCAATTCTCAGGGGAGAAGTATTCTCCTCCCTCCACTCAGTGCCAAGGTTAAGACACACATACATTTCTTTTTTGTCCCATTCTGCATGATGGGTTTCTCTCAGGTGGACATTTACAGAAGATGTAGCCAGAGGAGTTCCCCTATTAGATTCCACCCTGGAAATTTTTCTTGTTATTGGTACATATAATAACACTGTGTTTTATAATCAATAATGTATCTTAGAGTCGAGGAAATATGGTATATCATATATGACATGTAGTGTATCTTGGGTTCAGTTTCTGGATTACCTAGTCTGTTTTGCTCTGCACCAGTATAATGGTGCTTTGAATTTTTTTTTTTTTTAATATCTAGTAGGACAATTTCTTCCTCATTACTCTTTCTTTCTAAAATGTTCCTATTTTTTTTTTTCATTCCAGATTAAGATCAGAATTAATGCTTCAAGTTCTCACACATCATCCATATCAATAAATTAATGATTTTTAAAAAAGCTCTGTGGTATCTTTATTGGATCTTTATTAACTTTATTAATGAATATGGGAAGAATTGATATCTTCACAATATTCAAAAGCTAATATATTTCCTAATCAAAGATCAGTATATTTTATCATTTTTAAGACTCACATCTTTTGTATCATTAACATTTTATTCATGTAAGTTTTTTCATATTTCTGGTTAATGACATTTTTTCTAGTTATATATTTTAGTGCTACTGAGAATAGATTTTTGTTTTCATTAATTTTCTATTTGGTTATTTTTTGCATACAAGATAGCTGATTTTTTTTTGTATTTTGATTTTGTAACTAGCTACCTTTTTGAACTTTCTTAATCATTCTCAAGTGATTTTAAATAACCATCAACTTTTAGATTGATCAAAATTTTAAATACAGATTCTTTAGGAAAACCAAAGAAACACTGCCATGTTAAATGAATGCATTGTTTACAAAAAAATGCATTTTGATGTTTAAAAAGTCCTACATCTTAGAATGAAGGAACTTAGATATTATAAACAGAACAATCATATTATTGACATATAATGATAGTATCATCTGTTCTCCTAGTTTCTCCTCTTATTTCTCTCTTATGTGTTATTTTACTGGCTAATATTAGTGATATTGTTCTTGATTTTAATAAGAAGGCCTCTAGTGCAGTGGTTTTTAATTACCTAATTTTTCTTGAGTGTGGGGAAGGTCATGACCCTTTTCAAAATCTGCTGAAAGATGTGCAGATAAAAGCAAATGTGAACCCACACCCAGCCTCCAAGAGTCTAAGCTTTCAAAATTCTCCCAGCCCCCATAGACTTCCACGAACCACGAAAGTCCATGAAACCTGATTAGGGATTCTTTCTCTAGGATTTTACCTTTTGGAGGAATGTTAAATGTTAATTTAAGATAGATAATCTTTGCCCGATTAAGCCATTCTCTTTATTTCTATTTTATTTTTCCCCTTAAAATCAGTGATCAATGTTGAATTCCTGTAAACACCATCTGGGTATTGCAGTGGGATGCATCACTCCTCCCATTTCTCCAGCCACCCTGTATTCACACACTTTGCAGTTTCTCTGACTAGAGAAAGAGTAGGTTTCTCTTCCCCGTTGTCACTGGGCTCAGATCCGTGACCTTCTTTGGCCAAATGGATGTTCAAGCAGAAGTTCAAGATGTACATGTGTGGCGGACATCCCATCTTGTGCTTCTGCCATTACCACAAGAGGAGCATCTTCCAGAGTAAGCCTCTACTACAAACAGAAAGAGAGATAGATGAACAGACCTGGCTCTAAACTTTAGGGTGGAGCCAAGACACAGGCCAGGAACTGTTCCAAGCTCCTAGGGACCACCTTTGGGGCCACCTTCAGTTCCTCGTCATGTGGCACTTTCCAGGGAGCCATGTCTCACAACAAGGAAGGTTGATTCTTCAAAGCCAGCAAAAGAGAGTGAGGGGTGGGGAGGCTGAGAGTCTCTGCTCTAGATCCTTTTATGAAGGGCTTACCCGATTAGGTCAGGACCACCCAGAATAACCTCTTTCGATTAACTGAACACCAGCTGATTAGGAACTCTACTTACACCTGCCAAACCCCTTTATCTTTGCCATATTCTACTGATCAGAAGCAAGTTACCATTCCCACCCATAGTCAGGGGGAAGAAACTATACAACTTTGTTGGGGGATCATCTTAAGATTCTGCCTACTACAATCATGTATTTGTTATTTTTATCTACTAATGTTATTATTTTACTATTTACTATGTCACTAATAATAGTTTATCTACTAATATAACACATTAATATAGTTAATGCAAATTAATTATTATTAATTAATATAGTTAATTCAAAGTGGTTCAACAGGTAAAGATTACATTAACATTTTAATATAATTAACCATATTAGTAGATGGCTAATATGATTAATTATATTAAAATGTTAATATAATCTTTACCTGTTAAACCACTTTGCATTCCTGGAATAAATCCCATTTGGTCCTAATTTATAATTCATTTAAAATACTGCTAATTATATTTCATTGGTAGTTTCAGTTGTTCTTTTATTCTCATATTCAAATAGGAGATTGAGCTGTAGATTCTTGGCCATCCTTGTTGAGTTTGATAAAAAAAAAAGTGAGGATAACATTGTGAAACACATTCAGAAATCTATAGTATCTTTCAGGGCTCAGTGAGAAAAACAGAACTACCACAGATATTAAAAAAGAATGAAAAATTATATGGTCAGGAGAGGATCAGGGGAGTGAAGGGTGAGATGTGGGGAAAGTTGGAGGATCAGAGAAACCATTACTGACCTCTTCAGCCTGACTGGCTGGCTGGCTGGGCAAATTAGAGCTTGTGGAAAAATCTGAAAAGCCATAAGTACCTGTAGCTAATGTAGCATATGTGGCCAGATGTCCTGAAAGAGGTCCTCCTGGGGGAACTGTGCCTCTGCATGCTTGCAGCCAAACAGTGGTGTAGTCTTGGGGAGTGCTATGGGAAGATAAGCTAGGAGCAGAGTGACGGTAGAGTGAAGCCACCCTGGGCACCCTCAGGCAGCTCTGCAATGGTCTGTCACTTTGCCTACCTCAACCTCTGTTTCCTTCCCACACTCCAGGCTGTTCTGAGAAATGCATGTCCCAGCCTCAGACAAGAACAGCAGAGACAAGTTGACATCACACAATCCAAGCCCATCTACTCTCATTTTCTGAGGTCAGAAATGATTTAGACAGCATTGGGAATGGTAAACTGCTTGAAAGATGGAAAGGACTTACTCATAAACCTGTGGATGCTGGACAGGGTGACAAATAGGCAAGAAGCAAGAGACACATAGGAAGCAAGGTCGCAGGTCTGGCAGGGAGAGGGAAGACTCCAGACTAAATAGTAGTTCTCTGTGTGCTCACAGGAGTTTGGGCTGACAGCTAGCGTAACCCCCACAATGGTCAAACTACTCCCTCGAGCAAAATACAGGTAGGTCCATGCTTGAAGAGTGCATGGAATGGGAAAAGCTGCTTTCCTTCGCCATCTTTAGAGTTGTAGCCTTCGCTTGTCAAATTTTAAGTTTTTGTTTTTTAAATAGAGGTTTTAAGCAAAGAAAAAGAATTTTGTCTTTACTAGGAAAGATGAATTCATTTCCTTTTATTGTCAATTTTTTGTTATTGAGTTAAAGGATCTTAATTCAGTCAACTTGTTCAATGATGTACTCCTGCCTCACTGGTTCCTTTATTTTATGCTTTCTGGATTATATATTCTTTTAAAGCTTTTTCTTTAATTATTTTAAATGTATACATGATGACATTAATTCTAGTAGTGATTTTCTAAAATTAGAGAAACTAAGATTGAAGTATGGTGTTAAATATTTGAAAACATAACTAGGTCTGGCTTCATGCTTGTTGTAAATTCCTTGTCTGATAATTCCAAAATCTGTGTCAAATCTGAGTCTGTTTCCAATGCTTTTTTTTTTTTTTTTTTGTCTCTTCAGACTGTGTTTCATCTTGCTTTTTAGTGTGCCTTGTAATGTTTTGTTGAAAGTCAGGCATATGATGGGCAGTAGGAGCTGAAGTAAATAGGCCTTCAGCGTGAGGATTTATGTTTATCTAGCTAGGACTTGGGCTGTGTTTAATGTTTGTTCTAGATGTAAGTACCAGAAGCTTCATATTCTTCCAGGGTTCATGTTTTTGTCTCCCTTCTCAACTTTGGGCTTCCCTATGGACTCCTCTTCAGATACAGTCTGCATCTTGCAACTCATAAAGCTGTGATCCACTGTTACTGTACAAACCCTGTTGGCGGGGTGGTAAGGTGTAGGGGAGGGGACCATTCTATAATCTTCTGATTAAATCTCAGTATTGTAGTGTTTCTCAGTGTTGTGACCTTCACAAGCATCTTTTAGGTGGTGTAGTTTTTTCTTCTCTGCTCCCTACTCCCATCTCTGGCTGTAGCATTCCCAAGCAATTTCTTTGAAGCCCTGATCCTTCTGGACTATGTTTCCATCCCTACCCTATGTTTAGGTGCAACAAGAAGGCTGGAGGGGGCTTGAGTGGAGAGAAATGCCCTTACTCCAGCTGCAGTGAAGTTTCAGAATTGTGCTCTGTCAAACTCCTTTTCCCTAGAGAGCAGACCTTTGCTATGGAGAAGGCTTGCTTCCCCTCCCATTGCCAGAGCCATAAAGGAATCTTCCTCTATTCTTACTCACCATGAGAACCTGGTGGGGTTCCTGGAGGTCAAGCTCATAAAGCTGCGGGGGCCTCCCTAAGACTTCAACCTCAGAAATTTCTCACTCTCACTCTAGTTCACACTCAGTCTCTAGCAATTCATCAAACTTATCATTTAAGGGTTTCTACCAGTTTATGGCTCCAGTGGCTTCAGCTTCAATTAAGCAGATTTCTGTTGCTGTATCTCTCTGGATGCACCTGTCTCTCCAGATTTCAAGGTGGCTCTGTCCTGCCACCTCATTTCTCTGATGCATCCAAGAAAAGTTGTTTATTTTCAGTTTGTCCAACTTTTGTTGTTGTTAGGACAGGAACAGTGACTTCCAAGCTCTTTTCATATTGAAGGTGAAACCAGAAGTCTTCAGTACTTTTTAACTTAGACACAGAAAGGAGTCTTTTATAGATTATTTTGATTAATTCAGATGCAGACTCTAACCACTCACTGAAAATGTGGAAATTGGCAGCCTAAAGTTCATTGCATCAATTTAAATACATCTTTTTTTAATATATAAAAATTTATTTATTTATTTATTTACTTTTGGCTGAGCTGGGTCCTCGTTGCTGTGCATGGGCCTTCTCTAGTTGGGGCGAGTGGGGGTCACACTTCGTTGCAGTGTGTGGGCTCCTCATTGCAGTGGCTTCTCTTGTTGCGGAGCATGGGCTTTAGGCACATGGGCTTCAGTAGCTGTGGCGCGCGGGCTCAGCAGTTGTGGCTCACGGGCTCTGGAGTGCAGGCTCAGTAGTTGTGGCTCATGGGCTTAGTTGCTCCATGGCATGTGGGATCTTCCTGGACCAGGGCTCGAACCTGTGTCCCCTGCATTGGCAGATGGATTCTTAATAACTGCGCCACCAGGAAAGTCCCTAAATACATATTTTTAAGGGTGTTTCTTTTTAGAATGAGAAGAGATGCCAATATTGGCCTGGGCAGAAGCATCACAGACTTTTGTCATTGGTCATGCATATTACAATACAATGTCTGTGTACATCTTCCTTTGTCTACTCTTAAAGATATCATCAAGCTAGACTTCATGGCTTCCTTAACAAAGAAGGAAAATAGTGCTATTAGTGATGTCTAATGGTTTTCCTGAAGTCACAGAACAAAGATGCCCATCTGCTTCCCATGTTCCATGAACCTGGGAGGGGACAATCATGATAAATAGACACAGCCTAAGGGAAATGCCAGAATTTAAATATAAATAATCAATCATGATAAACAATAGTTATTTCTCAGAAACATGTATGAGAAATATAAACTTTGAAATGAATTGAAACAAGATTTAAGATGCAAATTTGTACGGTATAGGCCTGTTGAGGCAGGAATTGAAGGGCAGGATGGAGCCCTGGGACAACAGACCAGCCTGTAATATAGCATGGCCTAGGATTCAAATCACACTTCCCAAAGATAGACTGGGTATTTGCCTAACGTGGCAAGACTAGAGAATTTAAGGAGGAGGGAACTAACTTTGGTTGAATACTTACTGAACCACATTTCATTCACTCACTTTTTTATTCATTAATTTGAATGAATTATTGAGTTCCTACTACATACCACTCACTGTTCTTGGTGCTGCCAATTGAAAAGTAAGTGGGATCTGATTTGTTCCTTTGGGGAGATTATAATCCGGTGTGGAAAGCAGACAGGTAGCCAGGGAACTACACTGCATTATGATATGTGCTAAGAGAGGATACCCCACAGATTTCTCTGGAATATCCTAGGAGGAGTCTGAACCCTGCCAAGATTGGGGCAGGGGATGCCAGGAAGGGCATCCTGCAGCAGGACATGAGATACCAGGGAAGAGAGTGAGCATGGGATGAGAGGGAAGAGTAAGCCTGGCAGAAGAGGAAGGCCTGGGGTGTGGGGGAGGCTGACTTCTTCAGGAGTTGTTGGGTTCAGTGTGGGTGCCACTTAGGTCCTGTCAATGGGTCAAGGATAATGTCTTCATCTTTGGACAATGGGAGCCAAGAAGAGATTCCAGCAGGAGAGCCACATGATCAGATCTGAGCTTAAAGGAGACCATGGTGACACGTAGGAAAAGGATGGATGTGCATAGGACTGGTGACATGGAGGCCAGGTGAGAAACTCATGTAGAAGTGACGAGGACTCAAAGTTAAGGGTAGCAGTGAAGAAGGAGAGAAATGAAAGGATCAAACAGATATGAAGAAGGTGAAATGGGCAGCAGTTGATGGCTGCTCTGGTTGAGGAAGTGAGGAAAGGGAAGCATATGCAGGATCTGGGTCTGAGCTGTAGTAATGGAGTGATGGGTGGTCCTACTGATGTGATGAGGAACAAAAGGGAGTTCGAGGAACAAGTGAAGTTTGGGTTGTGTTGATGGGGCATCCAGGTGCATGCATCCAGAATTTGGAATTGAGGAGAGACCTCAACTTGGAAGTTGCCATAAGCTAGACAAGGGGTTCTGAAGCAGACCTTGTCAGCACCCCAATATTCTCTAGGCTCACCCACAAGTTGGGTGCTGTGTGTGCCTCCCATTCAGGCCCGTGGCTTTCTGCATCTCTTTGTTTGAGCTATTCTCTGGCCTTGGACGCTGCCTGGCACCTGCACAGAGCAGGCCCAAAGTGCTGGGATGGAAGTAGTGTAGTGTAATGTGTCAGAGGTTAGCCCTTGTTAAAACTCAGATTCCTGGGCCACCACCAGAGACTCTGATTTAGTAGGTTTGGTGGGAAGGAGGGGGACAAGATTTGCATTTCTAACAAGCTCTCCACTACAGGTCTCTTAGACGGGCCCTTGGCATTGTTCCCAGCTGTCCGAATGGTAACCCTTCCTTAACACACTCAGTTGATTCCCTCCCTTCCCTGGCTCCTTCCCTCATTCTGCTTCCTGGGATTACACCCCAATGGCTTGTCTCAGGTCTGTTTTGGTCAAATCCTAATACAATAGCTGCTTAGAGCCCCTGTCTTATCTGTGATATTGGTGGGGGACAATTGTGATAACTATCTCAGAATTGTCATCAGAATTAAAACAGTTAAGGCATGCATGAGGCATCCTCAGGTTAAAATGGCAGTTCATGAGCTGTACTGACTTCCCTTCCCTCCCTTGAAATATTCCTAAAAATATTAATGGATAAAAGGAGGAAATTGTCAACAGGCATGGACACTTGTCTTGTTAATCAAAGATATTAAGGACCCCCCATGGGGATGGGGCCCATCTGGGCAAGGAGTCTATGCAGCAGCCCGGCCTTCCCTGGCTGTGTACTCCCGCTTCAGTGAGGAAGTGTCAGTTACTGTTACTGTTGTCATTGTTGTTGTATTGCCTTTGAGGAGTTAGTAAACTTCAGTTACTATTATTATTGTTGTTGTTGCTGCTATTATTATTATCTTTGTACAAGCTTTGAGGAGTTAGTGTTAGTTATTATTATGGTTATTATGATGTTATTAATAATAATATCATTATATGGCCCTTGATGAGTCCACGAATCCCCTGAATCTGATGCAAAATTCGATGCCTTTTTCTAAAGGGAGGGTTCACAGCTCTCATCCGATTTTCCAAGGACTCCCCAAAGTGAGGGTAGTTTGGGCCCAGGAGAGTAGCTGAGGTTAAAAAGAGGCCAACAGCTCTCTGTGCGGATTGAGTTCACGCTCAGGGGAGCAGCCTCCTGCAGTGGGCAAGGAGAGAAAGGGTTGTCGGTGGCAGGAAAGGAGGGGAAGGTCAAAAGCTCAAGCTCTCTAGAGAAGCAGGTGAGGGTGAAAGGTGACTGCACGCTTGAGGTGTCTCCAGGAGAAGGTAGGATCGGGGGCACTTGGCGTGACCCAGGCACTGCAGAGAGTGACCAAGAGGAGGGCAAGTGTCAACAGAAGATACAGACAACGCTTCCAGGAAGCTGGACGGTGAGGGGTGGCAGAGACAGTCCGCAGCCCAGGAGGGCAGCGGGAGAGCAGGAAGAAAGAATTTGTTTCTAAACGTTGATGAAAAAGCCAGTGGCCCAGAAATGTTTAAAGACAGGTGACATTCTCTCATCTCGGTTTTAAATATGGAAACTGAGACTCAGGAAGTAAAGAAACTTGTCCAGGTTCACTTAGCCCATTAACCACAGAACTGGAAGTTGGCTTCAGCCTGTCTTTTTTCCGAGTACCCTTTCCAATGCATCATATTTCTTAGAATTGCTGAAAAGTCTTTGATGCCACACCTTTCCACCACTGCAATGCTGGATTAAAATCCCTCCCTAGGGTCCTTTCTCGCAGTTTCTCAGGGTCACATGAGAGTTCAAAGTCCCAGGAAGGGGCAGTGCAATCAAAGTGAGTGGATGGGTCAGACATCAGATGTGTCTTTGGCAGGACGTTGAATGTACTGAGTGCCTGGGGTAAAGCAAAGGAACGGTCCAGAAAGTGGACAAGACAGCCAGCCAGCAAAGACAGTCCACTGGAGTTTTGCGTGGACGTGGCTGGCGGTAAAGACACCCATGTCTTGGTCCCTTCTTCTGTCCTCTGATGACCCGGTGGAGGTGCTGAGCCCATGCAAGTCTGTTACCAACCTTCTCCAGAGGGCAGGAAACCTGTTCCGGTGAGCAGAGGAGTGGGTACTAGGTCCAGGCAAAGGCGCACTGTGGCCAGGCTTCAACCTGCGTGCCCATCTGGGGAGCACGTGGAGAGAGTGAATATTCGTGTGCACACAGGGACACTGCAGTCTTTGGCATTGCGGAAGCCGCCGCCCATGTGTGCCCTCTGCCCACTGCCCATAGGGACCCTGACTGGAAAGGCCCTGGTTGCCAAGACATGGGAAAACTGCCAGTGTGAGGACATTCAGCAAAGGAACCAAAATGCTGTAAGAGAAAACAAAGCTAAAACTCTGGCCACAGCAGAAAGCCAACTGCTAGACTCCCAGGAAGGCCGGCCCAGTCTGTGATCACTGTCTCCTGTCACTGAGAATGCCCTGCCTCCCTTCCTGTGATTAACTGTGTTGAAGAGAGAGGGGAGCCAGTGAAGAAATTGGTGGGCAGGTTGGCCAGGGCACAAGACTTGCAAGCTTAGTAAATTCTGCAGCAGAGACAGGGAGGAAATGTGACCCTGGCATGGAGAGTGGCTTTGCAAGTCTGGAGAGCACCAGCCCACCTTCTTTGCCCAGCGAAAATACAGCTGGCACGGATCACAAAATATCGGAAGGAAAATTAGGACCTGATGCAAACAAAGCTATCAAATACCAACATTTGACATGAATAAAAATTCATCCAGTTTATAACTTATATACTCAAACCCTAAATTTAACCTGTTAGAATATTCTATGTTAAAGAGTATCTCATTCAACCTTCCAGAAGCAAGGCATGCAGCCTTAGCAGGTCAGAAGTCACTGACTTCAACAGTTCTTCTCTGCATACAAGTCAAAGAAGTACTGAGCTATTCCAGGGAGTCAGAGCCAAGCCCCCAAAGCCAGACTCACAAAAAAGTGTGCATGATGGTTTCCCATCTAAAAGGGAATGGCCACGTCCTGTGACATGTCTGTCCTGCTTTTACCTAGTTACCTAGTAGGTGCTCAATAACTAAGCAGTATTGGTTCTATTTTCACCCACATTTTCCTTACAGTTTAATCATTAGCAAAAGTCTCTCCTAAACACCATTTATTTTAAAGAATAATGGTAAGGCATTTAATTTGATTTTAGTACTCATTTCTATGCTGTGTTTAGTTTGCAATTTAAAAATAAAGCATAACTTAAAACGAGTTAAGCTAAGCTTAAGGCAACGGGTTTGATAATTTATGTATGCCATCAAACTAATGGGAGGGATCCAAGGTGAGATCAGTCAGGGTGAGGGTGGAATAGATAGACAGAAGGGAAGGAATACCGGCTGGAAAAGAAGGGAAGCAGGCTGTCCCATGATGTAGCCAAAATGCTGCAAAGAACTGGGCCCATCTCTCTGCGCATTTTTCACTGGCCCCCCTCCTGGCCAGGTGTGGCAGGAAGGGGGGCTTCCACGGACCCCTTGCACGGAGAGCCCTTGCCCTTTCTCCAGCTGAGTTTGCCTGCCCTCCCCAGGTTGTCCTAACACTGAGACAAAAGACAACATGATTTGCATCCAGATTAATGCAATATTTTGGTTCTGTTTCTGAATGTTGTATTAAGAACTAGGAGTCCTTAAAATTAAATTTAGCCAAACATATTCACTTTCTCCATTCTCACTGTGTTCATTTTTTCGGTCTGCTTCTGTCCGCTCTCACTTCCTGAACAAGGGAAGAAATATTACTTCGGTTTAAAAAAGTAAAAAAACCACAGACAGAAGCATGCCCTTCTTCTCTGGTTCTTAGCATTCTGGAACGCACCTGTGTTAAAATATGAAGAAATAAAACAAATATAAATTATGCATTTTCCAACTTAATTTAAAATGCATTATGTTCTGCTTTGTTCTCTGGAATTAGTCTTATTAAGGGGACAGATCTGTATGGATTAATTTTGAGTCAGTTTATTCACTTCTTTGTAATTCAGTGGCAAGGATTTTTGTCCCCAGGCATCAAATTAAATTTTTTTTTTCTTTTTTTTTTACTGTAAGTAACACATACGAAATATAGACTTCTTTGTGTTATTTCTTTGTTTACCTAGCAAGCGACACATTCCCATGTTATGTTTCCACCAAATCTTAAACCTCTCCTTTTATAGAGCAAAACTTTCCAAATGATTTTTAAAGCAATGGAACCGTTGTCACAATATTTGAGCTGGGCACAGTCATACCATTATCCTCTTCCTGGTATTAATTTCTAGAGAGATCCACATGGCCTCCCTCCAATTCAAACTCCGAGGCAACCAGCCTCTGGCCCCTGCCTTCCCAATAATTTTGGCAACATGTGAATTGATATTTTACGACGATTTAAAATATGTACCAAATCATCATTTTTAAGTATTGTTTGAGTACAGTCATTCTTTGTTCCGCTTAGACGTTTTAAATCTATTTTTTTGCCCCCTTATACTGAGCAAGTAAATAGTCTGAATTCTTAATTAGTCTTCTTTAAACAAAATACCCTTTCATATGCACTAATAAAGACTAAGGATCATTCCCTTCTTGTTTAAATAACTGCTTGCTGTAGTATAAAATTGTAAGAGACACGATGCCGATCAAGTTGCGGGCTTGAAGTGGGGAAGAGGAACAAGCCGTGCCATAATAAGCAGATTTTAATGATTTACTATAAATCAGCATTTTTGCCCTGTCAGTGAGATTGAAGAGGCAGACAGCCCCTCACATGTCTGCCGAGCAAATGTCTTCCTGATGCATCATGTGCACTGAATCACTGATCGCAACATTCAAACGGCACATCCAAATAATGAGGGAAACATATACACAGCCTCCCGGTGGCCACTCCAAGGCAGCAGGAATATATGTTTTTTCGTTGTGTGGTAGTTAAACCCTTACATCGATCCTTGGAGGGTTCCACGGAGGGTAATGGAAGTGTATATTACCGGGTTAACCGTGGATGCCCTAACGTAGGCTCATCTGCATAAATGCTCTGCCCCACCCCCAGACTTTTGATGAGAATCTAATCTAGTCTGGAGGAGAAGGGGGGGTCAGCAGAAAGACAGGCTGCAGTAATAAACCTAAATGTAAAGAATCTGGCCACAGAAACCAGTAGAAATCAGAGCTAATTTCTGTTGGGTCAAAGGCTCCCTCGGTCTGCGGGCAGCTTTTTCAATGCCCCCGTCTGTCAGGCTCCCTCCTGCCCCAAGTGCCATCTCATCACTTGCTCTATCAGTATCTGATATTCCCCCCAAAGATAACGTTTCAGTGCTTGGACCCATCCCTGGGGAGAAGCTCTTATTTGGAAACGGTGTGCTGAACCCCCAGACTAGACCAGGGTGCCAGGGGAACCAGGCACAGATACCTCTGGCTCAGACGCAGAGCCTATCCCTGGCCTTGGATCCATGGATCTCAGGAAGCCTTTCCAGCTGACACATCGGGAAGCCTTCCCTCACTGCCACCTTCAGGCCTCACTCCTCCCCACCCCTGCAGCCTGCCATCAGCATCTCACCCTTTGTGTGCTGTTTGTCCCTTGTTGTCCTTATAATGGGCGCCCATCCCAGTGCACTGTGGCCTCCTCAGTTGCAAGGTTACTATATTTTCTTTTTTGAAACTATCCCCACATCTTCCATAGAGTGCAGGCTTTGTCACAACTCACCCACCCCCACGAGCAGTGAATGAATGAGTGATAAAGTCCTATTGCCAAGCTCAGCCAGGCCCACGGCACGCTGAGAGCCCAGGCT
Organism: Eschrichtius robustus; assembly: GCF_028021215.1. NCBI lineage: Eukaryota > Metazoa > Chordata > Mammalia > Artiodactyla > Eschrichtiidae > Eschrichtius > Eschrichtius robustus. The sequence goes on from NC_090842.1 coordinate 49,818,892, forward strand.
CTCACAGACAACATGATGGCGTCCTGGGGCAGAGGATGATCAGCTTCCTCTTGCCGTGTTCTAACCCTGCTCCCTCTGGCATCCAGCTCTGGTGCTGCATGAGAATCCCCAGGAGAGTAGAAGATGACGTCCAGGGAGTGGGCAGGGAGGGGCCTTTGAAGGGGGCCTATGTGCTGGGGACTCAAAGTCATTCACACAGGACCGTGTCCTCGGAGATGTTATTTAAAATATAAATCCAAGAATAAATCAAAGCTATACGCCGCCCTCACCCCTAGGATGATTAAGAACCTAATTAGAACTCTAAAGCTTTTGTCCTTCTTGTTAATGAGTGGACCTATGAGGTCGGTTTTGGAACATCTCCCTTTACCACCCAGGACTTCATGCAGAGTGGACACAGCCTTCCTATCTCCAAATGCCACTGGAAAACTCAGAGACGTTGAAACTCCCCCACGGTGGCTCCCTCAGCCCTGGCTTATTTCACTCCAACTTCCCCCTCGTCACTCTCCTCAAACGCCCAGCTTTCGAGACAGGTCAAGGCATCCTGGGCCTTCTAACCTCCAACAGTGGGTACCCAGCTCGTTGCTGGCTCTGGGGAGCCAAGGTCCCGGGCACACCAGCTCCCAGAGCTCAGCGTCTGGTCTGCTGGCTTCATCAGAGCATCCTGGTCCCAACCCTGGACTGAACCTGTTTCACGCTGCTGTTGGGAAGCCCTCCCAGGGAGCCTCAGCTCTGGCTGGAGAGGAAAGGAGGGGCTGGCTTGGCACATGGGAGCATCGCTGCTGCATTCCTGCTCAGGGTGTTCCCTCCGCGCCCAGAGCACAGCTGGAGCCCCACACTCCCCACCTCTGTCGGGAACGCCTGCTTCTCTCCGACTCAAGTCCACTCAGCACTGGAAATAGAGCTCCCTCTCCCCTTGCAGTCCTGTCTCATCTCCCACAGTGGAAGTCATCTCTCCTCTCTCTGAGCCCCATTGTGCTTCAGATATTGTGGACATTCACCCGTTCACTGATCCGTTCATTCATTCAACTAGTATTTAGTGGAATGCACTCTGCCTCACCTTGGGAGATCCAATGGTGATGTGAGAGAGAGACCTGGATTCTGCTCTCATGAAGCATCTACCCCATGGGCTCATCCCCTAGACCAGGCTTCTCTGCCTGGTCCCACCAGGTAATGAGGAAAGCAAGGGTGCCACCGGCGGGGTGAGTGGTGCCGGGAGGCGTGGAGCATTTGCCGTGTTCCAGGCAGTATTCTAGACCCAGCAGTGAACTAGTCAGGGCTGGACAAGGTCTCATCCAGGGTAGCTTCAGGGATCTGTGACCTGTGTTATCACACAGGACTCCTGCTCACTGCTTTAGTGCTCTGATGTCACCGTCTTGAAATTCTTAAAAATTTTTAAGCAAGGGGCCCTGCAATTTCATTTTGTGAAATCATAACAATCTGGATCCCGTACTTGAAGGGTTTGCAATTCCTGGCAGAGAAGAAGAAATAAACAAGTAAACAAATAAATGAACAAGAAATTTGGGGTAAGTGATGGGATGGAGAGTTGGAAGAGGAGCTACTTCAGACTGGGGAGTCCAGGAAGCCGTGTGAGAGGGCCTTCTGAGTGGGGCCATACATGATAGGAGGCCAAGGACATGCAGGACGGGATACACCAGTTAAGCCCGTTACTGAAATAAGCCAGTTAGCCCCCTGGCATGTATAGGTACCTGCTCAACCTTTTGCTATGTGTGGGATGGAGGGGGGTTGGCTCCGGGGACTTTGCCCCTCTCTGACTCTGGAGGGAAATCAGGAGGTCAGGAAGGGGAGCTCCCGTCACCTCCTCCCCCAGCCATCAGCACCACTGGGTACAGAAGGAACACCCTCTGCCTGCACTCCCAACCCCACCTCCCTCCCCCTCCCCCTGGCAGCCTGGGCATTGGGCCCATGGGTCCTCTTGTTCCTGGTGCGCCGGACTAGGACTAGGTCTTCCATTCTTTATTTGCCTTAGGAAGGCTCCATGTGAAATGCAGGGGATCCCACAGAGAACTTTCAAGACTGGCCACCATGAGGCATCTCAGCTCCTGGGGATGTCCTTGGGGTTTTTGATGCAGGTGATGTGGTGCCCTGGCCTGAGGTTTGGGGAAAGGCCAAGCAAGCTCCAAGCAGCCCTGATGTACTTAGGTCTCCAGCCCCAGACCCTGTGGTCCCTCAGAGCCCTCCGATGGGCTTGTCGGAGATTTCACCGCAGCCTCCCCCGACCCATAAGTTAAGTGTGAATCCTTTCGCCCAGGGCTTGTGCTTCCTCTAGGTTTCTGGAGAGGCATGGAGGGTGGCGCCCATTGATTGACGGCTCACAGCCCTGTTCCCTGTTCCTCCTCCCACCATCCCAGCTGCAGCCTGGCCTCCTTTACCGGGAAGACAGAGAGCGTAAAGGTCACAGCAGATCAAAATTCAACAATTGTGACCATCCCGCAAGCTCCCTGTGGGCAAAGCCTTAGGGCCCGCTGTGATTCCCAGTGGCCTGCGTACACAGCGCCACCAGCCGACCAGGACCGGATATGCAGCAGGTGTGAGGATGGAACGGAAGGGATGGATGGTGGGAACGATGGACTTGGTTTGGGGGCAGCGACAGCGCCGGCTGTGTGCGGGCGAGCCTGCAGGAGACTTGTCAACACAACAAGGGATGACACTGAGCGCTGTGCAGTTGAAAGCAAATTTCAGCCACAATGTAATTATCCACCCAGGAAAAGAGGGGTCCCCTCTCCTGGGACAGCCATCCATGTGAGGAGAAGGAAAATAAACTCGTTCTAGGTCAATTTAAAGGCTAAACGGAGGTCAGCGAGGGGGAACCGAGACTGTCCCTGACTAGGGAGCAGTCGTTTGGCCACTCGCGCAGGCCTTTAACCTTTGGTTCTAATATTCATCTGGAAAAAAAAAAAAAAAATGTGAAACAGATAATTGGATATTAACAGGTATACCATTTCAGTAATCTTAGAAAAAAAAAAAAAAGAGTGATTGCAAATCCAGAGGCAGTTACTTTAGAAAGATAGTAACGTGTAATTCCCAGTTTCTCAGACTGTAACTTTTGCACTTACCACTAATTTCTCCACTGCTCCAAATGCAGTGTATACATTTAGTTTAGAATTTATCATCACCGTTTGTGTATATTACGCCAGCGGCATAATCCATCCTCATGAAGCTAATGCTCGGCATTAGGAAAATGGACTCCGTATGGATCCTGCCAGCCTCTGGCCTCAAACACACCCCGAGGAGACACCTCGGGTGTGCGCGCCCCACGCCCCTCCCCCAGGGTGCGCTGGCTTCTTGTTTTGCGCAGTATCTCCAAATGGCACGGTCTGATTTCTCCAAGTTGCTGGTGTCCATTGTCTGCGGATGTAAAAATCAATGACCTACATAAGATTTTGATTTTGCACTGGGAATTGAGAGAGAAAGAGAGAGGGAGGGAGAGAGACTGAAACGCAGATAGAAAATAATGAAACAGTCATGTTAAAAAAATAAAAGCATGTTGAACTCAAAAAATATATTTTCTAGAGGATATCAATTTTTTTTTTTCCTTTGAACTATTTAATTTCATAGTCATTTGATTAAAACACTTAATTGTATTAATGTGTCATGGAGCTGAGAGTGCTGGTCCTTGCAAGGTGGACCCTCACTCGGGCACCGAGAACAAAAACCCTAGTTCCACGGAGGCTTGGGAGCTGGTGGAACTAGGAACTGCTATTGAAACGTCTCAGTGTATATTCAATCCTTGTTTTTATTTTCTTAAAAGAGGGGAAAAAAGCCTCAAACTGCTGATTTCTGCAGAAAAATCTGCAAATGAACTGTTCTATTAGCACAAACATACCAAAGTCTTTAGAACCCCTGTCTTCAAAAGCATAATTAGGTATTTATTTCAGACAGACTAACATCTTTGCAGTAGCTAATAAGATGCAGCCCATTTGAATATTAATATAATAAATGATTAAATTAAACAGCAAGATTCAGACTCAGAAATAGCCTTTATAGGTCCCAGGGGGTCACTAAAACTGTTTCCATTTCTTCCTACAGTTAACATAGTGCAAGGGACATGAATGCATAGAGCAATATTTGTCTTATGAAACGTGGAGCTTTATATGGTGCTATTCAGTTTTATTACTCCTCAGTTTGAATCTGGGCCCCAGGTGAAGTCACCATGCCGAGGCCTGAAAGCCCTTCTTCCTGTCTCACCGCTCGCTGGCATTCCAGAGATGCTCTACTGCTTGGCAAAGGGTTCGTTCTGATTGTCCCCATATCGAGAGGTGCCCGTGAAGGCGAGCACCAGGTAAACTCATAACGTGATTAAAAAACAGAACAAAATAAAAACTCGTTCTGCGTAACAAACTGACAGGTTCATTTTGTGTGTCTGTGTGCTGTGTTTCACGACTCCATGCTGCGCCTGTGTGTGGCTCAAAAGCCACACCCAAATCCGTGGTGCCTCCGGAGCCGGCTGTGCCAGAATAAGCCAGGCACTTCATCTCTCCACCAAGAGGGAGCCCCTCCCCCAGCTCCACCAGCACGAAAAAGAATAGGCAAAGTCGGAAATTATGATTGGCCATTATTCCAGTAAAGGTGTTTCCCTTCTTAAATTAGTCCATGAAAACTGCACACTCTCCAAATCCCGTGAACCTGAGAAGTGTTAGTAAACATCTGGCCATGGTTTTTGCTTAATTGGCATTCCTTAGTTTGGACAGAAGTCTGTTTATGTAAAACAAAACACACACACAAACACACACACACACACACACACACACACAGAGATTCTGTTTTGTAAGTCACAGCCCCTCAGACATCCAAAAGCAGCCATCCCTAATGGTTGGTGAGAGAACTGGGTCTTTCCAATACTCCTATTTGTCCACTGAGCATCGGAAGAGAAGAGATATTTGGATCTGCATGCTTAATTTTATTGTACAAGTCTCAGATCCAATATCTAATAACTTGACATAGGCATGCTGTTGGAAAATATTCACATTTCCAAAGTAGGAAGGAGATTGAAGCTTGGAGGTCAGCTTGAATAAAATAGAAAACAACACAAACCAACCTCAGGCATGTCCACGGGCCACATTATTATTATCCACAGCCTGGAATCTCCCAGCCCTATCTCTCTAAGGAGCAGCACTGGCAAGAAGGTAATGGATAAATCGTAACCCGGCTTGCAAGACTCTACTGTCTAAATTAGATAAAAGAAAACCAGGAAGAAAACTCAAAGATAAGTGGTACAAAGTAAATCAGAACAAATCATCTTACCAAACTTTATTCACATCTGATACCATTTTTAGAAATTAAGGTCAGTTTTGTGGAACTAATAGGGAGTTATACCTATATATCTTGGACACCATGACAATGCTGGAGGGGAAGATTTATACCCCATGGTTGCAGATGCAGAAGAAAGATAGGCGAGATCAAATGGAAGTGCATGATAACAAATGAAAAATGGTCCCCGCAGCCCATAAATTAATTGAGAAAAGAAGGTTGTCATTATTTGAACATGCTTTAAAATAAGGTATGGGGTCCAGATGGCTGAGGATAGATAGGCCCAAGAAGTTTGAGTAATTGATGACTTAAAAATAAAACAAGATCTTAAAGAAATGAATCACATCGGGCAAGTTAGAGGAGGAATATTATAAGAGAAAGGAACAGATTAAAAAAAGCACACAAAGCCAAAGATGAACCCCAAATCTCCAGGACCATTAAAACCAAACGAAAGCATACAAGCAAGTGCGTTAGTGGGGATTCAAAATGGGGGAGGGGAGGAAAGTCAGAAATAGAGTCTTAATAATGGCACATTTCAGATGTTACCTTATTAACCTATTCAGCCTTGCTTTGGGTTTTCTGCTGCAAACACACTCCATTTCCTTTTTTTCTTTTTCTTTTTTTTTTGATATGGTCTTAAAATAGGGCTGTGCTGAGGTGGGCCACCAACCTTGCAAATAATAGTTTTCTACTGCTTCCTTTTGAGCTAATCCCCCACAGGAAAATTCAAACATAATTTGCCTGTGGGGAATACTGGGGGATGGCTAGCAGCTTGCGAAGTTTCTTTGTGGCCAAGGGTGGGAGGGCAAAGGAGCAAACCCAGCTGATTTCCCACAGCCATAGCGGACCAGACCTTTCTCTAAGGAGGGGCTATCACTGCCTAGGTAAACCCATCTCCTCTCCTTCCTATTGCCAATGGGAAGATGGCGCTCATCCACTGGCTCCTCTCCTGGAAATAATATTGCTGGGACAACTAGATGCTAAATGACTTCTAAGCTAAACATCAAATTCTTTCTTCTTTCCTCCCTCCCTCCCTCCCTCCCTTCCTTCCTTCCTTCCTTTACTGCCTTTCTTCCTTCCCTTCTTTTGTTTCTTCCTTTCCTTCTTTTTTTTTTTTACCAGACTTCCTTTCTTCCTTCCTTTTTACATTTCTCTTTCTCCCTTTTTTCATCACTATTTATACCACCATCTGTAATTCCACCCACAGCCTTGAAATACAGGAAATGGAGCAGCGGTGCTGTATTCCATATTTATGACTTCTCAGTACATCAGAGCATCGCTGACTTTGGGGAGAGCACCCCCCACCCCCACCCCCCACCCCCCGTCTGAGCACAGCTCGGTGGAAATGCTCCCTGTATGAGCCGAGAAAGGACGGCTTGGGGCAGAGCAGCCTCGGGAGGATTCTCGGCATACCTCTCCATGCTCTCCGGCAGCACATTCGACTTGCTTCCTGTTTCTTAATTTTTCTTTTTTTTTTTTTTTTTTTTCCTCTGCTTCTCTTCTTTACACACATGTATATTTTTGCCCTCAAAGCCACGGATTTGCTGTTCATGCTAAGAGGGTATTATGAATATTCTGAATGAAAATAGAACTCTGGGAGAAAACGCTAGGCACAAAGGCTGGTGGCGGTGCAGGCTGCCCCCGGTTCACACGGAGGGCAGGTGGGCAAGGAGTGCCTCTGCTTTCTCAGGGTGCCCCCCTCCACGGTGTACCCCAGCCCTCGCACTAGATTCCCTGGTTACTGATTACTGATGACCAAAAAAATACATCAAACAGCAATGTAATTGCACTGCCTTGGGAAGTGCAAGACCACCACGGACTACCTTTCCTTCAAGAAATAGATACAGGTGCGTTCACGTGAATGTGTGTGTGTGTGTGTGTGTGTGTGTGTGTGTGTAGCGGCTGAAGCCAAAAATGTGGCATTGTGACAAAATAAAGGCAGAGTTAAGAAGTTTCTCATCAAAGTCCTCTCTCATGTTATTAAAGGTACACTAATCTCCGAAGAGAGACACACGTGGGATAAACCAGAATATGGCCCTCCGTGCTGAAGGCAAGCCAAAGGACTTGAAAATAATCTGAAGACAGAAATATAGAGGCAGCAAACATTTCAAGAGAAGGAGACTTGCCAGCAGGATTGATTTGAATACTCTGCCTGGAGATTTATTTGGCCTTCTCATCATAAAAGGCAAATGCACCCCTCTCTTCCCCAGACAGTGAAGGAGAGAGGAGAAAGCCTCTTTGGCCGAGCGGCAATGGCTATGTTTTAGTAGAGGCTAAAAATGGATGAGAAGTATCAGAGAAATGAACTTCTGCGGTTTTCAAAAAATGGTTCAGAATAGATGAGCCAACTCCTTTACATGTTCAAAAGAAAGAGGGAACAATTTTGTGAAATGCTAAGGCAGTGCAAAGTGAATGTTAAATAGTTTTTACCCACCAAAAAAAAAAAAAAAATAGACTTATTCAAATGCATGTCTTGCTTGTCTTTAACTAAAGTGAAATTTCTTAAATCCAGCTGTAGTCTTATGGGCGGTGGCGGGGGGGGGGGGTGGGGGCTTCTGGGGGGCAGTGGGGGACGACAGAGCACAGAACATCTTCCCCGAACTGAACAGCATGTCGTTTTAAAAGCAGAGGCACACGCTATTGATTTTTTTTTAAATACAAATTTGGCAGATTTCACATGATCCATTACATTTCTCAGGATGGTTAAGATGCAGCTTGCATGATTTATTCAGAATAAGGTCCATTTTTAGCTGTATTTAAGTCTCCTATTTGTTATTTAACATGTGTTTAATGTTTTCTGTCCCCGCTGTGCACAGCTGCAAGCTGCTATTTTTTGGCAATTTTTGTGACTGGGAAGTGATTTGTGTCTTTGCATCTCACCTTTCTATTCTATGGCCTGCTCTTTTGATTTTTTCCTAAACTTTGAGAAATAAGCTACTCTGTGTCGTGACCTCTGCTTCCCTTTGCTGGGCAAACACAAGGGCTTAAAGGACACAACCAACCGTGACAAACTTCTGATAGGGTTTTTAGAAAGACATTGCCGGGGAGCTGGGGTGAACTGAAATTTCAGAAAGTTTATATTAAAAAACAAAGTTCTCCCATCTTAGCCTCTCATCAGAATGGATTGAAGCTGCTGATCTGAAAAATTGTGCCTCCTCCAGTAAGAATGTCTGTTGAGATTTAATGTGACGCTGGCATGACTCTTGAGGACTTAGCCAGGTAGGAAGCAATGTGTCATCTATCACCTGTAGAGGGAAGGAGGCAGCCTCCCTCCCTACCCAGTTATTTTAGAAACATGGAGGCACTGGCCCCCCCCGCAAAGTCTTTGCCAGTGCTGCCTTTCTGGAAGAACTGTTCCCTTGAGATGGAGAGCACGTCTGACAGTGACGGCTCTTTCCAGCAAGCGCCAAGTCAAAAAGACCACTCAGCCACTGCCCAGACGGGCACAGGAAGTCAGCAGTTGGCACACACACTGCAAAGTCCAGAGCATCAGGCCTGGACAAACGGCAGTTTTGCCAGCCCAGTTGGACCGATCACATATAGGTAAACAGTCGGTAAGTGTTTATCTGATTCAGGCAAACATGGTGATGGCATCGAATGGCTTGCTGCTTTTTTTCCCAAAGCCTGAAGGATCTTGCTTAATATTGCTTGATATATGCTAACCTTCCCTTTATAGGGTCTGCAGTTGAAAGCCATGTTGCAGTGGTTTAATCCTGGCCTCCTACTTATCTAAAACACACTCTCCGACTGTGCTGTGAAAATTGAATCTTTTCCTCACAATCTTACTGACATGAAAAATATATAATACACTAAATGATTAATGCAGTTATAAACTATACCTGAGATAAGATTTAAGTATTCATATTTCTATCATGTTAATACAACACGATAAACCCATGAAGCAAACTCGACCAGGGCATTTGTTATTCTGTCCAGTGTTCAATTATTCTTTGTCCAAATACAATTTAGGGGCCTGCCGTAATGCAGTCACTCGCTGCAACACATTATGTGCTTCCGGGAGATAATAAGCCGCGCCTCGATGGTCAGCCTCAGAGACCCCGCTCTGTAAAAGGCCCCACGAAACACAGGCGAATGTGCAGATGCAGAGCACGGGCCCTGGGCCGAGGACAGGCTTCCTGAAAAGATCATTTTTGCACCAGAATATCAAGCTCATTTTATCTACCCTTTCTCCCTTTTATAAGAAAGTCTCCCATTAAAGGAAAACTTTTTTGCCATAATCAAAAGGAAGCTTACAATAAGTGTAACCACTTAAAATCTGTCTTCCCCTAACACTGAAGATGGCTTTCTATCTGGGGCTGGAGAAAAGCCCTTCCTTTGTTGACTCTAAATGGCCCCTCCTTTCGCTGTGCAAATGGCTCACACACGCAGTGTTCCATTTCCCACCCACCTCATTATTTTTATACTTCTGATGATGTCGATTTTGATTTTCAAATGCCAGCCATTTATAGCTCATTCTGAAACACAAGAAATTAAGTGATTCGAGATGTCTGCCATTAGCTGGGCTTTGGGGGCCTCTCGTGAAGTTCAGGAAAGGCAGGAGAGCACGGTGGTCACCCACCTGGGTTTGGCGTCTCAGATCTGTCCCTGATTAGCCGTGAGACCTTGATCAAGTGACTTCACCTCCACAAGCCTCGGTCCCCTACCCCTTAGGGTTAAATATGCAACCCCGAACATTTCGTGGCATATACGAAGTTCTCAACAAATGTTCCTAATTATGAGTCGTCATTATTTCCTGACTTCTCAGGACAGCGAATCAGCTGACACTGGACAGCAGGCTCATGGTTAACACGTCCCTGCTCCAAGCTGGACGGGAGCTCTCAGCTCCGCTTCTTGCTCCAGGTCTCCAGCCACTTCTGCGGCTTTGAGAGGTGCTGCTGCCTTTGGCATTCTGACTGCAGTGACTGGGAGGACATGTGCCTCCAAGGTCCCTGAGGGCAGGCACACGTGGGCAACATTCTTCAGGAGGCTCACTAGGCACCCAGCACAGGTGGGGCTCAGAGCAGGCTTGGAGTCTAAGGTGTGAGGGTGTTAAGAATGCAAACAGGTGTGGTGCAGTGTGTACACAACAGTCCTGGGAGTATCTGCACACAGGTCCTGTGAGCCACTTTTGATTATGACCTGACGGTAACAGAAAGTTCACCCGATTGTGCGCTTAACGTTCTCAATAGGGCAGAGTCCATGCCGAGAAGATGGGAGAACCCAGGTCTCCCTGAGTCTCTCCCGGCATCCAGCCCTCTGCGGGGATGGGGGGACCCACCCCTCAGATATGCCACACAGTAGACAAGTTGTCAAGAAGAAGGAACCTCTGTGCTTGTTTGAGACCAGGATGAGATGGGCCATTGGACTGGCTCCTGGTAGCCAGAGAAAAGCAGGCAGAGTCCCCTGGTCTCGGGGTTGGAGGGAAGCTGGGAGGGCTACGTGCTAAATTGAACGAGCCCTTTGAGACTGGACTGTAATTACTTTATGGTGGGGTCCAAGTAGGGCAGTCTTCAACCCTACTTTTAGAAACTAACATATTAATACTTATTTTACAGAGCTTAATGAAATCAGGTGTCTGCCCAACTGCCTTTCTGGAACAAACAACCTGGTTCTTGCTGGATGCTTAATAAATACTAGCTCCATCAGAATAAATGCCTTTCCTGCAACTGTAGGGTCAGAAATTTACACTTTGGAAATCATGTTTTTGGTAAGCTCTCTGATTGCACAGTGTTAGGGAGGGCGCTAATGGGGCAGAGTGTTACGAGGCATCAGCCCGGTCCTTGACTAGCTGCTCACCACTCTCCAAACCTGGGAACTTGGACATCTCTCCTCGTCTGGTGTCCTTCCTCTGTTGCTTAGACCTGGAAAGGAACAGGTCTGTGTCTTCCTTCCATGAGGCTGATTGGCTATTCCCACGGTGGGGCTGGGCTTTCCGTGGACTTTCCCCCAAAGTCTTCTCTACTTGCTCCTTGATTCTGAAAACTTCTTAACAAGGAAAGGAGTACTTTAAGTATCTTGAAGTAAGTTGAGATACTTAAAGATGATCTTAGGTTTGAAAGGGTTTCTTCACCAAAGCTGAAAACAGATTTTCTCCTAAGAAGGTTTTTAGCAGGAGAAAGGCTATACATCCCTTGAAACCTGTCATACGCCTGGTACCAGAAACATATTTGTCTAATGAATGACTAAGTAAAGACTACATGAGGATCTGCGTGTCTGGCAAGGAGGGTGCCACAAATTCTGAAAATTACTTTCTCAGAGACACTTATTCTCCTCTGTCCCTCCAGCAACCATCAGCGTGCTAGGCACAGAGGAGGCATTCAGTAAATATTTGCTGAAATGAACTGATGAAAAAGCGAGCACAGTACACTTGGTTACTTAAAAAACTGACCTAGAGGGGTGGGATAGGGAGGGAGGGAGGGAGGGAGGAGATATGGGGATATATGTATATGTATAGCTGATTCACTTTGTTATAAAGCAGAAATTAACACACCATTGTAAAGCAATTATACTCCAATAAAGGTGTTTAAAAAAAAAAAAAAAAAACTGACACAGGTCTTGACATCATCTCAAACATGCTTCCCTGTTCTTGGCCACATTGGCTCTGGCTTCATGAAACGGCCATGATGTTGTCCCTGCCCTCTTCTGGTTCTGATTCTTCTGACACTCTGTGCCTTGATGTCAAAGTCCTCCTTGTATTCACTGGTCCCTGTGACTTTCATTGTATCCCCTCCTCAAACCCCCAATCAATGCCTTCAGAACACAAACATGCAAACTCCCCATGGTAATCCCAACGGCCATCTGGACAGACCCTCTTCTTTTCCTCCCTCATTTTTACATCAACCTTACGGCTAAGGGGTTGCAATCATCAGAACATTTTTGCAAATAACAGATGCAAAAATCTCTTGTGACCTAAAATCATCATGGCTTGCCCAAGACTGTCCTGGTTTAGGAATGGAAGTCCCATTTCCCAGGAAACCCCTTGGTCCTAGTCAAACCAGGATGGATGGTCACCCTACCCAGCAGTCCCACATCTAACAATTTGCTCCAAGAAAATACTCATAGGTGTGTGTCAAGATTTAGCCACTAAGCTTTTGCCAGAGCATTAGTTATAATATTGAAACATTGCAAATGAGCTCAGCATCAAGCAATAAGTTTCTCTCTTTGCATACAGTAGGCTGTACTGCTGCCATGACAAAGAATGTGCTATAGGAACTTGTGGAGACTTGGGGAAGATGGAAAAGGATGCATAATATACGCATATATAATGCAGATTTATGTAAATGCACACATTCTACATAGGTAGAGTATGCATAGTACTTAGGGTTCTGGAGCCAAACCAGCTGGTGAAATCCTGGCTTCACTGCTTGCTAGCTATGTAATATAGGGCAAATTACTTAACTCTACCACACCCCGGTCCCCTCCTCTGTGAATGTGGATAATATCAGCCCCCGCCTTGTCAGACAGGAGTGAGGATTTAATGAGTTAACACAGGTAAAGCATTTGGAACAAAGACCAGCCCAGAACAGGTACATCACAAAATAACCACTGCTGCTGCTAGAGAAAGTGCTTGCTGAGTCTGCGTGATGTGCCAAGTTCCAGGCTAAGCTATTGTGACTTTGTTTCTCGCAGAGTCTCCATAAACTTGTGTCAAAAGTTGCCGAAGGTATCAGGCCGGTGAGTGGTCAGCCAGGATTCAAACATGGGCTCTTTGACTCTTACAGTCAGTACTGAGAGCAAGCAGCTGGCCCCTGGTCAGTACCTTGGGACATGGTTGTACACAGGCAGACTCAGCTCTGGATGGAAGTGCACCTGTTTGTCTGAATCTCACCTCTGCTGGGAGTCGTTAGCACTGGGACAGCATGAAGAGAGAACGATAACTTAAAATTGGACCCCTGGTTGTCAATCAAAATGTTTTTAGAAAGATGCTACCATGAGTCAGAATGAAACCAATTTTTTAACTTTATTTTTTATTTTTTCAAATTTTATTGGGGTACAGTTGATTTACAATGTTGTGTTAGTTTCAGGTGTACAGCATAGTGATTCAGTTATACATATACTTATACTCATTCTTTTTCAGAGTCTTTTTCCATATAGCTTACTACAGAATATTGAGTAGAGTTCCTGTGGTATACAGTAGGTCCTTGTTGGTTATCTATTTTATGTATAATAGTGTGTGTATGTTAATCCCAAGTTCCTAATTTATCCCCCCCCCCCCAAACGTTTCCCCTTTGGTCACAGTAAGTTTGTTTTCAAAGTCTGTGAGTCTGTTTCTGTTTTGTAAATAAGTTCATTTATATCATTTTTTTTTTAAAATTAGATTCCACATGAGTGATATCATATGATATTTGTCTTTCTCTGTCTGACTTACTTCACTTATCATACCAAGTGAAACCAATGTTTTAACGTGGACAAAAAAGATGGACCATCACATGCCTGACAATGAAATTACAGGTGGTAGAAACCCGCAGGTCCTTAGGGATAGAGGAAGGAATTTCACAGTTAGGAGAGCTCTGCGTGTCTAACTCAGGGAGGACTTTCTTTTAGTACCAAACATGTATCTGCCTAAAGCTTCCAACTGGTTTTCAAGAGAACACCCTTGTCTTCAAAGAATACATGTCTGAATTAAGGTGGGCGGAAGTTTATTTAAAAGTTTAATCAAATAGGAAATGCAGACCAAGCCCTAATATACTCTGACGTACTTCAAAGATAGGCAGTCGATCATAAAAGTGTTTGAAGATATCAAAATCAAGATCACCAATGTGGATTTTGAAAAAACAACACTCCCACGAAGTGGGGCATTACGGCTTATGGCCAAGCGTAATTGAATGTGAAGGAAGCATAGATTCAGTATGTGTATATATATATATATATATATATATATACACACACATATATATATACACATACATATATATGTGTGTGTGTATATATATGTATATGTATATATATATATATATATATATATATATATATATAGAACTGATTCACTTTGCCGTACACCTGAAACTAACACAATATTATAAATCAATTATACCCCAATAAAAATTTTTAAAAGAGAAAGCATAGATTCAAATTTTGATAACTTTGTGATTTAGAAGAATAAATCAGAATGGAATGGAATGGATAAATGAAAATCTTATTTCTGAGTCAAAACATTTTTCTTTTCATTTAACATAGTGTCCTCTTCTCCCAGTAAAGAATCTATGGTGCTTCTTCTGACTGATGGTGCCATTCAACTTAGGGGAGAAGGTGTGTGTGTGTGTGTGTGTGTGTGTGTATGAAATATTATACTATACTGTAGTATATATTTATTAAGTATATATTATATTATCTCTTACTGTATATATATCAATAAATCAAAAGATTTAAAACAAAAAAATTAATAATTATATTTGGGTAGCAGGTTATAGATGTCTTCAAATTTTTCTTTGTCTCTTTCATCTGAATTTTCTACATTATCCTCAATGACAATGCCCTATTTTAGCAGTAAGAAAACTCACACAGAAGAATGCAAAAATATCTGAAGCCAAACCTAGGCGGTCCAAAGCCGTCTGTTTCTAGTTTCTATGCTAAGCCCAACTTACACATTCACAGAACACTATTCCTGTTACATGCATGCAGTAATGTTTCATCAGAATTGCATCTGGAGTCACATCCCTGGCCACTGGGCTGTCAGGGATGAAGATGGGTGCTTCTAAATTCTGGGGGACGGGCTACCTATTGAGCTGTAGGTAGTGCCTGCATTTTGTTACCCGTTGTGACAGCTGCCAATGTGTGAGTGAATGTGAAATGTCAAGTTCTCTGGCACCATTCCTGGAAGAATCTGTAATTTACTGGCTCCGTCATGTCACTCTCTGAAGTATTGCCTGGGAGACAGGCTATGACCCACCCAGGATCTTGGCGGAGTTTTCTTTGGGGTCCTTGGTAGGCCACTTTCCCATCAGGGTACTTTGGTGGGGACCTTCCCACCCATTTCCTCTGGCTTCAGATTTCTCCTTGGGAAGTGAAAGGGGTCTTTGGCACCTTCCTGGGTTTTTTATGCCTGTATTTCTGGGTGAAATCCCATGAAGGCACAAAGTGTGGAGCGGAGGATGCTGTTCGCCCCATCCTATTTTAAACCATGATAAGGTGGCAGGAGCCTTCGACGATCAGGAAGGAAGAGACGCCTGGGGAGTGGCAGGAGTGAGCAGAGCTGACTCCAAAAAGGCTTTGGTATTTGCTGGAGGACTCACAGACAGGGTGCCTGCCAGTTCCTTTTTTATTTTTTATTTTTTAATACCAATTCAGTCACCTGAGCTAACCTAAGGCAGTGTGTAGGTTACTGTTTGTTTTTTTTATTTTTATTGCTGCAAATGAAATGCAAAATTAAAAGGCGTTAATTAAAAACTGACACTGGATTGTCTGACTACATCTGATCAAACAAGTGACCCCAAAATGTAAGGAAAGCAGCAGATCCTTCCATAGGTGAACATCACAGACCTCTCGTTTAGGAGACGTGTTCATATCCAGTGCCTGACAGGGTGCTTACAAACCATAGGAGCTGGGACTACTCCTTGGTCCCCATACCTGTGTGTTCTGGGGTCGAGGGAATGCAGATAGGAAACCCGCATGTTGCAAACAGCCCCCTCCCAAGCCAAGAATCACCCTGCTCACACATGAATGACTGGTCAGCTTGGTAAAACAACTGGATGATGGCCCAGCAGGAGAATGGAAGACTGGGGTGGGAGTGGAGTGAGTTATGAATTTAGAGTCGAAACACAGGTTGTCACACACCAGTCTGAGTGGGTGTGCTTGACATGAATTAGGGTATTTCCGTTTTGAGTAACTGATTCAACCAAAAACATCCAGATGCACCTCATTATTTAATAGAATCTGAAGCATCTTCAGCCCTGATCTTAAATACTAAACTCAGATTTCTTTTGAATGCATCCCCTTGGGTGCTCCATCAACACTTTAGTCAACATGCTCATGACCAAGCTCATTGGCTGCTGACCTGGTTGATGGAAGAAGGAAACCAGAGCATCTTCTCTGAGCCCTCCCTTTCACTGCCCACCCCTAACACCAGTAAATGTCAAGTTCACAGAGCAGCCAGGGTGCTCCTGGACCTTCTGCAGTCCCACCTCTAGTTTATCTCATCTCCAATCGGCCCTCCATGCTACCACCAGAGATGGCGTTCTAAACATGGGCTGGCACGTACCACCCTCTTCCTTGGAAGTGCTTACTGACTCTCTGTTGGCTGTTGGATAAGTCCCACAGATTTTAATGTGCCCTTCCAGGACTTTCTTGATACTCTAGCCTGGTAATGTTTGCGTCCTGATACTATAGCATCCCTCTGCAGACCTGACAACACAACTGTGATAGAAAGCTCACCGTGAAGGAGCTGCACTACTTGAACTTGAGGAGCCCACCTGGGCAAAGGTGTGGATGAGAGGGAAGTGCCTTTCCCTGTCTTTGTTCACTCCTCACGATCTTGTTCTCTCAAGGCTCAGCTCCTGTGCGCAACCTGCATTCGTGCGGTCCCAGCCTGGGCATCACCACCCTACAGAAGGACCATCCTCTGCTGCTGGTGTTCTCTTGTTTAGTTACCTGGCAAGACTGAGCATCTTTAGGGTAGGGACCAGGGACCAGTGGTTTTGGGTCTTGTCATCATCCAGCATGCGAATCCTGGAGACCCAAGAAATGCTTGTGAATTCATCACAAAACTGAAGCAATTATTTGGGCAACGTAAATAGGAAAAGGTTCTAACACTCAAGCATGTTGCCAGCCGAAGCTATATTCTGAAATGAAAGTCCGTGGATATTTGCCTCCCCTTTCTCACTTGCTCACCTGGGCCCAGACAGGCTGCTGTAAACCCCAAGTCTTCGGAGAAACTTGAAACTGTCAGCCTGTGGCTCCGTCAATCACATGTCTTTTGCAAGGGCTCAAATTCATTAGCAGGGTAAAAAAGGCTTTAAGAAAATATTGTCAGAGAAAGAATCAATCAATTTAAACATTTAAAAGTAAAATGTGCAGCAGTCTCTATGGTGGGGTTTTCATAGTGCAGGGTGTTCCCTCCTGGTCACGAGCTGGAGTCCGGGAACGTGAGGCTGTCCTTCTGAGGCTCGACTGCTCCTGGGGAAGAGGAAGGGGAGGAGGAGGTGGCAGCTCAGGAGCCGGAGGTGCTGAGGCTGCAGGAGAATGGGCTGTGTCCAGCTCTGGCTGCTGCATGCCTCACATTCCTATAAAGGAATGACATTGGTTCAGGTCCTTTAAGGGTCATGGTATAAAATGATCATTTGGTCCTGATTTCTGGCTGGCATTGGGTTTTCTTCTACTGATTCTTCTTTGAAAGAAGGAAGAAATGGAAAAGGAAAAAAGAAGAAAGGGCTGGAGGGACCTTCATTATTTGCATTTTAATGCCATTGTGGGCCTTTCTGGACTTGATCTTCAGCGTGGCCCTCCAGGCTAGTTACTGCTATCTTCATATTTGCTGTTCAGAGATGTTATATAACTTGCTAAGGACATGCAGCTGGTCTCAAGGCAAACTTGGACCCATTCTGACTTTTATCACATTTTTTGAAAGGGCAAAAAGGAAGAAAAAAAGACCATCAAATCAAAGTGGAAACACTCTCTTTAGCATGGGGTAACTTTGCAGATATAATGGGGCAGAACAGACCATCTTTGAAAGCGAGTTTGGGGGTGGGAGGTGAGGAGGTGGCCAGGGGAGAAGACGTGCAAGGAAAGGGTGGATGGGGTGTGATGCCTGTGGCTTCAGCCCATGGTCTTCTCGCCCAGGTCAACAGCTATGGAATCTCTAGAATGGCTCTTCTTGGGTGAAAGTTAGTTAATAAATCCAAGACCAAATTATAGTTTGAGGTAAAAGGACAATTTCTTGAAACTTCAGAATAAAACCCAACCAATGGAGTGAAAAAGTATTAAGTGATTTCTTCTTATATTCATCTCTTGGGACCTCAAATCTTGACGTGTTAGCCAACCAGACAGCTGCCTGCCTGGGGAGACTTCAAGGGCTTTCGAGAGTGCCCTGTCCTGTTTCCCTACCCTAAAGGACTCTCTTAAATACCTCCCCTGCCAACTGAAACTCAACCCCTGGAATTGATTTCAGCCTAGGACTTTTACTTTTGCTCACATGCAAACACCCTCAGCAACAAACAACCCACAAGTGTCAATGAGTTTCTCAAAGTAGGAAAGTAGGCTTGGAGAGAAGAATATTAGACATAAAGGAAAGAGGAGGAGGAGACAATGACATCATCGGCTGGAGGAGTGGGGATTAGGAGGACCAAAAACTTTTTTTTTAATTAAAAAAAAAATAAAATTACATTCTTCACAGCTTACTGTGAGACAATCCAATAGAGCTTCTAGGCAAGTTATTTTCAAGGACTGACATATAGGAAAACTGTCCAATACAGAGCGACAGGGAAGGGCTGGGCATGCCTTCCTCTCCTATCACGCTGCTACCCTTGGGAATGGCACCTTTCCCCTTGACACTGTTGGGGTGTCCAAGGGATTCCAAGCCTGCGTGGTTGTTTGCGTCTCTCCTTTGATCTCATGGGGATATGGCACAGCACCTGTTTGTTTTTGCGGGGAGGCAGCAGGGACAGTCAAATATCTGTAATATTTAAATTTAAAATTGAAGTGAATTAAAATTATTTAAATCATTCACTTATTTATTGTTTGAAAAATTTCCATAATAGCTAGAAATCTCATTGGTTATCTTATGCATCAAAGCACACGCATGTACACACACACACACACACACACACACACACTTACCCACTCAGATTATATTTGTATGGTATCTCAGTCTTTTCTAAGCATCCTGGAGGCTCAGAACTGAAAAGAAACTTAAAGTTATATAAACATTCTTCAAGCGCTATATAAAGAAAAGTGTTCCTGCCAATTAGCTACCTAGTGTCTGCTTAATCACTTCTCATAATGGATAACTTACTACTTCCTTTTTCCTGTTTAGACAGCTGACAGTTAAATTTTGACTTCACATAAAGATGAAATTTCTGTTTGCCCAGAACATTGCTGAATTCTTTGGACATCCCAGATACTGAGCTAAGACCGCTACAATATTATCTCTTTCAATTATATCAACAGGTCTGTGAGATAGGGGTTATTTTACAGAGGAGGAAACTGAGGCTCAAAGAGACAACTTGCTGGAGATCACACTCTCAGGAAGTGGTTTGGGGATCTGACCCTACGTCTGCTGACTCCCAGATTCTCACTCTTGATCCCTGATCTTGAGCCTCTACCCATTTGTCTGTCCTCCTCATGGAGCAAATCTAATTCCTCTCCCCATGTGTATTAGTCAGGCTTCTCCAGAGAGATAGAATACACACCAATACACACACACACACACACACATACACATCCAAGGAGATTTATTCTGAGAATTGGCTCAGATGTTTATGGAGGCTGAGAAGTCCCCTGGTCTACCGTCTGTAAGTTTGAGAGCCAGGAAACCCACATGTAATTCAGTTCTAGTCTGAAGGCCTAAGAATTGGGGGACTGAAGGTATAAGTCCTGGTCTGAGACCGAAAGCCTGAGAGAGGGGTGTCTGTGTCCTAGGGCAGCAGAAGATGGATGTCACAGCTCCAGCAGACAGAGCAGATTGGCCCTTTCTCTACATTTTTATTCTTTTCGGACCCTCGAAGGACTGGGTGACGCGCACACACACTGTTGAGGGTGGTCGTCTTTCCTCCCTCTACTGATTCACATGCTAACCTCTTCTGGAGACATCCTCACAGACACACCCAGAAATAATGTTTGACCAGCTTTCTGGGCAGCCCTTAGCCCAGAGGCACATAAAATTGACCATCACACCATGGTAGCCCAGAAGGAGGAAGTGGTCAGCCCTTCCATTCCCTCACCCTCACCCCAAGCCTTCCCAAAGCCTCATCTTTTGCAGGCTAAATAGCTCATTCTGGAAACCCAGTCACCATTTCTTAAACACAGGGTCGGTGACCATAGCCTTCTGTGAACATCATGGTTTGAATAAACAAACACTGTCTGTTCACTTTCCATTGTGGTTGTCTCCTTCCTACACTATCCTCATAAGCACCAGGGAACCTTCCCAAAGGGGCAGAGGGGCAGTCCTCAAATAACCACACCCCACCAGGCCTGGGGGCATGGCCTTTGGCACATACATTTCATCTAGCAAATATCCTCCCGTGCCTGTTCTCTCTTGCTAACGGGACTCTGAGGTCCTTAAGGAAGGCTTTATCCATCTTTGTTCCAGCAGCATCTCCTATGACTCAGGTACACAGCTAACAGCTCAACAACTCTTTGTTGAATAAATGAATGAATGAATAAAGCACTCAATTAGGAATAAAAATTATGTAACCGATATGAAAGGAAAGCCATTCCTATAACTGAAGTTACTTTCTCTTAGGGAAAATTTAAAGGATTAGGGATGTAATTATTGACCAGTTATAGAGATAACCTAGTGACAGTCTTGGTTTCTATCATTTGGGAATTACCTTTTAGTTCTTATTGCTGAAGTAGTAAATGGGAGGTCCAAAGTATTTTCATTCTTTTGTTCTTAAAATCGGAATCAGTTGCCAAAATTGGAAACAAAAAATTAAATAAAAGTTTGAATTTCCAACTTTTTTGGAAAATCTGGAAGACCTGGCCAACCATTTCTTCCTGGCAAAGGTTGGCTGGAGCTGAGTAGCAGCTACGGCTTTAGAAGGGGTCCCGTCTGCCCCCGAGCACTCTGGGTAGTTCCCATCTGTTCGGAGAGGGGTCTGTACTGTGACTTCTCTCTGTGGTCCACGTGCACCACTTAACACTGAGCAAAAGTGAGACAAGCTCTTCCATTCATTTTGGGCCGTGGATGCTTGTGAGAAGCTCCAGCTCTAAAACCCCTCAATTCTGTGTCTTGTCCTTAGGATGCCTGGGTGTCACCAGCAGAGGCCAGCAACACGGAAGTTAGTAAAATCTTGCTAACTAACCTCTGCTTATTAATTCCATTCTCGAATGTTTACTTTGAGGCAGGTTTTACTTGTCAATAAATCATAGCACATCAAGTTCAGTTTTGTTTTGAGAACTGTTGAGACTTTCTCAAGACTAGCCCCAAGCATGAAGCCAAACTCCCGAAACAAGGAAAGCGCCACAGCTCTACCCTTTCCCAGTCCCCACTCCCTGCCCTTGCCAGTACCTTCTGCATGTGTAGAAGGAACCATCCTGGGTTTTTACCATGCCTCCATCCATCACCTGCCAAGCTCTGCCAGGAGCCATTTGGGCTAGTTTGCAGAGAACCCAGAACAGCATCTAGGTCTGGTGGCAGGTGTGTGACTGTAGCTCCATGGGGTGGTCTCACTGTGAGACTCCAAGGATAAGGAGGCAGAGGACCCCGCACCACCTCTGCAGACAGGGATGCCTTCCTGAAGCTCGGTTCTGGAGAAAGGCAGGCACTTTATGAGGCTCTTCGCACGGCCTGTGGTTTGCGGGCACCGTCTACATCAGATGGCCAAGCCCACCGGTGTTTCACTTGATGCTGCTGGACTGCTTGCAAGATGTTTTCTTTGAGATGCCTTCCCTCATTCGTTGAGCAGAGGGGGTAAGTCAGGGAAAGCTTTTATGGGGTGGCTGTGTTTCCAAATGTTCCTCTGTGATTGACAGCTCTGCCTTCAGCTTCCCATTATGGCACCTACAGATAATGAGATATCTTGAAACCGGAATTTCCAGCGCCTGAGCCTGCCAGGAATATTATCATCAGTGTTCTAGCCAGCCATTCCTACTGCACACATGACCTCTACAAATCTGAAATGTCAAAACACAGCCAGGAGCTGAAACCAAGGCCACTCTAGTCCAAGTGGCTACTGGCTCTTGAATGTCCAGGAAGGAGTCTTTTATCTCAGGAGAATTATGGATTGCCAGAAAAAAGTGATCTTTTCATTAACCTATATGTATTTAGAATGTAGATAATGCCTGTCTTTCATCATTCTCATAGCCTGTGTGTGGGGAGGCAAGAGGGCTGGGGGCCTCAGCATTTCCCCAGTGAATCTGGATCCGTTTGGGAGGTAAATCAGACCATTAAATCTCTTTGTCCTCGGTGACAGTGGGGGCCTTAATTTTATAGATATTATCACTACTTAGATTTTTTTTTAAAATTAATTTTTATTGGAGTACAGTTGAGTTCAATGTTCTGTTAGTTTCAGGTGTATAGCAAAGTGAATCAGTTATACATATACATGTATCCACTCTTTTTTAGATTTTTTTCCCATATAGATCACTACAAAGTATTGAGTAGAGTTCCTTGTAGTACACAGTTATAACTACTTAGATCTCGTTATGTTATCCGAGAGGCTAAAAGTGGAGGGCACTTGATCCTAAAATTGGAATTTTAATCTTTTACAGGTCTCCTCTCTTCTAGCTCCCTTCCACTTGGGCTGTGAGCTTAGAGCTCTCAATGCTGGATGGTTTGAACTCAGCTCTCTGAACCCTGAGCCACTGGTTTGAATGTTCACCATGTCAGGTGCTCCATGTCAAGGGAATTAAGCCTTCCAGGGATCTGCAGCATACAGGGGGAGACACTGGGCCGAGGGTGACGTTATCATGAACATGGGAATGCAGAGCATAGGGTGTTGAATCGGGGGACAAGGGTAGGAGAAGATATTCAGAGAGCACACTATCTGAGTTGGGTCTCAAGGGACGGGCAGGACTTTCTGCCAGGCTTGATCTCGATGGCAGTAGGGGTCATGGGTGAGCAGAGTTTACTTACAGATGGATCTGTAAGAACAAGGACCCAAAGGTCTAGAGGCACATAGCACGTACGGGAGCCAGCAAGCACTGTGATGGGCCTGCCTCTCAGAGTGTCTGGGCACAATGGCCAGCTTGGCTAGAGAGGCTTGGACCACAGCCAGAAGGGCTGCACCTTCCCCCCAAAGCCTGCAGTGACAGTTCTTCCTACATTTCTCCTCTTTCCTCCTCTGCATATTGTTGATGAACCAATCCTTCTCTACTCTCAATCCAGGCTGGGTCTGACCCTTCCCCTGAGTTCTAGACACGTGAGCCAGTTTTAACCACTTAAAATTTTTTTTGAGATATAATGGACTTATAACATTGTATTAGTTTCAGGAGTACAACATAATGATTTGATATTTGTACACATTGCAAAATATCACCACAGCAAATCCAGTTAACAGCCACTTTTGAAAGTGCCTCATCCCCCAGTCACAGTGGTTGGTCCAGGACGAGCTATGATCCAAACTGGGCCAATGGGAATCAGCCCTGTAATTCTGGCTTTCATGAGTGAGGTATGCTGTTTCCACTAGGATTTCTAAGAAGGTAGAATATAAGCTGGCGGTCATCCCGGCACTGCTTGGAGAGAGCCTGCCTATGGATGATGTTAACATGGGGGGACAAAGATCAAAGAGTTGGAGAGAGGGTTCTAATGGCATCATTTGGCACCTAACATCAGCCATGTCTGAAGCTGGCTCCCCCACTCCTAGATTTTACGTTGGCAGAGGACACATTTTTATTTATTTGTTAGATCAAACAAGTTTGAGTTGAAATTCTGTCTCTTGAAGCCTCAGAGAAGCATGACTTATATAATGGCAAATACTGGCATAGCTAATAATTCTATTCTCACCATAGAGATTTTGAGGGTGACCCACTGCTTCCTTAGTCAGATGAAAGGAAATTGGGATGAAGGTCTGTTCAAACAGGTGAAGGCTACACCTGCACATCTTTCCAGGCGCCTGACTACCTCTCCACTTCCCTGGTCTCTCTCTAAGTCCCCAGGCACCAGCTGACAGGTGCAAAGACACATCCCCTGCCCCCACAGTGCGGATCTGCCCCTGCTCACCAGACAAGGTCCTCCGGGAGGCCAAAACCAAGGACTGCTGAAGCAGAAAACCCGGACCACGTGCTCCAGTGAAGCTGCTTGACTGAAGAGATCAAAATCCCACTAGTGCTCCAGCCGAACTCCAAGCCCCATGGACACATCAGCGTGGGATGACCCAGAAGGTGAAGCCACCCTGGGGAGAAGGTCCTACTCCAGGGAGCCCTGGCCACCAGCTGGGGGTCTGGGGCCCCTTGCCCTCCTCCCTTCTGGCGTCTTTGTCTCCGTGAGGGTGGAGCAGCGGCCCTCCTGCTGGCCTGGGAAGTAGAGACGGCTGAGGGTCTGCAGCCAGGAGGCATATTTGGCCCAGAGGGGTTCTTTCTTGTCAGGCCAAGGAGGTTCAGAGTAGGTCAGAGAGGGTTTACCACACTCCCTTCCCCAACCTCACGCCAACAGCCCAAATGCATCCTGAATACAATGGTCAGTAGCTGCCGAAGACTGGAGAGTTGTATTCTGTGTCTCAGAAACCCAGTGTCCTTCCCCACACCCGCCCCAAACACAGACACACACACAGACAGACAGACACATGCACACATAGACACACAGGCACACACAGATGCACAGAAACAAGCACGCATCCACACACATAGACATACAGATACGCAGACACACACGCACAGACACACACAGATACACAGACCCAAACACACACACACAGACGCACAGACACACATACAGACACAGATACACAGACTCACACAGACACATACATACCCACAGACACCCACAGACACACAGACATAAACACACATAGCCACAGACGTACACACAAACACACAGACAGATACACAGACACAAAGGCACAGAGATACACACGCAGACACACACACAGATACACAGAAACACACAGACACAGACACACAGATACACAGACACACAGACACACACAGACATACACACACACAGACACACAGACACAGGCACACACATACACATACACACTGCTTTTTAAAGACACAGAAGGGTTCACCAGGGCAAATTCATTCAACTCAGCCAGCTGGTCCGCTGGGCCTAACCATGCACGTATCCCCACTGAGTAACTGACATCACCCCAGGGTCCCTGGAAAGTTTTTCCTTTTCTTTTTTCCTTTCCTCTCAATGGTGTCTGAGGACCAAGAGCAACTTGCAGTAACCCAAACAGGCCTCACACGGTAAGATTAAAAATATCTCAGCAAAGGTACACAAATGGGCTCACAAACAAGACAAATCATTCACCGTCAGCTGCTTTCTCCCCGCTCAAAGATCTGCCGGGTCTTGGGCAGTCCAGGCCAGGCTAGGAAGCCAGCAGGCCTGGTCCCCAGAGCCCGTGCACGGAGTGACAGCAGAGCCAGGCAGCCGGTGGGATGTGTGTCTGTGGCGCTGCACGGCCGCAGGCAGGGCTGGGCGGAGAAAATGGCCACCCTGTCGCCAGGCCCTCGTGTGTGGCCCCGTCGGGAAGGAGCTGCGCTCCGGCCGGCCTGGCTGGCTCCCGCTAAGTACTGATGCCGCGGCGGCAGTGGGGGACGGGAGATGAGAGACAGAACGGGGCAGCTGCAAATGAAAATCACCCTGGGGAAGGTTACAACTAGATAAAGTTTTCGACAATAAGATTCCAGAGACTGCTGACGGGAGCAAAGCTCAATATTTTAGTCTCAGTACAAATTTGCTTCAATCTTATACAACTCCCATGCAGCATTGCCCACAGCTGCATGCTGTAAACAACAAACAAATCTATTTCCATCAGCCCTGCTGATGCCAGGAGAAAAGTGCCTGAGCATAAGACATGCACAGATGCAAACCCTCACCTGAGCCTGGTGCTGCCCTCCATTTGGCCTCTCTAACTTAATATCGTTGTTACAAAGCTATTGGTCTCCTGGTAGCGAGCTGGCTCAACGCAGCGCCTCTTCTTCCAGCTAATCTGACAACTCCGATCCAAGAAGCATCAAGGGCCCAATTAAGAAGACACATCTTATCAAGGAGCTTATTTTGCATAACAGAATACAAATGACGAATAAAAATTTAATGTTTAATAACTTAGTACAAAGAGGGCTGTTGATATAGAATGCCTGGGATTTTTATGGAGGCTGTCAGACTTGTGATAAAACTGTTATATAGGAACACTTGGCAAAAAACAGCGTAGAATTTTTCAGTAATGGTGTGTGCATGATATTGCATTAATTCTTGATAGGGAACTAACTGTAAACCTGGGAATCAGCCAGTTTGAGTTGCAGTTTAAGATGGTGTGTGTGTGTGTGTGTGTGTGTGTGTGAGTGTGCATGTTTGTGCATGTGTGTATGCATGTGTGCTCCATTCAGAGGGCTCTGAGGGTGCACTGAACATGTATACCTGTTTCTATCGAAGGGGATCTATGTCCTCATTTTAATGAGGATTTTGCTAAGAAGATGCCCAGTCCTTCACAAGGCATTTGGGTGTGCCTCCCAGAAATGACAGGAAATGCCTGGGGTTGCTTTCTGTGCTGACCACCTAGTGGGAACGGACGCCTGATGCAAAGGGTCTGACAGGATTATCTGGCGCCCTGCTCTGGCGCCTTGGAGTTTCTTCTTCACCTGTAAATGTGGGTGAGCTGGTGGCACAGGGGACTGGGATGCAGGAAGATGCAGAGAAATATAAGCCTTGTTATTCTCTGGACTCCAACATTCGATCCCAGGCAATAGCTAATACACATACACAAGCCTGAGCTTGAAATATTACTTAATTCTCTGCAGAATTTTCCCATTGCTTTGGCCAAGAGGGATCCTTTCAACGGTGCATTCATTCAAATACTTTTTGAGAGCCTAAACCTGGCTGGACTCTGGGAGGAAATCTACAGTTGTGAGAGGCAGCTCTTGAGAGCGGATAGGACTACAGGCTTGACTCCTGTCTCTGCCATGTGTTACCTGCAAGACACCAAATAAGTTACTCAACCTTCATAGCTGTAAATCAAGCTCTGAACGGTACATACCTATCTGACAAAGTGATAACCTACCTTGGCATTTATCATGGAATCAGGAGCACAGCAAACTCTCCATACACATCAGCTTGCCTTCATGCTATCAATACATTTCAGATCAATTGCATCTCCCTCCTAAGCCTGGGCCCACAGGAGCACTGGTGTCCACACTCTGAATGGCTTTAGACTGAGCTGGAAAAATCCTTTTGACATTATAACTGTGACTCCACAAAATTCCAAATGTCCATCAAGAGAAATGGAGCCTTCATCTACTAGGAATGCTTTATTTTCAAACTGTCCATTAACTAGGGCTACACTCAAGCTGAATCAGAGTGGAACTCTTTCAGAAGTACACATTACATCTAGATGAATGCAAGATGAATTTCGTACTCATCCTGTCCTATTGCATTAGTGCTATTATATGGGATGCTAAATGAATTTCTAATGATTGGACACTCAAAGGAAAATGTGACCCCTTTAGAGCAGTCATCAAACTCTAAGGCAGATTGGAAATTGTGGGGTTGGGGAGCTTGTCCCAATGGCAAGAAAGCCAAACAGAATAAAACGCTACCCTGAGTGTTATTGTGTGGGCTACTGAAAAACATAATTTACTTGATGAAGCTAATATTCAAATGCAAACTTATATTAGAATTAACACTACAGGAGGGGCTTTTACATGGAGGATTTGTTACAGAAATAAAACCTATCGGTAACACTTTCATTGTTCCATCATTATGAACTCATTTGGTATTCACTGTAATAGCACCGATCATAATGAATTTGTTTGATATTCATGTGGCTCTCCCACACATTAACAGAGTTTCTGTTATAATTCACCATCCAATGAGCATTAGTTAATGCCAATTTTGGACCAAGAAGGATATGCCATCCCACCCTAGATGTGCCTGGAGCTGTCTAGGAGTTAAGGGACTTGTCAATACCACATGGTCCTTCTGGTTCCTCCTGGTTCTCCTGCCAACCCTCAAGCTGGAGAACTTTCTGGATCCCAAACTGGACATAAATGAGAACGGTCGCAACTTAGTGTTCGGAGCCCAGAGAAAAGTCTGAGTTTTGTCCTTTGATGCCACTAACTCAGCCCTGGCAGATGTAGACATTAGAATGATGCTTTTTCTTCCTGGCTGCACCGGGGCTGCGAGGGACCCAAGAAAATAGAACAAAAGTGCTGCTCTTGCTGGAGTACATAATCCTGTCTACTCTCCAAAATAATTTTCTACAAGAGATTTCAGCGCTCTGCCTCAGTGATTGTACAAATGTTTACCCTGCCTTCATGCCCCAAGCCAGGAATGGAGCCAGTTTCTCAGCAGCCCTCACTCACTGGCAATCCAATAGCCCCATCCTACAGGGAAGAAAATCCGGCCGATCCTGGCCCAGTTACTTCATCACTTTTCAGGGCACTGGGTAAGGACTCCCTATTAAACTCTCTGGTAATTAAACTTGTAAAACGTCCCTATGATGCTCCCTAGCTTTGGAGTAATGGATTTACCTGAGAAGGCTGCCCAGGAGGGAATTGTCCTGTGATAGGGGAAGGATTGTTCCAGCCGTAACCATGACTCTTTCTGCTTCAGTTACCCAAATATTTAATACTCATCCTGCGGTTCCCGAAAACTCATAAGCCAGCATCATTTTTCTTCAGAGCAGATGCGACCCTGCTTCTCCTGAAAAGAGTCTGTGTTTAATCTCTCAGCACTTGGAGAACTCTGACATCCAGGCTGAAGGCATGACACCTAAATCCACACACCTTATATCTTCAGCATCTCTGGCAAAGACAGGTCCTTTAACCTCAGGCCTGAGGAGAGGGAACAAAGAAGCAGGCACATTTGTGCCTTTAAGGAGTGGGGGGGAGGCTGGTGACAGAAGCAGGCATGTCTTCTACCCAGTGTGGCCACGCCTCCCGTCTTCCCAGAAGGAGGGCAGCCCTCAGGACCATCTCTCCCCTTGCTAATTGGGAGTCTTTGGGCAAGTTACTTGCCAATGGCAATCCAATAGCCCAGTGCTCGTAAAAATAAACACTTCCATCTGTAAAATGGAGATACTAAGCTGGCTGCAAAGATGAGGTAACACAGCTCCCAACACAAAGACTGAGCCGGAACAATATTAGAATTCAGTAGCATCTCATCAAGCTGCGAGTTAGTGTCTCTGCTGGGAATGGTGGCTCCATTCCGCCCACATTAGTCAAGTTTCTGAGCCTCTTTCGTCGTCTCTGCATGGAGTTTCTTCTGCTTCAGCATCCTCCTCCCAGGCCCTGATTTCTCCAGTATCTGCAGCTAGAAAGGGGCGGGGCTTAGGTAGACCTTCCCTCAATGGCTTGGGCAGAGGAGAGTATCTTCCTTGAGTCTTATTCTCTCATTACTGTTGTTGTTTTGCTCTCTAACATAGCAAAGCGTATCCCATTTTAAGGGACACATATTAAGCCATTAAGCTGTACAGTAATGGAAACAAAGGCCTTTGGGCATTTTTAACATTAAATCAAGAGAGGATGGAATGTCACATTGTCTGGTGTTGAACCGTCCTCCGAGGGATGCATAACCATGTTGTTGGTGTGCCCAGCCCCAAACACAGCTTCCTCCTTGACAAAAAAGCAAAAGATGTCTTGGAGGTTAAGGTCGATTGGCTTCTCCAGGTGAGCGGTCCTTGTCTGTGGGATGAATTAGGGCCGGTGCCAGAGGCCCTGAGCTGGCCTGCCCTAGTTTTGTGGTTTCCTGCCAGATCCTTAGAGTTATTTAGCATAGTTTTGGGTAAGATCAATACACATTGAGCCCAGTATAAATACCATCCCCAATGTGCCAAGAAGCAGCCCAGGGGGTGTGCCCCCAAAATTAGCCAACAAGTCGCTCTTGTGAGCTGCCTGTAACCTCACCTTGAATAAGTGAACTGTGGTTTGATTCATATCCTTCAAATGCACACAGTTTTTTTTGTTGTTTTTTTGGAAGAGACACCAAGCTGAGAGAATTCCTCTCTGGAACTGAAGAAATAATGAATGTGGACCTCACCAGCCCCTGGCCTTTTCGTAGTTCATAATGAAAACGAATGTTCATTTTTCCTTTAAAACTGTCTCGAGCTAAATGATACTGACGCTTTCAATTTTTAACATCATAATCAATAAAGGCTGCTTATGCACACTTTGCAAAACCATCAGTTTAGAAGTTTGAAAAAAATCTGCATATGGCTGCAGCTTGCTGGCTGGAACGCTCTCGCACTAAATCTTCTGAGTTAAAGTTTTACTGGTGTGTTATGAGTAAAAATGCCTTGTCAGCCATCTGCCAGTTTTTCTCCTAACATCCATATTTCCAACCCTTGCTAAACATTGGGAGCATGCGGCCACAAGAGGCCACCTCTACAATTAAACAGCCGAGTGTGGCAGCAAGAAGCAAGGGCATGTCACAGGAGAACTGTCTAGTATTAATTTTAAAAGTCCATAAAGACTAGCTCTGACCCATCCAGGATGATAGACTGGCAGTTAAATGGATTAGAAACTGTTAACCCCAGGAGACAAAACAGGAGGGAAAAAAAGCAGGAAAGAAGAAAAAAGAAAAAAGGAAAGAAAGACACAGCAACAGCAAACAATGCGCCAGTGTCAGAAGCTCCAATAAATGCTAATCATGGCTGATTAATCAGTCTCTAATTCCACTGATCCAAAAAGGTTACCGAGTCAGTTGTGTAAAATTAGCTCCTTCTCATGTGTCCCTCTGCATTTGGAGTCTCTATCTGTGCATTTGCATCTTTTGCCAATGTTTACGAAGAATTCAGTTCATTAGCTCTTGAGCATGAAGTCAGAAATTGGAGGGGACTCTGCATTTTCTCACTGAGAGTAGTACTTAAAACAAATAGCATCACTTCCTCAAACATTTACAGATTAAACTAAATGGCATTAATTACTGCAAATCTCCTATTTGTGAGGAGAAGGAGGAGGAAAAGGAAAAAATCCTCTTTCTGAACACCCACGGTTGCATGCAGGGTTGCTTCACTCCCATCTCCTATCTTGTATAGTTGGGGGCAAAGTGTTTAATCACGGAATGAACAGGAAGCGGGTGGCGCGGGGAGGTAACGAGGCTTGCTGCAAGGAGCCTCCTAACTTTTTATAGAGCAGCGTTTTGCGAAGCTCGGAAGCAGAAGGTTGCTTTTGAAAGCCCTTATTAAAAAAAGATCCCTGCCACATATGTAGAAGCAGTCTTGGGAGATACCTGTTTTACTCGTGTTTGAAAATCTCGAAACCTGCCAAGAAAGGTGGAGAAGGCAAGGCTGGGCGGGCCCAGGGGTTTGCAGGGAAGGTGGCCACTGACCGATGGGGTGATGGGAAGCTCCGGCTTGTTTTCCAAAGTGCCCCTCGTGGTGTGTTTCAGAGGAGGGAAGTGTGCTCAGAGAAGGAACTAGAGAACAAATCAAACAAGCAGGTGAGCGTGAAAGCCCGGGAGTCAGCTTGGGAGAGGCCACACTCCTCCCTCGGAAACGTAAAACACCCTTGGTCCTTGGGAAGGACAGATGCAATGCCTCCTGTTCAGGCACGGCTCACGCCACGGATGTCTCTGGGAGAAGTGGAGATGGGCCAGGCGGAACTCCCCTGAGAATTGGTTGGCCTGGGAGGGACGTTCCACTGTGCAGAGCCAAAGAGATTTGAGACAATGTGCTGGTGCTGACCAAACCCAGGGTGTCTGCCTATAGGAGTCCGGCATCCACTCCTGATCCCGGAGTGCTCTCCCCACCTCTATCCTGAGCAAATTCACTTTGTCTGCCTCTGAACCTCTACTTATATATATTTTCCTGTACATTATTTTGCTGAAATGCTCTTCATCCCACCCCCTGCAGACATCTCCCTTCCTCAGATCTCACGGAATCAGTATGGAGGGCTGGGGATGTCAAGCAAAACCCACTGACGTTGACCCTGCCCTCCCAGAGCTCACGTGGAGTGAGAGAACTTCAGGTACATTAATGAGGTGATTATCGTAAGGTTTGATAAGAGCCTCACCTCCTCCAGGAAGTCTCCCTTGATCCCCTCAGGCTGTATTCCTGTCCCTCTTTCCTGTGTGATCCTCAGCAAGCCACGGAACACACTGTTTTCTAATGATGGTTTTTGTGTCTATCTCCTTTTCTGAGTGTGAGCCTTTTAAGGACAGGACAGATCATCTTCGTCTTGTCATCCCCCAGACCAAGCACAGCACTAGACAAAATAGGCGCTCAATAAACATTTGTTGAATAAATAAATGAATGAGTCTTGGCAATATGCTGTGCAGACAGCAGAGGCCTTTCTTTCCAGTTCTAACACATCGTGACTCAGAACTGGGGTCCCCGAGGCCTCTGGTCCCAGGAATTAGCAGGTTTGTGAGAGTATAGGGTGTGTCATGTGTGTGCACATTAGTCAAACCAACAATGAGGTTATTAAAGGGAATTTTTAGCAAGATTTGGATTTAGGGACTAAAGTAATGGAAAGATACTTCTCACTTCCATCTTCCTGTATTTCTGTGTCAGCTGAATACTAGTATCTTGAGGGCAGTTCTATCTTTTCATCTTCTTGGCCATAACATCTGGCACAGGCCTGACTCATAGTCAATGCCTAGTAAATGTTTGCAGTGAGTGGGCTTGGACCCTAAGCTCTGAAGCCTCAGTCTTGCATTATGACAGATTTAGGGGTCAGAGAGTGTCCTCTGATGCTTCTGAGCCCTGGCCAAACATACCCAAGGTACAGTCTGAAGGTGGCAGGAAAGGTCAAAATCACTTTACATCAAAATTATCCTTGACAGTCCCTCAGGAAGGCATCCTGTTGGAGAATGCAGAGGCCTCCCCGTCGGCTGGCAAGCCATCTTCCCCTCCAGGGTCAGAGCACACTGTTGCCTGGGCGAGGGGCATCTGGTGAGGCCGCTAGCCTGCCCTGAGGGGCCATGCGGTATAAAAATACATGTTTTCCCCTGTGCTATTCCATAATGGAAAAGAATATGAAAAAGAGTATAGTTATATGTGTAACTGAGTCCCTTTGCTGTACAGAAGAAATTAACATAGCATTGTAAATCAACTACTTCAATAATATTTCATAAAAAAAATACATGTCTGGGCTTCCCTGGTGGCGCAGTGGTTGAGAATCTGCCTGCCAATGCAGGGGACACGGGTTCGAGCCCTGGTCTGGGAAGATCCCACATGCCGCGGAGCAACTGGGCCCGTGAGCCACGAACTACTGAGCCTGCGCGTCTGGAGCCCGCGAGCCACAGCCACTGAGCCTGCGCGTCTGGAGCCTGCGCTCCGCAACAAGAGAGGCCGCGATAGTGAGAGGCCCGCGCATCGCGATGAAGCGTGGCCCCCGCTCGCCGCAACTAGAGAAAAGCCCTCGCACAGAGACGAAGACCCAACACAGCCAGAAATAAATAGATACATTTATAAAAAAAAAAAAAAAAAAAAAAAAATACATGTCTTTCGCTTGTAAAATATCGCTCTTGGGAACAGTGGCCTGGACTGCCGAACTGAGGGGGTGGTGAGACGCTCACGCAATGGGAGGGGGATGGAGAACTACCGAGGATCTGCCCCCAGGTCACATGGCCCAGCTCACGCCCACCCCCGGCCAACAGGAGCAGCTTAATTTCCTGTAGTGTCACCGTCATTGTCCCATTGAATCCCCCGCAGCTCCCCGGGAACATCCACTGGTGAGGGGAAGCAGCAGAGGCTCAAGCTGGCATGGGTGACCCACGTTGGGGGCTTGCAAATCCCGTCCTGCTGTTTCTGGACCCTCCCTGAGCTCACATCCAGGTGAGTCCTGGGCAGAGCTGAGGTGAGCCCACCAGGGGAGGGAAAAGAGGAGACTCATTACAGCAGCAGCAGCTCTGCTTTCCTCCGCCTCCTGAGTCATCATGTTTTTGTTTTTTTTTTTATTAGCTCTCTTTTCCCTGATAAACCTTTGCAGGAGAGGAGCTCTAGGAAACAGCTGGAGCAAGTCCCTTTAGCAGGTGGAATTTGGCAGGCGGGTTCCCAGATCCAGCCGCCAAATCACTCAAGCTCCCACTTAAATAAGGGGAAAAGAGAGACGCGCTAAGGCGGTCTGGGCTCTCCGCCTCCTGTATAATCTGAAGGATAAAGGATAAAGGAGGAGGCCAGGGAGAGGGGAGGCTCCTGCTGTCAGAGCATTTGGGTCTCAGATATCTCTTTTCTGCCAAAGAGATATTTATATTTTGGGTAACAAATTTCTCTTTAGCTCTCTTACCTCCTGTGTTTCGTTTGTGTTTGTCTGTTTGGCAGGGGAGTTAGGGGGGATTTTCCTGGGAATAAGCACGCACACCTTCTCTCTTCTCCTCTGACCTTCTCTCTCTCATCTTCTCTGCTCTCACTCCAGCCCTCTGTTCCTTGTTGCATTCAATCTGGAGTCAAACACAGAAGAAAATGGGAAAAATCAAGGGCTTTTAAAAAAATTATTTTTTAGTGGAATATTTTAAAGCATTTTTTTTTCCTGACCTGAAATTTGAGGAAACATTTATGCAGCACCAGCCATATTTGGTTTTAAAACCTCACCAGCATTCAGACTCACTCACTCATGGGCAAGGTCCCCCGTCCCAGGAGGAAACAGCCCACGAGCCAACACGTGGTGCCTAAAACTTCCTTCCTGGTACAAAATTTGGGCTTGGGCTCCCTTCTCTATTTTTCCCTATTTGTGGTTTTGCTCTCTCTTGATCATAGGGGAACAGGCCACAGTCAGTGTCAGGGAGCTCAATGGGATGCTATTTCTTAACTGGGTCAGCAACTGACCCAGCAGGAAGCTCACATGTTCCATCTAAGCAGGGGCGGGAATTGAAGGGTTTCTAAGACTTGGAGGTGAGAATCGCTCTCTGCACTAAAAGGTGAGCACAAGTCAGTCTTACTCCAGGCAGGAAAAAAAGGTTTCAATTTGCATGACAACTGAGATGGAATGGTCATAGTGTCCTGGGCTGCTGGATTCTGGAGGGGCTGTGGCCCTGCAAGGGCTGAGAGGGAAAGGCTGCCCTCATTGGGACAGTGACATTGGCCACACACCCTATAGAGAGGGAACATCTCCACACGTTTCCCTCCTGGGCCTAGAATCTCGGAGCTCATTTTTCAGTTGTAGGCAAAGCATTTCAGAAGTCAAGAAACACTCAATAAATCCCTATCGAATACATCCATCAACTAATTTAACTTTCTGCGAGCCACCATGTTGGCAAATTGAATACTCCATGGGAATTGTTCTTTCCGTGGGACTTAACTGCGTCCCTCCCTCACCCATTCTCACTGTTGTTTGTAAAGGGCTCTGAGATGCTAGAACTGACTCTGTTGTTTGACTTACTCCGACGGTGATCAGCAGAAGAGAGTATATGCATCCTCCGAGGGGACGTACAATTCCATGAAGGGAGACAGGTGCCTTTTCTTTGACATTTTTGGAGTTGCAACATCCATTTGCACCGCCACTTGTATACACATTAAAAAAAAAAAAAAAAAAAAAAAAGACAAAAGGAGAAAGGTAAAGATTATGAGATGTATTTCCTGTAATATTTAATAATCACGTTGAAACACTGACATAAATGGCGCAGCATTTACAAATCTCTGTTTCCTTTGAAAATTACACCCCAGCATTTAATTCGCCAAAATAACTCATTTTATACAGCACAACAATGTAGTAAAATAACTCATCTCAAATATGTGGATATGAATAGATTTAACACATCTGCATTGAACAAAATGAATTCATCTAAAAGCTGAAAAACTGCTGTTCTCTTTCGAGAGTTACCGATTATTTTACCATTCCCTTCAGTTTACTTGTTTGTTTTCGTTAAATTACTTTAGGAATTAGGAAATGAGAAAAGCAGAAACGCTGGGTAGGTTTTTCTCTATTTGGAATAGGGGAAAGAGGCATAAATAATCATTTGTATTATACCTTATTTCATTAAAAATTATATTTACAATTGTGCGGAGACCAGGGAAGAACCCTCCATTCACTGCAGGTTGCTTTGTTTAATCCTTGGAAAATACTGTATTTCCATTACAACGTTCTCCCAACAGGAGTCTAAATATTAAAATTATTTTTGAAGCTGAACTAAAAACAGAGTTCAAGTGCATTGTCGTGTTCCCCCGGGAGGAGGAATTCATTTGCAGACATGGCGTAGTATCCCTGAAAAGGAGATGGAAAACGTGCTTATCGCATCTCAGTTCTCATAGAGGATCATGGAGCACCTCCCAGTGGGTGCCACAGGGGAGCCTCCCCAAAGTTGAGCTGTGATTTCTGGCTCCGCCTTCAGGATAAGCAGAGGCGTCCCAAGAAGCAGAGCCCATCTGTGATTGATGGTTTGGGGATGGCCAGGTGAGCCAGGACCGCAGCTGGAGAGAGAAAGCATGCTCAAGGTCCAGATGAACACATCCCGCAGTCAAGGTGAATCCAACCGTTTCTGGATCCTGAAGGGCTTCTTCCATGCAAAGCACTGTGAGGGCAGTGAGTGGAATCTGCTGGGCCGCCCTCCTATTGAGGCTACAGGGGAACCCTCCCCATTGCTAGTGCAGCTAGCAGTCCTCCCCCTGTGAGCTGGGACAGAAGAGGGACCACATTGGTGTAGAAGGACGTGTCAATGGAGGGCCCCAACATTTTGATGCAGAGCCTAGGGGGAAGATTCGCTGAATGGGTTTCAGGACATCCGTCTTGCAGACACTGTCCTCCTGAGGCTCCAGCCACAACTTCCAGTTTCCTGCTCTGTAAAGTGGAGAAGCCCTCACACAGCTACCTGGGTGCAGAATCTCTCTCTATCTTCAGGATTTCTTCCCTTGAACAAATATTGTCATCCCTCTAACAGGATTTTTTATCTGTAAATCCATTCCTGTTGCATCTCTCCAAAGCATTCAACTTAGTTTTCATAGGGAAAAAAGTCTATTTTTTCATTCTCATTTAATCAATTTGCACCATTTATTAAATTGCATAAGGACAATTACAAGTCACCCAGGTGCAAACAGGTTTGAGAACAAACTTATCTGAGTCCTGGTAAACATTCCATTCAGCCCATGGATCCCTAGCCTTGAGCACTCAGGATGCTGTGGGTCTCTGTCAGCGCCTCTTCCAGAAGGAATGCCAGCTCTGGCTATCTCTGAGTTGGTGAAGCGGTCAAGGGCTTTCTAGGTCAGACTGGGTACAATTTAGGAGGTATTCAGGGAATGGTTAGGCAAGGCTGAAAATACAAACAGGGGTCAGCTGATGGAGCCTTGAACTAAGGCATGTAAGAGATTATCCTGGGAGCTACTGATAATTTTTCGGAAGAAGCCTTTTTATCCAATTTGCCTTTTAGAAAGCTCTGTCAGTTGGGATAGGGAAGGTAAACATGTGATAGGTTGGAATGTCATTTCCCATTCTTTCTCCCTCGCTGGGATGGGATTTTACATCCACAACTTTTGTGGTGTGACTTTGGACTTGGCCATGTGATTGCTTTGGCCAGTGAATGTTGAATACACATGACGTGACCACAGGCTTCATATGTGTTTGCATGATTTGGCTTGCCCTCTCCCACTCCTGCAGTCTACTGTGAGAGACACATGCCCTAGGTAGCCACTGTCCCTTCAGCCTGGGCCCTGGAATGAAGGGCACATGGCACAGACCCAAATCTGACCTGCAGCCTGGAGCAAAGTTGCCACATACAACCCATGGGCCCGAAGTGAGAAATGCACGTT
Source organism: Eschrichtius robustus (assembly GCF_028021215.1). NCBI lineage: Eukaryota > Metazoa > Chordata > Mammalia > Artiodactyla > Eschrichtiidae > Eschrichtius > Eschrichtius robustus. The sequence continues at coordinate 49,856,592 of NC_090842.1, forward strand.
TGATGTTGTAAGTGGGAGATTTGAGGGTTGTTTGTTTCAAAGCCTAACTGTGAAGGATGATTAATACAGAATTGGGTAGGAGTGAGTGAAATGGGAAGCAGGGAACCCATCACTCTGCCTCACCTAGTTGGGTGACCTTGGTTGAGTGCCTGCCCTCCTCTGGGTCCTATTTTCTTACTGACAAGGTGAGGATGTTGTAGAAGATGGTCCCTTGGTGTCTTGTAACCTTGCACAGAAGAGATAAGAACATCACCTAGCCTACGGGAGGGATGATTTCCATCACATTCAGCAAGAAATCGTCCTGGCCCTCCCGCAGCTTGCGGTCCACTGGGGGCTAAGAGTTGCTTTGCAAGCAGGCAGGACCAAAGGACACACAGAGGCAGCATGGCCCAGCATCCCCAGAATTGCTGCGAATTGTCCCACCCCCATACTAGGTGAAATGTTGGGTGCACACATCCTGAATTCCTCACCTGCCACCTCCCTGGTTCTGGGGCTGCAGCATCCCCAGAGAAGATCACAGGGTCCCCGGGGCAATTCATAACAGACAGGAAACTTTCTGCCAGGAGCCAGCCCTGGGATGAACAGCTTCGGGGTGGGATCTCCCAGGAAGGGTGATTGTCACGGAATCAGTAATAAGGATGGAAGTGCTCCACGAGAACAGTGGGAGAGACCTCCCCGGTGCAGTCACTTTAAGGTATGTCGCCTTCTTCAACGCCAGGGCCACTGTCAGAAAGGCAACTTCATCTAACTAATTAGCAGGGTTTGCCACTTTACAAATCTGCCGTGGCTTTCTTGGCACGGAACAGCTGCTTAGGCAAAGAGCTGTAGGAACCTATGAAAACTCACAGGCCTGAAAAGGCAAGAAGGGGAAGGGGGAGCTTTAAAAGAGAGAGTGGAGGAAGGAAACTTCCCAAACAGGTCAGTGCCGGCTCCCTGACTCTGCCTGCATCCAGGTGGGAAGTGGGTGAAAGGATGTGAGAAGGACCCTCCCTCCACTGGATCCGGGCTCCTGCATGGTCACTTGGCTTTTCCTCTTGAAGTGCTCTCAGTTTTTCAAGCGGCTTTGAAGAAATGCTCTCCCATGGACGGCAACTTGTCACCGCACCCTGTCATCCATCCAGTAATTGAAATCTGACTGATTTACTGACTGGCACCAACCATCACAGCCCAGGAATCAGCTGATGTTCATCTTTCCCAAGGCTGAATTGACTTGGTGGAAAGAGACGGCTGGCTCCCAAGCTGAGTTGTCACTCAGCTGCTGTGGAAACCAGAAAGACAGCTAACTGCGCCCTCGCCAGCCATCTTTGGTTTATTTTATTCTAATATTTATTACCACCCAGCAAATGAACATAACACAGATGAGTTAGGGGGAGAGGTGCAGGCTGAGCTGTGGGACGGGTGGCGTGGCCAGGGAAGCAGTGGACGCACCGCAGGAGGACGGAGGTGTCCCTAAAGGGCCAGCTGGCTCGTGGGGAACTGTGCGTATGCCATTTGCACTTCACATACTAGCAGTTGTGGATGGGGAATGGGGGGATCTGGAGCTTTAAAAAGTGAGCGTGGCTGTGTCTGCTTATGGGAGAGCAGCGATGAATCAGGGTGCCTTTCAGGGGTGCTGATGGCTCGGGGTCCTCAGAGTCGGGCGTGGACTCTGGATTCCCTGAACCGCCCTGCAGCCTGTGGGGTGACTCAGCTTTTCTACCCTACCCCTGACGGGAAGCAGGCCAGCCTGGGCTGTCCTCTCATTGTCTTGGCTTTGCTGTCTCAGTCCCAGGACATGGCCCATCCTGACCCTTCTTGGGTAAGGCTGCAAGGAGCGCCCCTTGGAAGCTGCCTCCACCACACTCCCCACTGTGAACTACCTGTGCTCCCCGGAGGACCCAGTGACCCTGCGCCTTCTCCAGCTTCTTCTGTTGCATTCATGTGTTCGTTCTGGGGAGTCTGTACGGGGCTACGCACGGTGGGGAGTGCAGCTCAGAACACACCTGACCTCAGGCTTCATGGGGCCCACAGGCCAGTGGGAAGCCCAAGGCATTCACCAAATAAAGGACAAAGAGATTCACACCTCCAACTGGGGTGAGTGCTATGGGGCAGGAGGAGCCCAGGGCCCTCTTTGAGGGCCTGAGGAGCTCACAGCTCCTCTCTGGGTCAAGGCCAGGACCAGAAGAGGCAAGCCAGGTGCCCAGGTGTGAGAGCTAAGGTGGCCTCACCCTCAGGGTGATGCAAGTGCAGGGTTCAGCAGAGAGCGAGGCCCTCTTCCATTTTGTTCCCTTGTGCCTTCCCGGCCTCGCCCTGAGCTGGCCCTGCCTGAATGTACCCCTCTCTTTTTTGCTGAAGTAAAGAGGGCTGGAGCCCACAGTCTTCGGGCTGCTGCATCTCCCAACTGTCAGAGCTATCAGCCCTCCTAACCCCTAAATCACAGAAAACTGAAATATGTATGTATCGTGCAGTAACGCACCCATTCCTCACTGAGCGGGGGGTTCATTGTGTATAATATTTGTGTACAAACCAAACAATATAACATTATACATATACATATATTTTTAAACAAAAAATGATAACACACACAAAACACACCCGATGACTGTCTTGTCAGGAAAATAGGAAGGGACAGAGGGAGACCCTACAAGAGAAGAGGAGTTTTCCAGGTGTCCTTGTTCCCCTAACACTGTCTCCCTGGGGTGGCCGTCCTCCTTTGGTTTCTGGGACAAGCATTCCTGGCGGGGCAGGAAGGGGGTGGGGCTGCCTGGAGGAAGGGGAGAGGGACCAGACAAGCGCCCCGTCTCACAGCCCAAGCTCACTGGAGCCCAGCCAGGGCCGCGCTGTCAAAGACCACAAAGCAAGTCCACAGAGAGCCGAGACTGACAAGAACCAGGGCTCCAGACCCTTTCAGGGCTCTCCCAGCCACCTCCAAGGCCGATGGTTTGGTTTCATTTTGTTTGTCTCCTGAAGTCAGAGTAGTAATTGTAGACCCCAGCAGAACGCAGAACATCAGAGCTCATAAACCAGATACCAACACGGAGGACACCTAAAACATTTAGACCAAAGGACTTCTTCAGTCATCAGATACCCTTTCCTTCACAGCCCGACCCACCTCCTCAAACTCTGGTGCTAATCGAGGCGTTCCCTGCACCCAGCCCGGCTCCCAGCTACTGCGAGCCACCTGCATACCTGTGTCTGATCAGTGCAGCTCCCCAGAATGGAGGCACCTGCTAGTCCAGAACCACGGCTCCTGGGAGGAGGGAAGGCACACACACAGGTCCAGTTGTTACAGAAAGCCCAGGATGCTCTCCTGGTTCATTACTGAGCATCCCAAAGCATGCTGCCCTCTGGTCAGCAAAGCGCCTCCTTCACCCATTTAGAAACCCTAAGGGGAGAAGGAAAGCCCGGATTCCACATGTACCTGCTCTCTCCTCCCCACAGAAGTTGGGCAAAGGGGTGAGAAGAGTGGAAGTTCATGTTTTTATTTTGAGTAAATCAATTGGCTAATCAGGGTGGGATTTTCCATCTGGGAGTTGAAAGGGCAAAAGGAGAACAGTTAATTTTTCAAGCCATCACTTTAAAATACAGTCCCTCTGTTTGTGAGCTGCATTTGATGCAGGGTCCAGGCGGGACATCGAGAAGCAGTGTCAAGGCCAGAACAAGCATATTTTAGAGCAACAGCAAGTAAATTAAGCCAATTAAGCATTCTTAATGCCCAGGATTTTTTTTTTCCCTTCTTCCAAGAGCTCCTGCTTGCAAGACAGAATTTCTTTCTTTTTTTTTTCTTTTTTGCATTCCTACCCTTGACTTTCTCTGTTTCGAGGGACTGCATGGAATGGTCCTGGTGAGGGTGGGTGCCAGGCTGCCCCAGAGCAGGAAGCCCGCCCTGTCCTAAGGGGGCCTGACTCTAAAAGGGGGCAGTGGGCAGCTGGGGGGGGGGGGTCGGGCTTTTTAAAAACACAAACCGCACCAAATGGGGAAGACTCCATATTTGATCTCCCGGGTAGAAGTTTAGTGAGGTGAAGTGAAATAAAGAAATGAAAACATTTCTGGAAATTCTCAGGAAGAAAGGTGCTAGATGCAAGCTACACTTACGACTGTTTTTATGCTAACATTGTGGGTGGTCTCCGAGCACGTGGCCCATTCATTCAGCTCCTTCTGACCGTGAGGTTCAGATTTGTGAACTGACGTAGCTTTGGAGTGCTCACCGATATGCAGAGATGGGTCCCCTAGTCACTTGGCTAAGGGGGCAAAGAGGTCACTGCCAAGCAGAAGGATAAGCCACGCAAAAACAGTTTTCTCACATTTTTCTGACGGTTGCCCATTTAAAATCGGCCGTACACTCATCCCAGCCGCTCTTATTTTACCTGATGATACAAACAATTGGAAAGTCACAAAACAAGCCAGTTGCTAGCAATGCACATAAATTGTGCACTACGAGCAATGAATATGAGCCTATATGCACTAGGTTTTATTTTATAAAACAATGCCTCATAAACTGAACACTAGCCCAGCAGTTTTACTGCATTTACCTTGGTAATATTTTGCAAACCATTTAAACAGAACAAATGCACTGGCAGACCATCATCCGTGGAGTAGGGCTATACAAGCACAACAGTTGGGGGGTAATGCATAAATCGGTTTTAGTATTAGGCGTAAGGGTGATCGCATTCAAACCACAATACAAACATGTCTTCGACTTAAAAAGTTTCACTTAGAGGTCAATATTGCTGTAAGTGGAAAGGTGTACCCCCATACACTGTAGGGTAGAGCAATGACCTATAGCAAACTAATAATGAAGCAAAGTTTAACGCAATTTATAAATTAAAGAAGCAAGATGGGCAGCCTTTGAATAGTATGATCTACTCAAGAGACAAGTCATGGAGAGTCTTTCTGGAAAGTCGCAGAAACACCAATGCTCTTCATGGGGGCAGGTGCACCAGGAGCTCTGCGGTGCCCCAGCCAGACTCGGTAGGAGAGTCCTCCACAGACAATAGTACACTCTTAATTTCCATTTATGAATTCTTAATTACAGTAACCCTCAATAACCCTTTTAATGGGTTACTAGTAAGTAACCCTTGGTAATATGTAAATCTGAAAGTCGTTGTAATTCACCCTTAAGAGCCAAAGACAGGACTTGCCCTCCATGGATAGTGGTGGCCTTAGGGGAAAAGTGAAAATTACCAGAAGGGAGGTATCAATTAAGTGTTATGGAAGTTCAGAGGAAAGAGGTGACTTTTGCTGGGTGGAAGGTGGGGCGGAGGGAACAACAGGGAGATAGCTGGGGGACTGGCGCCTTCCGGGAGAAGAATCCCCCAAGAGCAAAGTCTTGGAGGTAAAAAAATGAGCAAAGCAAGAATGAGTGACCCTATTTGACTGGATAAGGGTGTGTACAAGGGAGTGACAAGCTGAAGGCTTGATAATTATCTAATGGAAAAGGAAATCCAGCTAAATGATAGGTTTGCAATGTGCAGTCTTCAGAAACTGTTGCTAAGCACTGCATTCTTATAGAGCAGTGTTTGGGTAGTTAATTCAGAATCCCCAGGACACCCCCTGGCACAGCTGAGAATGGACATGCACAGTCCAATGTTGTGGTGGAGATTTAGAATTTCCTAAACAAAGGGATAGGGTATCTTATTGGAAAACCAGAAACAAGATCCCATAATAAGCATCTATGAGGACTAGCTTAGGAAAACCTCTTCCCCCACCCCTACCCCAGGCTCCAAGGCCAACTCTCAGGGAAGGTTTTGTAGGGACTATTACTTTGGGGACTTTACCTACACCCAATCACGTAGCTGCTTTGGGGTGGACACAGAGTCAGAAACAAGAAAATCAAAGCAATGGGTAGGAGCTAGAGCTCTTCTTTGGTCTAGCTCAGTGTATTATACTTTTTCAGGGATCCAACCCAGTAAGCTTGGAATCAAAAGCTCTGAGCTCAAGTCCAGCCTCTACCACTCACTGGCTACACACACTTGGGAAAGGCACCATACCTTTGGGACTTCATTCTCTTTCCTATGAAAAGGGAGGGATAGCAACCTCCCTACAGGGCGCCAGTGAGGAGCAAAAGGAGTTATGGGGTCAGAAAGTCTTTAGCAAACTCAAATCATGATGTAAGTAATGGGTATCCTTATGTCTATTTCAAGGGTCCTCTGAACAAAGATAAAGGAAGGTCCCCCAGTGCTGTTTACTCATCATGCTGGACCCACGGGTCTACCCGGTCTTAGAGAACAAGGCAGGGCCCTTGCAAGAGCCCTCAGAGGTAAGGTCCAGAGAAACCCCCATCCCCACCATGGACTCACCTCCTGAGTAAATGCTATTGTTTCCCTAAGACACCCAAAGACACAGCTTCTGACTCAAGGAAAACACATGCCTCTATTTAGTTTTTTAAGAAGGAAGACCTCATCATTTCAATCAGAAAACAGTGTTTTTAACTACACTTTCCCATATTATTACACTCAGCATTGTTTCCAAATTGATGATGTTACTTAAACACACGTGTTCTTAAAAGCATTTAAAACAAAGCAATAAAGAATTCTTTACCGTTGTTTGGCTTTTATTCTGGTGTCTAATCAAACCTCATATATTTCCTGCTGTCTGCCAACACAAGTTCTAGGTACTCTTCTGATATTTTCCTCACATGATCCAGCCTGGGAGAGAGGGAGGGAGGAGGAAGGGGGGATATAAGAAGAGAGAGAGCGAGGAGGAAAGAAGAGCAAATGGGAGAAAGTTGGCATTCCTTGATCTATCCAGTGCCCACGGCAGGCTCGGAGGCAGCCCTGGACCCTCAGCGGGCCATAGAGGCAGCCATGAAGCTGCCCTCCTCGGCTCTGATTCCCTGACTTGTGCACACCTGAGGGTCGGGCCCTTGCATCTAATTGGGCAGCTGGGCTGGTGAATGTGGCCTGTCCTGCCAGTTGCCTCTCTGGCCACAGTGACAGCTGTATCACTTCCCTGATGTGAGTGGGCGCTGAGGAGCGTTGACACATGATCAACTTCCCTCTAATATTCTTCAGCCAATCTGACAGTTGTCCGGCAGGGGCTAGTCAACTCGACCGCCAGCCCTCACAGAGACATTGCGGGACAGCTTCTGAAGACAAACAGGCAGGAGAGACTTCAAATGATGCTTTTGTTTTCTCCCAGTCGGTGACTTGAGAATTGATGCAAATCCTGAGGCTGATGGCTATTGTAGGGACTGTTGGTGAGGACCTGCCAGACACAGGCAATGGTGAGCGGTGCACTCCAGCTGGCTCTGAGACCAGACCACGGTGGCCTGGTCGACGTGGGATGAGGTTAAGAGAAGACGTCTCATAGGGGGTTGCAGTCTTGTCCGTTCTGAGGTTACAGGACAGCACACAACTTTTTCCTATTCTCACATACCTTTCCATTATGTAGTTTAAGGTGGAGGAAACACTCCAACATACCATGCAAAGTTCAGAACCCTCGAAGTTGTAGGCGAAGTGTCTCTGTCATTCCTGGTGACAGCCGAAGTCCTAACGTCTTTCTTGTGCTGGAAACTCCCTCCACCTCCCTCACCAAACCTCTCAGTGCTGGGGACCCCTCTCTCTCACTCTTTGCCTGGCAGGAAGGCCAATGCTAAGATGGGGTCCAGGAAATGTGAGTTCCATTTAAGGCTATCTCATTATTTAGAAATGAGACCAGAGACACCTTGTGGCATTGAAGGATCTGGTTCCAGAGAGTTCCTCATTCCATCCTCGGGTTCTGACATTCTCCAGATGTCAATGAGCAGTCGGGGGGAAGGGGAAGCCAGAGGAAAAAAACTCCAGCTTAAGACAAGGTGGCCAGGCCATTGGAGCTTTTCAGGTATGAGAGCTACTTTGGCTGCAAGTGACAGAAATCTAACGCCAATGAGGGTAAGAAAGGAGAGGATGTTGTATAAGAATTGTGGGGTCTCAATAAACCCATTCACCAGAATCCAGCTGAACTTCGAGAATCGCTGAGATTCAAACACTACCAGTAGCCTCTGTCTCTTGTCACTGCTCACCTCTGCCGGTGTTCTTCCCAGCCCTGCCTTCCTGCTTTTGCCACTTAATTTTTCCTTGTGGTTAAAACAAAACAAATTACCAGCAGTCCTTAAGCTTCAAATCATACAGCCCAGCAACTTAAAAAGAAAATACTGTCCTCTTATTCTCAGCTTCATTTCTAAGATCCTCAAGAAAGCATATGATCAGCCAGGCTTGGTCATATGTCCTTTCCTGATCCAATAAACTGTGGCCAGAGTGTGCATCACGTGGCCCTAACATGGCTGCTTCCATGGGGAGCATACAGATGGTGGGGGGTTCGGATGCTCCCAGAAGGGAAAGTACTGGGCAGAGGAAGTCATAGCTGACCACTAAAAGATGGCTCCTGTGTAAGAGGGAGCTATATAAAAAATGTTCCTTCACCCCTTTGGTCATTGCAGTATTGTTTACAATAGCCAAGTTGTGGAAACAACCTAAGTGTCTGTTGATGGATGAATGGATAAAGAAAACGCACAATGGAATACTATCCAGCCATAAAAAGAATGGAATCTTGCCATTTGTGACAACATGGATGGACCTTGAGGGTATTATGCTAAGTGAAATAAGTCAGATGGAGAAAGACAAAGTATGATCTCACTTATGTGTGGAGTCTAAAAAACAAACAAACGAACAAACAAAAAAATGAGCTCATAGATACAGAGAATGGATTGGTGGCTGTCAGAGGCAGGGCTTCAGGGATGGGCAAAATGGGCGAAGGGGGTTAAAATTACAAATTTCCAGTTATAAATCAAATAAGTCATAGGGATGTAATGTGCAGCATGGCAGCTATAGTTAACAATAGTTATTGCATGTTTGCAAGTTGCTAAGAGAGTAGATCTTAAAAGTCCTCATCACAAGACAAAGAAAATTTGTTACTAGGTGTGGGGGTAGATGTTAACTAGAGTTACTGTGGTGATCATTTCCCAATATACATAAATATCAAATCATTATATTACACACCTGAAACTAATATAATGCTATATGTCAATTATACCTCAGTAAAAAAGAAGTTCACTACAAAAAAACTTTTATTAAATGCCATGTAGGTTTTGATCCAACGTTACTTTGGAGCTTAAAGTTGTGGTTGTTTGTTATTAGAATATGTTCACTTTGTTTAGCCAGTGAGAAATAATTCAAAGTATTGCTCTCCAAAGCAGCCAGTGACATCACTCTAATTTCAGCTGGCACCCCCGATGAAAGAGCAGAATTGACGCTTTAAGGATCGTGAAACAAACCTGTCTCCAAACCAGCTGGGCCTGAGTGAGGAGGCGAGAGGCGAAGCGCATTCTCTCTGGGGCCCTCCGGCTCTCCATTCCTCCTCTGTCCTCCTGGGGACCCAGCGAGGCCGCCCCACCATCCATGATCAGACGAGTGGGCTCCGGGCCCTGCGAGGCCCTGCAGACACAGCAGAAGCCAGCCTGTGGTCCACAGCTGCTCCAAAGGGGGCTCTGGGGACGTGGATGACCCATGGATCGGCCGGTCAGCTAGTGACTGTGACCCTCGCAGGGCCTTGCTGATTCAGAGCCTCATTCTGGATGTTTCTGTACAGAGAGGAGCCCACGGAGGGCCTGGGGGGAGAGAGGAGGGGGCTGCCTACTGACTAAAGGCAGGTGAGCAGTGAGCAGTGTGCAGGGGACAGGAGAGCCTCCAGCTGGGTAGGTGATGATGTCTGGTTTTGAACCTGACCCGGATGTACCCCGGCTTTGTTCAGAGCCATCTAGAGAGGGGTATGAAGCCACTTCAATAGCACAAGCTCCCCAAAAAGTCTGACTTATGAGCAATCTGTTAGATGTTTGAATCAGAATGCCTCATCTGAATGAATTCATCAACCGAAGGAAAAAGGTGGTTTTTGCCTTGAATGTCAGGTTTGTGTCATGTTTGTTTTCTACATGGAAGAAAGCATCTTTTGATTAAACTGAAAACTTCTCACAGTTGGGGTGACCCAGCACCCAAGGAAGGGTGTCCAAGCTTTGCCGATGCCACGCTTGGACTGGGGCGTTCCTAATTACCAGACACAGGTCCCCGTATCTCTATCTGAGCTCTGCTGTGGCAGAGGAAAGTTAAAAGGACTGCTCGGAGTATGTCTTTAACTTTCCTGGGTTGGGGTGGCAGCTTCCCAGCCCATGAAGGAGGGCTGCAGGGCAGTGCATGGCCACCTGCATCGTCTCTGGGTAGCACTGTCAAGGGATGGGGCCATTGGCTGTGCACGGGGCCACTCCTACAATCAAGGTCCTCTCCAGCCAGCCCCCTCTCCCGCTGCACCTCCCGGAGCTCGGCCCACCTCTGTGCCCACAGCTCTCCCCCTTCCCTCCCTCCCATCACCTTTCTCCAGCCTCCCACCTGAACCTTCCAACCCCTCCAGGCCTGGGATGCCAGTCTCCAGCCCTAGCCGTGTCTCCTGTCAGTCAGCCTTCGAGACCCGGGCCTCTCTTCCCTATCCTGACCCCAGACCCACAGACATTTCTTGGTGACAGCTCTGTGATTCCTCTACGCTCGCCTCTGTGGCGTTCCAAGAACACGGGGCTCCAAAGGGACCTCCAGGCGGACGGCAGGAAGGCAAATCCAGCCCAGGCCTCTTGTCATTCCCCGGACTCTGCCCACCACCGGTAGCTCCTAGTTAGAAGTTGGAGGTTACAGCTCTGTCCTTCCCTCCCTTCCTCTCTTTCCCCCCAGCCCAGCTCCATGCACTTTTATCTCTCCATTTATCAGCTTAAGTTCAGATCGTGCAGGGAGGCATGCCTTATCTTCATTATGCACAAGGATACATATCCCAAGATAGAAGGTTCTCCCTTCGTAGGCTCCATACTCACTTCCTAAAAACTCCTGGGTTTGGACTCAGAGAGTATTTTCTGGGCTCTGAGTAAGTGACTTGATTAAGAGGCAGTGGCCATAGTGGTAAAGAACACAGGTGCCAGCACCAGAGGCCTGAAATCCCAGCTCTGCCACATACCAACCCTGTGATCTTGGACAAGTAACTTCATCTCTCGTACCTCCTCTGTAGAACAGCAAAAATGCCTCCTAGGCTTGCCGCGAGAATGAAATGAACAAATACCCAGAGCACTGAGACCAGGGCCTGGCCATAGCAACTGCCACCTAAGCTGCTATTATTATTTCTAATCGGTAGAGTCTCGTGTTTCCGCCTTGACTTGTTACAAGGACCTTGTAAACTGGTTATTTCTGTGCCCATTTGGTATACGAAAACATTGAGGGTGGAGAAGTTCAAGCGACTTCCCCAAATATCCACCACTAATTAGCATCAAACCCAGGACTTGAACCTGGGCCTGGTGGTCTGTTCTCTTTATGTTGCTCTGTGGTGCTCAGCACATCACTGCCACATATGTGCTTAATAAATATTTGCCAAATGTGTAATCATCTATTTTCATTCACATTCAAAATCCCACAAACATCCCGTGGACAGCCACTGCAGGAAAGGCTGAGGATGTTGTGCCCCTGAAGACACCAGCCTTGGATCAGGGGAGCTGACCTCCCCATGGGAAGACCTGCTGGGGATGGCTCCAGGCTGGAAGAGCCCTCCTAGTTAGGGGAGGAAAACCAATGTCTTCCTTTTAAGGAAGGCGAAGAATCATACGAGTCGCAGCCAGCGGCAGGAATGGGATGGAAGGATGGGGTTACAATGCCCCAATTGGCCAGCTCCAAAGGAGTTTATGAAAATCAATCCACAAATGTGTATCCTAAATCCATCCTCTCCCCAACCACGGCCACCACCCTAACCGAAGCCTCCAGCGTCTGTTGTCGGGTGGCTTCTGCCGTGTCCTTATTGGCCTTGGGGTCTCCACTGTCCCCCACTGCAGCCAGGATCATGTCACACCCCACCCCCACCCCTCCAGTGTACGGCTACCTCTGCTCTCTCGCTCAGGGCGAATCCGGCCACTTTGCATAGCCATGCCTGGCTCTCCGACTCCTGCCTCATCTCATCCTGTTGTCCAGGTCACGGGGCTGAGCTGTCGGCCTCCTGCTGGTCCTGGAACCCACCAAGCGCCTTCGTCTTCCAGGCTTTGCACCCGCTTTGCTTCTGCCTGGAACATCCCTTATCCCAAAACCCACAAGGCGGCCCCTTTCTCAACTGTGGGCCTCAGAGTACATGCTACTTCCTCCAAGATGCTGCCTCTGGCCCCCAGGCCCCTTCTCCCTGACGTAGTCTGCTGCACTTTCTTCATCACATTTGTCGCAATAGATGAAACTATCGATTTTGAAAATTCTGTTTCTGTAAGTTCCTTTAGGGCAGCGGACTTACCTTTCTTGTCTATTTCTGTCCTCCAGCCCCAGAAGAGAGCTGGGATGAAGGGGCTTCATAAACATGTGTGGATGAATGACTACAATGTTAATCTAGGCTGTATGTGTCCAACCTTTGACTATGTCTTTGGGGGATAGAAGTGTAATTGTGTCTCAAGTCTTGTCCCCAGGAGCTTCTAATCTGATTTTGAGCAAAGAAGAGGCACACAGGGCATGGTGGGAAATTAGGCTTCCCAGCAGGCAGGGCAAAAGGTCCAAATAAAACCTGGAGTGGGAAGTGAAATGAGCAGAGCATAGAAGCGATTACCTAGGTGTAGAGGAGACCGTTGATCTGTTAATGCTGAATGAATGCTTTGACTACGTTTTTCACTGGTTCTCCTGTTTCCCTGAATTACCTCCACCAACCTGTGTGTGCCTGCACAACATCTCTGATTTCTCTTCTTCCCTCCTCTTGCAGAGACCTTTAGAATCACATGCCATAGGCACTGGGACCACAGTCCAAAGTCCTGCACTTACCAGTGAATGCTTTCCCTGTGCCGTGAGACTCGCACGCGGCGGCTGACCCACTGCAGGCTTGGAGAGTTTCTGGGGGTGGGAACCGACAAGCTGTGAGCCCCGTGGTCCAGTGCAGGTGGCTTTGGCTTCTCCTCTCTGGAGAATCTCAGGGAAGCCAGCAGATTCTGGAGGCAGTGTGATGCTGGCCCTCCTTTGCCCTCGCCGTCCATCTGGGCCCTGGGAAGAACCTCCAGTGGAGACACAGTACTTTCTGGGCAGGGACATTCAACGCCTCTCCTGTCGGCCTGCTGCTTCAGCTTCCTTGGCCTGACTAGACCGCCAGTTGCCCTTGATAGAGTGTTTATTTCCAGAAAGCCTCTGACCTTTGCTCGAGAATCTTTGCCCTTCTTTCCCTGTGCCTTTTGCACTTTCTTTGCCAAATTTAGGTTTCAAGATGAAATTCCTGTATCAGTTTCCTGTAGGTACTATAACTAAATTACCACAAATTCAGTGGCTTTAAACAACAAATGCATTCTCTCACAGTTCTGGAGGCCAAAACCCTGAAGCCAAGGTGTCTGTAGGGCCGCACTCCCTCCAAACGCTCTCGGGGAGGGTCCTGTCCCACCTCCCCCAGAAGCTGGTGGCTCCAGGCGTTCCTTGGCTTGTGGTCGCATCACTCCAGTCTCTGCCTCTGTCTTCACATGGCCTCCGCCTCTTCTTCCTGTGTGTCTTCTCTTCTGTCTTCTATAAGGACACTGTCGTTGGGTTTGGGGCCCACCTGGGTAGTCCAAGATGACTTCATCTCAAGATCCTTAACATCTGCAAAGACCCTTTTTCCAAATAAACTCACATCCATAGGCTCTGGGACAGGGACATATCTTTGGGGGGGCCACAATTCAACCCACTACACTTCCCTTTATGTAATTTATTTTAGAAATATTTCCCCCAAAGTTGTCAATCAGTAACCAAATCCCAGGAAGGAAACCATGACTGTGGCCCACAGCAAGTTGTCAGGGATACCTCACTTCCCCGAGCACTGAAATTCAAAGGATGTTGTGATCACTCTACCACAAACATAGATTCTCCCAACCCTCTTTGTCACACTTAGAATATGACCAGGGATTGGGTCCCCAGAGCTTCACTTTGCTTGGTTTTCCATCAAAAATATGGCAGAGAGCAACACAGAAAGAAGATCAGAAGAAAGATGTCTCCAATTTTAATTTTAGGAATGGACAAACACTGTCAATTCCCATATATGTGTCCACTCCATCCTTTCCGACCTTTAGCCTGATAACTAGCTGGGTACCATTTAGCATTAAGACAGAAGTTTGGGCAAAGACTTGTTGGCGGCAAGGCTGCCCAGATGCAATGGAGATGATACTGAACTAGTGCCCAGAGTCCTGGGTTAGTCTCCCAGCTCCATCACTAATAGATCGGAAGACTTTGCAAAAGTGTTTCTGCCTCTCTGAACTTCAGTCTCCCTACATATAAAGCTTAGATTACAACAGGGGTTGGCAAACTACGGCCCAAAGGGCAGATCTGACCTGCAGCCTGTTTATGTAAATAAAGCTTTACTGAGCATAGCCATGCACCTTCATTTATGGATTAATCTATGGCTGCTTTCATACAACAGTGGCAGAGTAGTTGTGAGAAAGACAGAATGGTGCACAAAGCTGAAAATATTTACTATATGGCGTTTACAGACAAAATCTGCCGCCCCTGGACTAGCGTGGGGCTGGCTAAGGTCCCTTCCAACTCCTTTTTTCTGTAATTCTTATAACTGATGACACTTTGGAGGATCAGCTGTGGAAGAGGTGGAGAAACTGAAAAATGTGCCATCAGACTCCTAATGTCAGCGCTGCCCCCTCCTCACCAGCCCCTGTGTGTGCTGTGCTTGCCCAACGTCTGTGCCCCGGCTGATCCCACTGCTTTCCCCTGGGCCTGCTCCTCAGCAGCGGGCAGGGGACACAGAACCAGGGTACTTGCTGGTGTCTGCAAGGCCAGGAGACCTGGGGGAAGTCCACTGGGTTCTCAGCCACCTGATGACATCCATCCCCCAGGTCTGTGGGCTGAGTCACTGCCATTTTGCTTCCATCACTGTCTAAATTAGAGCAAATACACCCTTCACCATCAAACTTCTACCTCCTTCATTCTCCTCTCTTATTTGTTAAACAAATCCTGATCTGCCTTTTTAGGCTGCTCTTGAATTTTATGGCAACATATAATAAACATCTGACTGCTTTTATTTCTATTTAACTTTTATCTCGAATGTCTCTGCTGTTTCAAACCAAATATTTATAGCATCGCACAGCCGCCGTGATTTCATTCCTCACCAATACTGTCGCTCCCTCCTGCTTGCCTTCACCAACTCTTCAGAGAATCTGGGGTATCCTCCAGCAAATGGTTCCTTTTGCCCCCACAGGGCTCCCAGCCTCGAGCTGTGAGTCATTGGGTGCCCAGCAGAGCAGCAGCTTTCCAGGCAGCCTTGGCCTCGGCTCAGAGTCAGGCCACCTCTTAGTGACTCAGGGCCTTTCTATGTTTTGCATCTTCACAATCTGCTCTATGCTAGACCAGCCCACCTGTGGGAGGAGCCTCGATGCTCCCGGGGAACGCCCTGCCTTGTCTCTTAAGGAGCAGACCTTGTGTGTTGGGCGGGGAGAAGGGCATTGCTAGCCCTCTGTCTACTCTGAGGCCTCCCTTTCCCCAGGACCTCAGGTCCTGCCCAAGCCCTCGAGTCCAGCTCCTTGGTCTACCTGTGTTTGCCTTCAGTCTTCACAGCCATCAGAACATATATCCAACAACCCTAACAATCTTCTCTTCACTCAGGGCTCTGGTCTCTACTTGGTGACTGGTCCAAAAGCCCTAGCACAGGATGCCCATCTGAGTCTAGTGCCCTAAAGACAGCAGCCTTACCTGGTGGAGGATGATGCTCTGGACTTGGAGGCTGAAGACCTCACTCTTTCTCTCTGAGCCTCAGTTTCCTCACCTGTAAAATGGGAATCACAATGCCTTCCAGGCTGGACTCACAGGGTTGCCTTGAGGATCCCAAAAGATGACACCTGTGGAAGTACTTTGCAAACTGCAGCTCTCTTTCCCATGGGAGGAGGTGGAGAGGAGCCCCAGCCCGCTGCAAGCCCAGGCCTGAGTCCATCAAGGGAGCTAGCCAAATGCTGCTTATCTTCCTTGGTGTCTCGGGCCCCCAGGGCTGGAGAGGTCTGCTGTGGTCTCCTGGGCTGCCTTTTCTCATCACATCTGTGACAACAAACACAAACCCCGCCAGGCTCTGCGCATGGCTTCTTGCCTCAGCAGCCTGTTCCTGGCCTGCTCCCCACTCCTCAGGAGACATTCCTCCAGGGGAGCTTGCTGATGGACCAGAGAGGGCAGAGAGCGCCCTGCAGAAAACCAGCTCGCCCTCCCTTCCCCGGCATGTCTGGCACCTGGCCAAGACTGCTGTCTGGTGACCCAGAGGGCCGCCTACATGGGCCTTGATGAGAACCTCCCATTTGGTTTTGCAAGCCTTCTGATGCTTTAAACCCCGTCTGAGACAAGTTATGGACGGCAACCACACATCTAGAGAGTTGGGGGTTACCTTCCCAAGGTTCCCCATCTCCCACCTTCCCACACATGAGGGAATCCCTTTCCAACTCCACTAAAAAGTCATCTTCCGCTGTACCAGGGACTCCCAAACACCAGAACTGGGCCAATCTCTATCAAAAGTTTCACTGGTTGTGTTAGTCAGGACACTTGCTCACCTAACTGAAAAACTCCAGAGGTCATTTAGTTTCAAATACAACTTGATCCAGGCGCTCAAGCGATGTCATCCTGAAGCCATCGTTTACTGGCAGTACCAACTGCGTGCAGGACGTGGAGCTGAAGGGGTTCTCATATAGTGCTGGAGGGTCAGAACCTGGCCCAACCACTTTGCAGAATTGTTGGGCAGGACCTGCAGAAGCTGAGCAAATGCATAATCTATCCAGGAAAATTTTAGGTCCAAGCCCAAAAGAAATGAAGGCTCGTGTCCACCAGAAGAGACACACAAGACTGCCCATGGTGGTTTGACTCATTATAACAGCCGAAACCTAAAGACAACCCAAATATCCAGTACAGTAGACCAGGTAGATAACGTGGAATATACTCATGCAAGGAAATACTACTCCAAAGAACAACACACAGCAACATGGATGACCTCATAGCATAATGTGTGAGTGAAGAATCCAGGCACAGAGAGTGCTTGCTTTGTAGGAGCGGCTTTATTTCTGTGAAGTTCAAAAATAGCAGTTATCCTTGCAAGTGTTCTGAGTAGAAGGAGACGCAAGGGAACCTTCTGGGGAGGTGAAATGTTCTCTATCTCGGTCTGGGTGCTGGTTCACAGGTGTATAACTATGTAAAATTGTATCGAGCGGCACAATTAAGATTTGTGCCTGTTCCCATATGAAAATTACACAACAATAAAAATATCTCAAGAACAATCCTAAAAAGGGAAGAAAGAAACCCTGTTTCTCAGTATCTCTGTTCTGCTTCATTCTTGGTAAGGGGTCCCCGTGTGGTGGCAAGGTGGTCATCGATGGCTCCAGGCTGACACCCCCCCAGGTCCACAGAGCCTGTTCTCTAGTCGTCCCAGGAAGTGACTTTCCTTAGCATGACTGATATGTGCCCACACCCGAGTCCATTCTGCAGCTGAGGCGGAGCCAAGTGGAGAGGAGGGATGCTCTGGCTGGCCAGGCTTGGATGGCAGGAGCTTGGGACAGGAGCACCCAAGCAACTGTAGTGAGGTGGGGGAAGTGTGGGTTCCCAAAGGACGAGGGGTGTGGCTAACCCAAAGAGTTAACGAATGCTAGCAAGTCCCTTGTCCTAAGTGAAGGGAGAAACATATGGGCAGTGTGTGTGTGTGTGTGTGTGTGTGTGTGTGTAAACTTAACTTCATGCACACAGTTAGTTGGGATTCAGTTGCTATTCCAGAGGCTGTGCTTCAGACCCCCTCTAGGAATGAAGGACTTATTCCCCTACCTGCTGGGAGGGTTGTTGGCTGACAGTCTTCCATTACCAGCCTTCTTTAGAAATCGCCCCACCTGGAGAGAGCTGCCCGGCCCAGGTCATGCCTAGTTCCCTGGAGAAGCTCCATGCAAGGACTAGTTGACAGGTATATTAAAGCCCACCCCTGGCCCCTCCTCAAAACAACCCTGAAGTGTGCTCCAGTGTTGAGACAGCACTGCAGCCTAAATTCTCCCTCAACCCACCCTGCCTCTTCCCTTCCCCACAGTCTTTGAGTCCATGAGCATTCCCTTGTAAACCTTCTGCACAAAAATCCACGTCTCAGAGCCTTCTTCCTGGGGAACACAAAGGGTGATCATGGCCAACTGTTCTTCCTTGTGATGGACCACCCTTTATTCTGGGGTGTGGAAATGCTCTTTCTGCTATGAGATGGTGACTACTATCAGATAAGAGTCTCTATTTTACTTTCCCTGACCTTTACTTAACAACAGGAACCACTGGCCACCTGAGGGGATCCCCAGATTTCCTTTGATCTTTTGTTGCATTGTCATATTCAAAAGTCCAAGGACCATTGCAGGTTCTCAGCACATTGGTTCTTGGCCTGTGCTCTGTTTCAGGAGCAATCAAATGAAGTCCACACATGTGGTACCCTCCTGCCTGCTCTGGTAAACTTTGGATCATGTCTAATTTCAGCCTCTAGCGGCCAGTGCATCTTGCTCCCTCTCAAGAAAACATTTGTCGTGGAAGTCTGCTGTTTTTCACCCATCCAGCATCCATCCACTTTCTTTTGGAGGGAAGGCATCTATTTTCACTTGGGAACCACCTCTTCCCTGCTCTCAATCCATGTGTTTGGGAAGGATTTTCCTTCCCCTTTTCCAATGAGAGTTGGGATGTGGACCTGGACCCAATAAAAATACTTTATCCCTGAAGCCCCTGAAGTGATTGGTTCAGAGATACACATCACCTGAGCTGGGCTAGTAAGACCACATCCCAGGACCTGGGTGGCCCTCCTGAGGATAAGCTGCCCTCTGTCCATGGTGGTTACTATGGACACCATGAGCACCAGAGAGCACCATGAGCCCAGAGATGGAGAGGAAGTGAGGTGGGAGGATCATACCCAAGGGATGGAGACGACTGGAGACCCACCCCTGATAATTTTGTTTTAGTATCTATATTCAGCCATACCTAAGACAACATACGTCCACACTTTCCATTTATGTGAGCTGATCCATTCCTTTACCTCCCTTGACCCAATTTGTGCTTAATTTTTGTCACTTGGCTACAAAAGGGCCCCAATTATTACAAAATTTCTGAATAGCAGTGATGAGAGGAGCTTGGATTTGCTCCAGTAATAAATGTGAAATGAAATAATTTGTACCCACCAAAACCTACATCAAAGCTTACAACCCAAACCCACAATTGTGAACTATCCTCTCTAGGACAAGGATGTCCAGTCACTACACTTTATGACTCCTTGATTCTCTTGGGTCCCAGCCTCCACCAGCACTTGTCCAAAGTCCTAAGCTCAGCCCTTGATCACTGTTAGCCTGGAAGACAGGGGTCAGCAAACTAACAGCCCACGGGCCAAATCTGGCCCACCAGCCACTTTATGCTGCCTGGGAGCTAGGAATGGCCTTCACATTTTAAATGGTTGGGGGAAAAGAAGATTAATATTTCTTACCATGTAAAAAGTATGTTAAATTCACATTTCAGTGTTAATAAACAAAGTTTTATTGGAACACAGCCATGCTTACTTGTTTATGTGTCTATGGCTGCTTTCACATCACAACAGCAGAGCTGAGTTGTTATGACAGAGACTGTATGGCCCACAAGTCTGAAATATTTACTGTCTACTCTTTAGAGGAAAGTTAGTGACTCTTCCTCAAAGTCTCTGGAAGAGT
Source organism: Eschrichtius robustus (assembly GCF_028021215.1). Taxonomy (NCBI): domain Eukaryota; kingdom Metazoa; phylum Chordata; class Mammalia; order Artiodactyla; family Eschrichtiidae; genus Eschrichtius; species Eschrichtius robustus. The sequence continues at coordinate 49,876,231 of NC_090842.1, forward strand.
GACATTCACATTTCAGTACTTGGGACCCTGTAGCACCAACAATGAAAAGCATTTCTCTTTAAATATACATATTCTCCCACTTCTTAGACAGTGAGCAACTCAGGATATAGAGGCATTTTTCATCCATTTAATGTTTCCAGGATGTAGCTCTGAGCCAAACATGCATGGTCCTGCAATAAGTCTTAGCTGAGTGAAAACAAAAATGATTCTAAGTTAATTACACCTTGATAAAAATTTTAAAAAGAAAGAAAACAAAAATAAAATGTTAAATAAATCTAAAACAAAAATAATCACAGAAAATGTGAAGTTGCCGCTGTCGACTGAAAAGAAATGCACAACGTGAGAGTTGTGAGTTGAGTTTTATTTGGTTTAAAATGAGTACCATACAGGCTGGACAGCGAGGTCATCCAGCACCACCGGCTCAGCCCAGTGCAGTGTAAGACCAGGTGAGGAGCAAACCTGCACAGCCCAGCACCTTCCAGCATCCTCAGGACCAGGCAATCGCTGCTGCCCTTTCTCTAGATGCCAAGCAAAACACAGGCACCCCTGCCTCCTACACAGTTCTCATCTTTCCCATTGGATGAGGTCACCTGTAGATCCAGGCTGGGCCTTACAGGCTGCCCGGTTGGAGGAAAGGCATCAATATTCCGGCAAAGGACCTTTTCCAGGACACACACGATGACAGTTGCCAAGTCCTGTAGTAGGTCCTGGGTGAGGAAGCCTTGCAATGACCAAGAGTTCCTGTTGCTCCACATCCTCACTAGGATTTGGTGTTATCAGTGTTCTGGATTTTGGGCGTTCTTACAGCCTTCCTTATGATGCATGTCAGATATATATTCAGCTCTGCAGAGGAATGTTTCAGGGGTAAAAAGGAGAAAAGAGAATTTTGGCTAAAAATTATAACTTATTCTGATAAGAAAAAAAGAACGTTCGGGAGGACCTTCAAGATGGCAGAGGAGTAAGACGTGGAGATCACCTTCCTCCCCACAAATACATCTATATGTGGAACAACTCCTACAGAACACCTACTGAATGCTGGCAGAAGACCTCAGACTTCCCAGAAGGCAAGAAACTCCCCATGTACCTGGGTAGGGCAAAAGAAAAAAGAGATACAAAAGAATAGGGATGGGACCTGCACCTCTGGGAGGGAGCTGTGAAGGAGGAAAAGTTTCCACACACTAGGAAGTCCCTTCACTGGCAGAGACAGGGGTGGCAGGGGGAAGCTTCGGAGCCATGGAGGAGAGCACAGCAACAGGGGTGCAGAGGGCAAAGCGGAGAGATTCCCACACAGAGGATCAGTGCCAACCAGCACTCACCAGCCCAAGAGGCTTGTCTGCTCACATGCTGGGGCAGGTTGGGGCTGGGAGCAGAGGCTCAGGCTTTGGAGATCAATCCACAGCCTAAAGGGGGCTAGTGCACCACAGCCAGCCTGGAGGGAGTCCGGGAAAATGTCTGGAACTGCCTAAGAGGCAAGAGATCATTGTTTCTGAGTGCGCAAGGAGAGGGGATTCAGAGCACCGCCTAAATGAGCTCCAGAGATGGGTGCTAGCTGCGGCTATCAGCGCAGACACCGGAGACGGGCATGAAACACTAAGGCTGCTGCTGCAGCCACCAAGAAGCCTGTGTGCCAGCACAGGTCACTATTCACACCTCCCCTCCCGGGAGCCTGAGCAGCCACCACTGCCAAGGTCCCGTGGTCCAGGGACAACTTCCCTGGGAGAACACACGATGTGCCTCAGGATGCTGCAATGTCACGATGGCCCCAGTGGCCGCAGGCTTGCCCCACATTCTGTACCCCTCCCTTGCCCAGCCTGAGTGAGCCAGAGCCCCTGAATCAGCCACTTCTTTAACCCCCTCCTGTCTGGGCAAAGAACAGATGCCAGAGGACAACCTACATACAGAGGGGGGGCCAAATCCAAAGCTGAACCCCAGGAGCTGTGCAAACAAAGAAGAGAAAGGGAAATTTCTCCCAGCAGCCTAAGGAGCAGAGGATTACATCTCCAAAATCAAGTTGATGTACCCTGCATCTGTGGAATACATGAACAGACAACGAATCATCCCAAAACTGAGGTGGTGGACTTTGGGAGCAATTGTAGACTTGGGGTTTGCTTTCTGCATCTAATTTGTCTCTGGTTTTATGTTTATCTTAGTTTAGTATATAGAGCTTATTATCATTGGTAGTAGATTTGTTTACTGATTTGGTTGCTCTCTTCCTTTTTATATATATATATTTTTTTTGTACTTTTTCTCTTTTTGTGAGTGTGTATGTGTATGTTTCTTTCTGTGATTTTGTCTGTATAGCTTTGCTTTTACCATTTATCCTAGGGTTCTGTACGTTTTTTTGGTTGTTTTTGTTGTTTTTTGGTTTTTTGTTTTTAGCACTTGTTATCATTGGTGGATTTGTTTATTGGGTTGGTTGCTCTCTTCTTTCTTTCTTTTTTTAAATTATTTTTTTATTTTTAATAACATATTTTTTTATTTTTATAACTTTTATTTTATTTTTCTTTCTTTCTTTTTTCTTTCTCCTTTTTCTTCTGAGCCCTGTGGCTGACAGGGTCTTAGTGCTCCGGCCAAGGTCAGGCCTGAGCCTCATAGGTGGGAGAGCTGAGTTCAGGACATTGGACCACCAGAGACATCCCGGCCCCACATAATATCAAATGGCGAAAGATCGCCCAGAGATCTCCATCTCAATTCTAAGACCCAGCTCGACTCAAAGACCAGCAAGCTACAGTGATGGACACCCCAAACCAAACAACTAGCAAGACAGAAGCACAGCCCCACCCATTAGCAGACAGGCTGCTAAAGTCAAAAGTTCAAAGACAACCCAAAACACACCACCGGACGTGGTCCTGCTACCCGAAAGAAAAGATCCAACCTCATCAGCCAGAACACAGGCAACAGTCCCCTCCACCAGGAAGCCTACACAACCCACTGAACGAACCTTACCCACTGGGGACAGACACCAAAAACAACAGGAACTACGAACCTGCAGCCTGTGAAAAGGAGACCCCAAATGCAGTAAGTTAAGCAAAATGAGAAGACAGAGAAAACACAGCAGATGAAGGAGCAAAGTAAAAACACACCAGACCAAATAAATGAAGAAGAAGTAGGCAGTCTGCCTGAAAAAGAATTCAGAGTAATGATAGTAAAGATGATCCAAAATCTTGGAAATAAAATGGAGAAAATACAAGAAACATTTAACAAGGGCCTAGAAGAACTAAAGAGCAAACAAACAATGATGAACAACACAATAAATGAAAGTAAAAATTCTCTAGAAGGAATTAATAGCAGAATAACTGAGGCAGAACCACGGATAAGTGACCTGGAAGATAAAATAGTGAAAATAACTACCTTAGATCAGAATAAAGAAAAAAGAATGAAAAGAATTAAAGACAGTCTCAGAGACCTCTGGGACATTAAATGCACCAACATGCGAATTATAGGGGTCCCAGAAGAAGAAGAGAAAAAGAAATGGACTGAGAAAATATTTGAAGGGATTATAGTTGAAAACTTCCCTAATATGGGAAAGGAAATAGTCAATCAAGTCCAGGAAGTGGAGAGAGACACATACAGGATAAATCCAAGGAGAAACACGCCAAGACACATATTAATCAAACTATCAAAAATTAAATACAAAGAACAAATACTAAAAGCGCAAGGGAAAAGCAAAAAATAACATACAAGGGAATCTCCATAAGGTTAACAACTGATTTCTCAGCAGAAACTCTGCAAGCCAGAAGGGTGTAGCAAGACATATTTAAAGTGATGAAAGGGAAAAACCTACAACCAAGATTACTCTACCCAGCAAGGATCTCATTCAGATTTGATGGAGAAATTAAAACCTTTACAGACAAGGAAAAGCTAAGAGAATTCAGCACCACCAAACCAGCTTTACAACAAATTCTAAAGGAACTTCTCTAGGCAGGAAGCACAAGAGAAGGAAAAGAACTACAATAACAAACCCAAAACAATTAAGAAAATGGAAATAGGAACATACATAGCGATAATTACCTTAAATGTAAATGCATTAAGTACTCCAACCAAAAGACATAGACTGGCTGAATAGGTACAAAAACGAGACCCATATATATGCTGTCTCCAAGAGACCCACTTCAGACCTAGGGACACATACAGACTGAAAGTAAGGGAATGGAAAAAGATATTCCATGCAAATGGAAATCAAAAGAAAGCTGGAGTAGCAATTCTCATATCAGACAAAATAGACTTTAAAATAATGACTATTACAAGAGACAAAGAAGGACACTACATAATGATCAAGGGATCAATCCAAGAAGAAGATGTAACAATTGTACATATCTATGCACCCAACATAGGAGCACCTCAATACATAAGGCAAATACTAACAGCCATAAAAGGGGAAATCGGCAGTAACACAATAATAGTAGGGGACTTTAACACCCCACTTTTACCAATGAACAGATCGTCCAAATGAAAATAAATAAGGAAACACAAGCTTTAAATGACACATTAAACAAGATGGAGTTAATTAATATTTATAAGACATTCCATCCAAAAACAACAGAATACACTTTCTTCTCAAGTGCTCATGGAACATTCTCCAGGATAGATCATATCTTGGGTCACAAATCAAGCCTTGGTAAATTTAAGAAAATTTAAATCATATTATATATCTTTTCTGACCACAACGATATGAGACTAGATATCAATTACAGGAAAAAATCTGTAAAAAAAAAAAAACAAACACATGGAGGCTAAACAATACACTACTTTATAACCAAGAGATCACTGAAGAAATCAAACAGGAAATCAAAAAATACCTAGAAACAAATGACAATGAAAACACAATGACCCAAAACCTATGGGATGCAGCAAAAGCAGTTCTAAGAGGGAAGTTTATAGCAATACAATCCTACCTCAAGAAAAAAGAAACATCTCAAATGAACAACCTAACCTTACACCTAAAGCAGTTAGAGAAAGAAGAACAAAAAATCCCTAAAGTTAGCAGAAGGAAAGAAATCATAAAGATCAGATCAGAAATAAATTAAAAAGAAATGAAGGAAACAATAGCAAAGATCAATAAAACTAAAAGCTGGTTCTTTGAGAAGATAAACAAAATGGATAAACCATTAGCCAGACTCATCAAGAAAAAAAAAAAAAAGGGAGAAGACTCAAATCAATAGAATTAGAAATGAAAAAGGAGAAGTAACAACTGACACTGAAGAAATACAAAGGATCATGAGAGATTATTACAAGTAAATATATGCCAATAAAATGGAGAACCTCGAAGAAATGGACAAATTCTTAGAAAAGCATAACCTTCCGAGACTGAACCAGGAAGAAATAGAAATTATAAACTGATGAATCACAAGCAATGAAATTGGAACTATGATTAAAAATCTTCCCACAAACAAAAGCCCAGGACCAGATGACTTCACAGGTGAATTCTATCAAACATTTAGAGAAGAGCTAACACCTATCCTTCTCAAACTCTTCCAAAATATAGCAGAGGGAGGAACACTCCCAAACTCATTCTACGAGGCCACCATCACCCTGATACCAAAACCAGACAAAGATGTCACAAAAAAAGAAAGCTACAGGTCAATATCACTCATGAACATAGATGCAAAAATCCTCAGCAAAATACTAGCAAACAGAATCCAACAGCACATTAAAAGGATCATACACCATGATCAAATGGGGTTTTCCCAGGAATGCAAGTGTTCCCAGATATGCAAATCAATCGATGTGATAAACCATATTAACAAACTGAAGGTGAAAAACCATAAGATCATCTCAATAGATTCAGAAAAAGTTTTGACAAAATTCAACACCCATTTATGATAAAAAAAAAAAACCTCCAGAAAGTAGGTATAGAGGGAACTTACCTCAACATAATAAAGGTCATATATGACAAACCCACAGCCAACATTCTCAATGGTGTTCTCAATGGTGAAAAACTGAAACCATTCCACTAAAATCAGGAACAAGACAAGGTTGTCCACTCTCACCACTCTTATCCAACACAGTTTTGTAAGTTTTAGCCACAGCAATCAGAGAAGAAAAAGAAATAAAAAGAATCCAAGTTAGAAAAGAAGTAAAGCTATCACTGTTTGCACATGACATGATACTATACATAGAGAATCCTAAAGATGCTACCAGAAAGGTACTAGAGCTAATCAATGAATTTGATAAAGTAGCAGGATACAAAATTAATGCACAGAAATCTCTGGCATTCCTATAAACTAATGATGAAAAATCTGAAAGAGAAATTAAGGAAACACTCCCATTTACCACTGCAACAAAAAGAATAAAATACTTAGGAATAAATCTACCTAAGGAAACAAAAGACCTGTATGCAGAAAACTACAAGACACTGATGATGAAATTAAACACAATACAAACAGATGGAGAGATATACCATGTTCTTGGATTGGAAGAACCAACATTGTGAAAATGACTATACTACCCAAAGCAATCTACAGATTCAGTGCAATCCCTATCAAACTACCAATGGCATTTTTCACAGAACTAGAACAAAAAATTTCACAATTTGTATGGAAACACAAAAGACCCCGAATAGCCAAAGCAATCTTGAGAAAGATAAATGGAACTGGAGGAATCAGGCTCCCTGACCTCAGACTATACTACGAAGCTACAGTAATCAAGACAGTATGGTACTGGCATAAAAACAGAAATATAGATCAATGGAACAAGATAGAAAACCCAGAGATAAACCTATACACATATGGTCATCTTATCTTTGATAAAGGAGGCAAGAATATACAGTGGAGAAAAGACAGCCTCTTCAATAAGTGGTGCTGGGAAAACTGGACAGCTACATGTAAAAGAATGAAATTAGAACACTCCCTAACACCATACACAAAAATAAACTCAAAATGGATTAAAGACCTAAATGTAAGGCCAGACACTATATAACTCTTAGAGGAAAACATAGGCAGAACACTCTATGACATAAATCACAGCAAGATCCTTTTTGACCCACCTCCTAGAGTAATGGAAATAAAAACAAAAATAAACAAATGGGACCTAATGAAGCTTAAAAACTTTTGCACAGCAAAAGAAACATAAACAAGACCAAAAGACAACCCTCAGAATGGGAGAAAATATTTGCAAATGAAGCAACTGACAAAGGATTAACCTCCAAAATATAGAAGCAGCTCATGCAGCTCAATGTGAAAAAAACAAACAACCCAATCCAAAAATGGGCAGAAGATCTAAATAGACATTTCTCCAAGGAAGATATACAGATTTCCAACAAACACATGAAAGGATGCTCAACATCACTAATCATTAGAGAAATGTAAATCAAAACTCCAATGAGGTATCACCTCACACCTGTCAGAATGGCCATCATCAAAAAATCTACAAACAATAAATGCTGGAGAGGGTGTGGAGAAAAGGGTACCCTCTTGCACTGTTGGTGGGAAAGTAAATTGGTACAGTCACTATGGAGAAGAGTATGGAGGTCCTTAAAAAACTAAAAATAAAACTACTATGTGACCCAGCAATCCCACTACTGGGCATATACCCTGAGAAAACCATAATTCAAAAAGAGTCATGTACCGCAGTGTTCATTGCAGCACTATTTACAATAGCCAGGACATGGAAGCCACCTAAGTGTCCATCAACAGATGAATGGATAAAGAAGATAAGGTAGATATATACAATGGAATATTACTCAGCCATAAAAAGAAATGAAATTGAGTTATTTGTAGTGAGGTGGTTGGACCTAGAGACTGTCATACAGAGTGAAGTAAGTCAGAAAGAGAAAAATAAATACTGTATGCTAACACATATATATAGAATCTAAGAAAAAAAGAAAAAGGTTCTTAAGAACCTAGGGGCAGGACAGGAATAAAGAGAATGGACTTGAGAACATGGGGAGGGGGTAGGGTAAGCTGGGACGAAGTGAGAGAGTGGCATGGACACATATACACTACCAAATGTAAAATAGATAGCTAGTGGGATGCAGCCGCATAGCACAGGGAGATCAGCTCGGTGCTTTGTGTCCACCTAGAGAGGTGGGATAAGGAGGGTGGGAGGGAGACACAGAGGGAGGAGATATGGGGATACATGTATATGTATAGCTGATTCACTTTGTTATACAGCAGAAACTAGCACACAATTGTAAAGCAATTATACTCCAATAAAGATGTTAAAAAGAAAAGAGTACTATAGTCTTGGGAGACAGCATTTCAGATAGCCTCGATAAGCTGCTCCAGAGAAGTAGGGGGGAAAGTCAGTATTATATATGATTTTAGTGAATGGGGGTACATGCAATCAAGCACACATTTTGGCAGAGGCTTGCAGGTAGTCACAAGGAGCGGATGTCACTACTTATGAATTTAGTGCTTTTCTAGATATGAGGAGATGTAAGAATTGGGCTCATAAAATCTTCTCCTGAAAATATCTAACTATCTGAAGACCTGTTCTGCCAGTTTTTCCCGGAGCCCAGAGTGCCTCATTCCTGATCTCCACCCTGAACTCCTTCCAGAGTGTGTTGAAGGTCAGTGGCTGCAGTGGCTATTGACCTAATCCTTGTATAGGCCGATGGCAAGTGCCAGTTTTTAGTTGGCGCTATTATGTTTTTAATGAGCTCCTCTAGGTCTGCTTAGTGCAGAATTGTGTAGGCACCAAGCAATGAGAGCTCCAGCACTGAGTGACACATTCACCCTTGCTGTCCCTGGCAGAGCTGCTATTTGACTCAGAGACTGACTTCAGAGGTCGAAGCTTCAGTCTCAGCCCCAGCCTGTAAGTCACATAACTTTTCTGTGGCTTAGCTTCCATGTCTGTAAGATGGTGTGATACATGTTTACCTCTTAGGAGTTATGGGGATAAATAGGTTAACACTCAAGGGAAAATCCTCCAAAACAGTATCTTTTATTTTCATCCCTCATTACTTGTGTAAGAAAACAATTTAAAGATCTTCATTTCTCTTATTGTTTCTTGTAAAAGCTGCAGAAAGGTGAAATAACCCCATTGAAACAGAACAATACACAAGTTGAGTGAATCATCATGGATCCTCATGAGTTAGATGATTATATTCCATAGTTTGGAGCGTGAGGAAGTATGAGGTGCCCTGTGTGTGATGGGCAGCCCTCACACCCTCTGAGACTTGGTTAACCCTAAGTGCCAGACAGGCTTTTTACCCCAACCTTGCCATCAAAACTGCTTTCTTCAAGGTTCCCAGTGATCTCCATGTGGTCAAATCTCATCACTAGCTCTTGGCATTTGGAAGAGTTGAAGTCATCTCCTTCCCAAAGCTCTTTCTTCATGCGTCTTAGAGGATAGACCTCACCTGTGCTTCCTCCTAGACAACTGGTCAATCCTTCTTTTCCTTCCCAATCTCTTAATCTCAGCCATCACGCTGCAGGGTGACCTCCTGTCTTCTATACGCACACTCTAAGCCACCTCATGCCACCTCGTGGTTTGCATGTGCTGATGGCTCCCAAATTTCTGACCCAGCTCCATTCTCTCTTCTAAACTCCAGACCCTCATGACCAGATGCCTATTGGATATCTCTTCGGCATCTCAGATTAACCATATTTAAAGCCAACTCTTCTTTTCTTCTCTCAAAGCCTGAGCTCAGTCTCCCCATCTCAGCAAATGAACCTGGGCATGGACTTGAGAGAGAAAAGGAATCAAAGATGATTCTAAAGCTTTTAGTCTGAGCAACTTGGTGATTGCTCATATGTTATGCTCTTTCTAGACTCTTTCATTAGCTGGGGGTAAATATGGATATAGATATAAATATGGATACACACACATAAGGATATTATAGATATAGATTTGTTTATTGTTTCTTTGTCTTCTCTATGAGAAATTGGTCCCCATAAGAGCAGGAAATTGATGTCATGTCTGAAGAAACCACAATGAACACAACAGATTGGTACACAGTAAGTGGTCCCCAAACATGCCTTGAATAGTTGGCCTTGTACAACAAGAATGTTCCCTGGGTCTACAGAATGACAGTGCTTCCTGGGCCACAAAAGAAGTAGGAGTGAAGCCCAGAACTCAATCCAGAGTATATTTTAAGACCACACAGTGATGAAAACACATCTCTGGGCTAAGGCAATGTGTTTACACACATGCCCTGAATTCAAAGGCAGATAGATAGATAGATAGATAGATAGATAGATAGATAGATAGATAGATAGATTGATAGATAGATAATTAAATTGGTTCAAATGACGGATATCTAAATGGATGTTTTGTTCCAATTATGACAAATGATGATGGTTATTTTTGGAAAATTTCACTTCACAATTGCTTATTTAGGTGACAGGTAGATAGGTACTTTCAAGTTATTAAACCTTGCCTGGGAGGTATGGGAAGAGAGTCTTCATGCTTCTTGCCTCGGCCATCAGCAAATCCTGAGCCCTACACGCATCATGCATCAAGTCCCTGCTAAGCTCCAGGACAACATACTAGCACTCACGGAGCCTAAAGTCTAGTGGACACCCAGAGTGAGAGGAAGAAGTAACTGTCTTCATTAACAGACGACAATTGCCTATATCGAAAATCTGATGGAATCTACAAAAAAAAAAAAAAACTAAGAAAACTAATTAGTTTAGCAATTTTGCAGAATACAAAGGCAATACAAAACAGAGAATTGTATTTCTATATACTAGCAATTAACAATTGTAAATTGGAATCTTTAAAAATATCATTTATGATAGCATCAAAAATATGAAATACTTTGTCATAAATCCGACAAATGATATGAAAGACATGTACACTGACTACAAAATATTATGAGAGAAATTAAAGAAGACCTAAATAAATGGAGAGATATAGACCATGCTCATGGGTTGGAAGCCTCAACATTATTAAGATGTCAATTCTTCTCAAATTGATTTAATGATATTTCAGTCAATCAAAGTCTTAGCAGGCTATCTGCAGACATTGACAAGCTGGTTCATAAAATTCATATAGAAATACAAAGGACCTGGAATTGCCAAAACCACTCTGGAAATGAAGAACAAACTTGGAAAGTGAATACTATGTGATTTCAAGAATTATTATAAAGCTCTAATAATTGAAACAACATGGTACTGGCATAAAAATAGACAAATAGATGGACCAAATAAAATTGAGAATCCAGAAATAGGCCTATACATATATAGACGACTAATTTTTACAGAGGAGCAAAAGCAATGCACTGGAGAAAGAATAACCTTTTCAAAAAATGTAGCTGAAACAGTTGGACATTCATAGGCAAGAAAATGAATTTGAATACACACCTCACACCACATGCCGAATTCACTCAAAATGGAGTATTTACATTTTAAACTGTAAAGCTATACAATTTTTAGGAGAAAATCTTTGTGACCTTGGATTAAGCAAAAATATCTCAGATATGACACCAGAGCACAATCCATAGAAGAAGAAATTGATAACTTGTACTTCATTGAAACTAATTTCTTGTCTTTGAAAAAGATTGTCAGGAGAATGAAAAGACAAAGCCACAGACTGGTAGATAATCCTTGCAAAGCCTATATCTGATAAGAGACTTGTATCAAGAATATGCAAAGAACTCTCAAAACTCAACAATAACAAACAGCCCATTAAACATGGGCAAAATAATGGAACAGACATTTTATCAGAGAAGATCTATAGATGGCAAATAAGTACTTGAAAAGATGTGCAACATCTTTAGTCATTAGGGAAATTTAAATTAAAACCACAGTGAGATACCTTTCCACACCTTTGAGAATAGCTGAAATAAAAGACTGATCACACCAAAACTGGGGAGGAACTGGAGTTCTCACACACTGCTGGTAGTTGGACCACTTTGTAAAACAGTTTGGCAGTTTCTTAAAAAGTCAAACATACAGGGGTTTCCCTGGTGGCGCAGTGGTTGAGAATCTGCCTGCCAATGCAGGGGACACGGGTTCGAGCCCTGGTCTGGGAAGATCCCACATGCCGCGGAGCAACTAGGCCCGTGAGCCACAACTACTGAGCCTGTGCATCTGGAGCCTGTGCTCCGCAGCAAGAGAGGCCGCGATAGTGAGAGGCCCGCGCACCGCGATGAAGAGTGGCCCCCGCTTGCCGCAGCTAGAGAAAGTCCTCGCACAGAAATGAAGACCCAACACAGCAAAAAATAAATAATGAATAAATAATAAATAAATTAAAAACAAAAAGTCAAACATACATTCACCATATGATCCGGCCATTCCACTCATAGATATTAAGCAAGAAAAAGGAAATATATATGAATACAAATACATGTACACAAATGTTCAGAGCAACTTTATCGATGTCAGTCTCAAATTGAAAACAACACAATGTCCACCAACAGATGAATGGTTAAGCAAATTATGGCAAATCCCTACGATGGAATACTGCTCAGAAATAAATAAGAAAGAACTATTGGAATATGCAACAGCATGAGTGAATCTAAAATAATTACACTGAATGAAAGAAGCCATATAAATAAAAAAGGACTTTCTGTATGATTCTATTTATATAAAACTCTAGAAAGTGCAAACTAATCTATAGTGACAGAAAGTAGATGCATGGTGGCCTGGGGCTGGAGGAGCAGAGAGGGATTATTAAGGGGCATGAAGCAACCTTTGGAGGGAATGATATAGTGGCTTTCTTGATTGTGGTGATGGTTTCACAGGTGTATCCATGTGTCAAAACTTATCAAATTGTACAGCTTAAACTTGTACAGTTATTGTAGGTCAATTATACCTTAATAAAGCTGTTTAAAAAGAAGTCCAGTGGGGAAAACAATCAATCTTCCTGGTAGAATGCAGACTGTGCCAGTTTCTGGGGAGGAAACAGGGTCTGGAACTAGATGAGCATTTAGCAGTGGACGCTGACATAGACCCTGGGCGGTGCATGGGGAGGGTCGGGGCAGTTTTTTCTGAGAGGGCAAGGTTTGAGCACATCCAAAAAGAGTTAACTCTGTGAAGAGCTGGGTGGAGGGCAGCTGAGAAGGAAGGAAAAGATCCCAGAAAGAGGGAGCAGCTCGTAGGAATGTTTTGAGGTCGGATGGGGTGGGCTGCTCCTAGAACTTTAGCACAAAAGGTATGGATGTTGTTTTGCTCAGCTTGTTTCTGCTCAAAGGAGAGGGCCTTTGGGGATAAATGGGGAAACTGTCATACTCCAAATCTCTGGCCCCCTTGAGTGACCCTCAAGACCTCTTAAATTCATCAGAAAGACCTCCATAAACTAATCCATCCAGACTCCCATTGACCACCAGTCACCCAAGTCTTGGGCAGGCTCAGCCTCCAGCCTGAACAGCCCTCGGGGCCCAGTCACTTCTGCTGAGGGGTTGCCCGATGTGAAGTAGAGTGACCTGATGGGAACAGACAAGGTTGCTGGTACAAGGCCCATCCCTGCCCTGCTCTGCTGGGTGGCCTGGGAACGTTGCTTAACTGCTCTGGACCTCAGAGTCCTCACTTGCAATGAAGGGTCTACATTATAGATGGGTCTTATACTCATTCCTGGGCCTTGGAAGGAGATGGAATGAGACCAAGAAAGCGAGATGTCTTTAGGAATGAGAAAGTGGTATTTTAGTACAAAGGACGTTCACTAAAGCACACTGTCTCCAGATGTGGCCAGCTGCTGTAGAGGCTTTGGTGCCCTGCCTGGTCCCCTGTGTGGAGCCTGTGGGTAAACCCATCCCCAGCTGCTCTGAGGGTGGGCCACTCAACTCTCACAGCTGTGCCCTTCTCTAGAGAATCACCTCCTCCTTACTTGGAAATACCTGGGAGGCTATGTCCTCCTTGGGGAGAAGGCTCTCTATCTAATGACTAACTGATGGGGGGTGACAAAGCTCTTGCCTTAAGGCAGGACAACTCTGTGGTGTCATTCAAGCTCCAGAGCTCTGTGGAATCCAGCTGGGACTAGACTCCAGCTGGGGCCACAGCTTTGCCACGGCTTTCCCTCCCTGACGTCCCCTGTTTCATGAACAACCTCACTCCCTACTGAGAGCAACCCCTCCTTAAATGACTATCCTAAGAGTCCTAGACACTCTGCTTCTATAAGGCCAGCTAAGACCCCAACAGTCTAAGGCTTCTTAACAGCAGTTTTAATCATCTTTGCCATAAGCCATCTTGCTTCAGTCCCACAGGGATGGTCCCACCATCCCCTTTCCCAGAACCTACCTTAGAATGAGGAGGAGTGTGGGGCCTGGGACCTGACTCTCTCCTGAATGTTTTGTTCACCCTCTCTTTTCAAAAAACACATTTCAATAGCTTTAATTTAATCAAAACATTCTTGACTGAGATCATTAAAGTCTCTGAGAGAGGCATTTAATTCTAAATTCACCATATCCACGGCGTAGCAGTTGAGTAACTGAAAAATCAACTTTATGTCATAATAGTTTGTTAGAATGTTTGTTTACTCTTCATCTGAGACACACTAATTAAAACAAGAGGTCTTCACAAGCAATCCAGTTAGCAAATGGGATTGGTTAATAGATAAGGGATGGTCGGTAATTACAGGGAAGCCCAATATCCCCATGCACATGGGCTGGGCTTCAGGTAGCATTTGGGGAGATCGTGTTGGACAATGGCTGCTCATTGGGGTACTACCAAAAGCATTTGTTTGGCCATCCCCTCCCTCACCAACACATCTTATGAACATCTCTGAGAAACATTTATTTTTGCTGAGTCACCAAATCTTTAACTCATCTTGACAGGATATGATTAAGGACACTTCTGAATTTCTATGTCACTAGGGCTGAGCTATTTCAACTTTCCCACAGACTTGGCTGGAAGTTTGTGGTTCCCACTCCCCCTCTCACTAGCTCCTCATTCAGGAAAACAGAGCTGTCCTGGAAGGTACACCCTCTGTCAGCTCCAGGAGACCCTAGCCAGCCCTCCCGGCTTCCCAAGGCCCCTTCAAACAGATGCACCCTTCACCATCTGGGGGTCTCATTGCTTACTGATAGTTCAGGAACACCTCCAAACACAGACACCTGGGGGTCTGGGATGCATTCATTAAAGTGCAAAATGTCAGCCTCTCTGTCCCTCCAGTGACCCCTTCCACACACCCCCATCTTGCCACGTCTGCCTTTATGCATAATTGCACATACACAAACAATTTTCTCCCTACTTCCCTTCCTCACATATCCAAGGCCAATTACCCAACGTCCTGCATTCATCCTGCTCGGCAAGCTTTCCTTTGGCAATAGTCGCTCCCTTCAGACCTCTGGGTATACAGGCCCATCTTCACCCTCAGCTGCTACAGGCCCTGCTCCCTCCTTGCCCTCCGAGTCCCTGGCTGGGGACCAGGAATACTCACCTTCCCACAGACTCCTAGATGTCAGCACAAGAAGAAATCTTAGAGATCATGCGGTCTCACTCACTTTAAAATAAGGAAACTGAGGCAGGGAGACAGTGACTGAAGTTGGAAGGTTAACCCAAGGTCATGGTGCTATTTTTCATATCTAGATAACTAGATCATCTTCATATCTAGATAACTCATAGGCTGATTCTATCCATATTACTAGTCCTTGTAGCCCCTATGTTTTCTTGGTTCTGTAATGCAAAGACTTGGCCTTCCAGGTACTAAAAGACTAATACAGGGAGATGTCATTAAAATACACCATGGTTGCATTTTAATGCAAATGTGAATTATGCAAATAAAAAATAGTGTGGTAAAAATATTAATAAAGTCTCACTTTTATGTGAAATTTGAAATATGTGAATGTCAAAAGCTGTATCAGATGAACACATTGGTCTTGGATTAGGTTCATTTTGTATGTGAGGGCTTTGGGAAGGTCCTATATGTACTATAACTGAGGGGGACAAGGATCCTAAGGGCTTCTTAAGGGCACCAATTCCTGCTGTCTCCTCCAGACCTGGCACGAAGAAGAAGTGCTTGGTAGCTGTTGTAGGTGGGAGGGGGGATGAATGATGGATGCTCTTCCCCACACCTCCCACGCAGAGGCCTTGCAAACTCCAGGCCCAGAGCCTGCCCTGGGCAAGCCAGGCCTGCTGCCTCATGGTGACCTGTGGCAGGACACACCTGTGAGCACAGAGGCCTCTTCTGAGGGGCTGGGCTCTGCAGGGTGGTTGGTCCGTGAGGATGATGGAGTTCACACAGCCTGACTGCTGAGAGATGGTCCAGGAGAACCAGGGTGGGACTCAGGAGTCATCCAGGCCAAGGAGGCCTTCTTGCCTCCATTAGGGAAAACATCCCTGTGACCTCAGCCTTTTCTGTCCAGGAACCGCTGGCCTTTTGAGCTGCCATAACTGGTTTCTGGAAGTCCCCTGGACTGATGTCTGAAACCAACTGCCTGCCTCTTCATTCTCACTGGTATTTGAGTGACTAATTCGTCTCAGGTGCTGCCCTAAGCACTTCACAAATATCTCATTTAATTCTCCCAAAATTGCCTGAAGGGGGTAACATCATTTCTGTTTCCCAAACGAGGAAACTGAGGCTCTGAGAGGTGAAGAGGTCTGCATAGATTCCACAGCTGGTCTCTGTTGGAGCTGGGTTTGGAAACCACTGGACTCCAACTCCAGCTGTCTCCCCCGGTTCCCTGCCACACCCTATTGTGGGCCCCCGTGGTTACCTTCACTAGGTAACCAAGCCACTCACCTGGGGTAGATCTCGGGACACTCCTGAGATCAGCTTCCACCTGACCAGAGGGCATATGGCCACCACCACCCCCAGCCTGACGGAACCGAGGCTGAGCCCCTCTGACGGCCAAGTGCCAGTGACCACTTGCCAGGTGACTTTGTAACCCCCCAGACCACACTTATGCCAGCTTCTACCTCTTTGCTCACTCCCTCTTTTCGGCTTGGAGCCCTTGTTCCTTCTCTGCCCCAAACCAACCCCATTTCATGGTCAGATTCAATCCCCACCTCGCAGCTCTTGAGATCCCAGCTGACTTCTTCCTGTCTGACTTTCCGTGTTGGGGTTTGGCAGCATGTAATAAGTGATGTAAATACAAATGACACAGATGAGGAAGGCAGACCTGGAATAATTCGACGGGGTCTGCGAGAGCAGAGGGCAGAGGCCTTATATAAAGGGGTGTCCACTCTTCGTACCAGCTTTTGGTTACCACGTGAAAATGTGTTGCCAGATTTGATTCTTAAAAGGATGGTGGAGATCCAGCTTTTGTATGAACTATTCCATTTTTAGTGTAAATTAATTCTGATTTCTAAAACACTGTATATGCCAAGGAAAGCACACCTTTGGGCTGGATTGGGATCACAAACAAACAGTTTGCAACCTGTTTCCAAGACCATGTGTGGTGTGTATCATTGGGCCAGCGTCTGAGACTACATGGCCCTGCGTGATTCCCCCAATTTTCTAGATGGGCGACTTGATTTTCCTACAAGCAAACCCCTGACGCCTTTCCAAAAATGAGGAAGGCATAACTGATCACATTTCCTTTGCTATTCTGGCTCTTAGGGATTTCAGGGCAAAATTGAACTAAATCACAGAAGTTACTTCTACCCTTAATTCTTTCCTTTGTTCTTGTATTTTTACGCTTTCATTGTAAGTGTTTCTGTGGCAAACCACCACAGAAATGTCATGAAAAAGAGGTAGGGAAGAGTTAAATCAAGACATGAATGAAATAGCTGTTGGGTCAGGAACCATTTCTTTTCCCATCCTTACCTTACCCTTTTCCAGGCCCAGCTGGGCATGTGTATTTCTCAGGGGTCTTTAGTTGCAAGTAACAGAAGGCAACTCTGGATGGCATCATGAAAGGGGAATATTTTGGAAGAAGGAAGAGGAACTCAGAGAATATAAAGAAAAAAAAAAGAAGTGAAGACCCAGTTTAGGGAAGGATCTGGAACCAGAGCTGCTGCTGGCTGCCTCAGAATCTGACTCAGACTGTAATCTAGGACTGATGGATTCCAACCGTCATGCCTACTTCTCAGGACTCAAATTCAGAGAGGTGAGTATTGCTTGGATGAAATTCCCTCTCTTTATCAGTCTCATCAAGACCCTTACAAAAAAGGGAGAGTGAATTCCCCAGAGGAAAATATGGGTGAAATTTAGGGAAAGAATGGATGTGTTAAATGGATCTCGCTGAAGTGTATTGAACTGAGCCAGACCTGGTGGAGCTGAAGAATCTAGCATGGGAGCGTTCATTCATTTCTTTATTTCGTGTGAATCCAGTGGGACCCATCATAGCTGGAATGAATCATGATCCTGGGAAGGAGCCCTTACTTAAGAAGTTGGACAGAGAAGGAGTCAGAGGCCCCCAGAGCCAATAGAATGGGGCAGGCCTAGCTAGGCTGCCCCTTCCATAAGCAGTCCGCTCTGTTCACCAGGCCCCTCCCAGGGAACAGAACTGCCTTGGTCTTTACATCCTTCAACTGGCCGTATCTTTCCATGGTGCTCAGCCTCCACGGCTATGTTCTAGCATCCTCAGCCCAGCCCC